>NC_059086.1:637283-955925 GCF_020497125.1 Mauremys mutica
GTCTGTTGCCTGGCCCCGATCCTTTTTTTTTTTTTTTTTTTTTTTTCTGAACCGTTTCTTTCCATGGGTACCAACGTATTGCACTACCAGTTAGCTAGGAGGGTGGGCTTTTTAAGTAGCCCCCACCCTTCTGGTCCTTTCCCTAAAACATTTCTACTCACAAAACTACTCGAGTCCTCCCCTGTGAGGCTTGCCACCTGGGCAAAACACATGGCCCACTGGCGTTGAACTATTTAATTTCATCTTGTAGCAAACACACTGCTGTTACGACATATGCTGAGCACAAATGGTTAAATTTTAACAAGTCCCTGAAGGACTGGTACTTGCTTAGCCAGGGCTTCCTTTTCTAACTGGAAATCCTGTCTCAAGGCCTGCAACTTGCCCTGGCGCAGGTTTGAGTTGCCGCCTGGTTCATGATCCATGCTCTTAATTGCTCAATTCTAGTTATCAAGTACACATCTCGGCCCTTTTCTCCAACTACTCTATTGCCCAGTCCTGCTACGACTGGGGGCAGATCCACCTGCCACCCTTCCGGTCAACCAGGGTGGAGAGAAAAATGCTAAACCCCTCTCCAGTTCTCAGACTTACTGCAGCTGAGAGTAGGCTCACCTTTAATCATGCAATCCTCAACATATAACACCAAAAGTACCAAACAAAAGAAACACAAAACAAGGGTAAAACAGATAGATGGTGTAAATTCTATAGGGCTCCCCTATTCTCAATTGCTCACCAAACTGTGACAAATTTGTTACCAATTCATCTACTGCAGGACGTGGGGGGAACACACCATATAATCAAATTTTAAAGCTTAATTAAAAATAATAAAACAACAATGAAGAGTGTTGGGAACGCTCCCACATTACTCAGGAAGAACATGAATACTTTAACCCTTAAGCCACTTTAATACTCACACATGTCCAAACTGGCCACGTCTGTATAACGTTCAGAGAAGGGGAATAGGCAGACGGGAGATTATCCTGTATACAGCTTGTCCAGAATTTCCAACATGCTTCTGCTCTTGGGAGAGCTGTTTTTTTTACACCCTGGAATCTCCTGCAGTGTCTCTTTTAGAGAGTTCAGTTCAGATTCCAGCCCGTGGCTTCTCCAGTTTCACCAAGTCAGGCTGAATTTCAAATTAACCTGTTCCTAGACAAATTGCTCACACTGTGTCAGAGGCTTTACTTTGGTGATTAAAAGCTCCTTTGAGATATATGATCTTATCTAGATTGAAGGTACCTTCTAATGGGCATTGTTTAGATAGATTTTCACGTGTGTAAAGATTCCAATTCTTTAAATACCTGCAGGTTTTAAGACCATAATGTACGTACATGTAACATGCTGGGGTACCCTTAGGGGGTGAGGTGGAATATTTAGACTGTCCCTCCCCCATTTTCCACACACACACACACACACACCAAGGCCATTATTTCCTATTACCACGATGCATCATATCTTGCTGCACAGTCAATAAATTCAGATGGCGTGAGCCCAAGAGAGACAGACGTCCCCACGGACAGTCTTCCTCCCAGTGTGGCTCTGGGGCATATGCTGGGGGATTTTTACAAGAGCTCTCCATACAGCTTTAAACATACAGCTCCAAAAGCTACCTGGTTCCAGAAATCTTCTTTCAATCTTTAAGTATTAGAGACAATGGGGCGTCCCCCAGACACTTACTGCCAAATTGTGCCATTTTGTAAGGGGACTCTAACCCCTCTTCCCCGCGTCAAGGTAAAGGGACTCTAACCCCCACCTCCCGCGTCGAGCGCTCACTTACCTCTCCAGGGGACTCGAACACCTGGACTGGGACTCAAACCCAGGCTGGGACTCTAACCCAGACTACTTGGATCCTGTGCAAACCTGGACTGGGACTCTAACCCAGACCTGGACTGGGACTCTAACCCAGACCTAAGTTGTCAGGGACTCTAACCCCGACAATCTGCACTGGGACTCTAACCCAGGCAACCTTAACCCTACTCAACGGGTAGGTGGATGTTGCTGGATTTCTACGAGCTTCAGCTGGTTCACAGAACTCGCCTTATCGCCGACGCAGAGATCAGATTACCAGGCAAGGCTCCTCTAAATCAGAGGATGCGCGCTGCGTTGCCTCAAAGTCTGATCCCCCGCCGGAGAGTCAGACAGAGTCCCGGCGGAGTCGCCAAAGATGTCGGGGACTCGAACCCCAACAGCGAAGTTCGTTGTCTGACCGCAGAGAGACCAGGCAACACCAGCAAGGTCCGATCAAAAGTTCTTTATTGATAAGTGCACGTATCAGTAAAGAACAGCTCGTATCCGAAAAGAACCAGCCCCCCCTTTACAGCTTAGTATAGCTTATATAGACAGTTTTATTACGTCATAAATTATTCACTTCACACAACCCATATCCCACCCCCCTTTGGTTAGTAACAAACCCTAATAACAAAGCACATCTGTCTTTCTTTATAATGTAAGCAAGTTGTGATGCCCCAGCAACTTTCTTATCAGCATAGTTGCCAAGCACCAGACACTGGAAGACAGGAGTTAACGCAGCTGGTAACTTGAGGAATGCACCTCCCTTTCGTATCTCACTTTTTCCCAGGGCTTTATGAAACATGCTGACTTCAGTCAGATTGACATAACTGGTTTTTGTGCTACATCTTTATTCAGGCCTAACAAGGCTACGTAATGGACAGGGCTGGTCTGATACATTCGAATTAGAGCCAGACTAGAAACCTGGATTCGCGGCTGAGTCTCGGGGCTGCTGTAACCAGTGGCAAGGGGGACCCCTACCCAGCTTGTATTTCTGCGTCTCCGGCTGTGGGTGGCTGTTAAAAGGCAGCTCAGTTGCGTGTGGTGCCCATTTAGGAGAGTATTGTTTCCGGAGCCTGGTGGTGTCTCCTGCCTCCCTTCACCATTACCCTGCACAGAAATGGTGTCATTGACCTTTAAAGCTTTTATGGCTCCTCCAGGGCTTTTACCCCTCTTGGCCGGCAGGTAGGAGCCGTTCCCTTTGAAAGCCAAGTCCTGTCTCACTTCCGGAGGGGCTGCCGCCTTCCTCAAGCGGCCGGCTCTCCCAGGCAGATCTGGCTTTGCAAGAGGGTAGCCCCTGTTCCCCATCCCCCGGCAGCGGGACAGTGCAAATCACAACCACTCCACCCCACACTCATGCTGCACCAGTGTGGATTGCTGCACAACCCGGAACTGGGTCCCCAGGGACTGGAAGAGATACCAAGCTGGATCTCCAGCGGGTACAAATCAGCACAGCGGTGCCGGCTCTCCCAGGCAGATCTGGCTTTGCAAGAGGGTAGCCCCTGTTCCCCATCCCCCGGCAGCGGGACAGTGCAAATCACAACCACTCCACCCCACACTCATGCTGCACCAGTGTGGATTGCTGCACAACCCAGAACTGGGTCCCCAGGGACTGGAGGAGATACCAAGCTGGATCTCCAGCGGGTACAAATCAGCACAGCGGTGCCTGGTCTCTCTCTGCACAATGGTTAAGAGTAACAGGCCTGTATGCAGCCTTGGCATTCTGAGACCTAAACATTTTTCCATTTAACAGGCACATTCTGTGTAAATATCCTCCCAGCCCCGCCTGGCACATCCCTGTGCAACTCTGGATCCTGCTCCCAGCTGGGCAACGCGGATTTGCATTCCATTTTCTGTCCTGTCACCAAAAGAGCAAACAGATCTTGTAAATGGGCCACATTTCACATGTCTAATAACAGAAACAAAGTGGAAAAACCAGCCCTTTGTCACGGGAGACAATAACCCCAGGGTCAAAGCAGAGGGGAAGACGCCTAGAGAAAACGATCCAGGGAGATGAACGAGCCAATGGGGACCCGCATGTTCATTTTAAGAACCCGTTGATCTGAGCCTGTCCTGACTGTGATGCAGTGGGAAACTTGCTCTGTTTACAAATTAAGCCAGTTCTGCTGATCTTGGTTTAATCCCTGTTTTTGCACATCACAAACTACAGCCCACACTGGATACAATAGCAGGAGGGGCTGCAGGCTGGGCCAGAGCGGAATCAGCAGAGCCGGATGTAGGGCCGGCAGGCCAGGGCTGGGTAGCAGGGGAGCTGTGGCTGGGTTGGCAAAGCCGGGGGCTGCACGTTAGGACTGAAGGATATTGGCAGAGCTAGGGTGGGAGGGAGCCCACGGGTGGGTGGGATAGCAGGGGGTTGTGGGTCAGGATTGAGGGGCACCGCAGAGCGGAGTGTGTGAAGATCTCAGGACTGGTTTGAGCAGAGGCTGCGGCACTATATTCGGTGATAAGAGTCCGCACGCTGGGTCCTGGCAGCCTTTGCGCTCTGGCCGGGGGTCTGTGGAAGCAGCTTGGTAGAAACATCACCAAGTCAGACCCGTCGAGCCCAGGGTCACTTGCTCCCCGTGTCACTTGCTCCCCGTGGGACCAGAGAGGTCTGAGACGAAAGGGAAACTCCTGTGGGTGACACAACCTGGCCCGTCTCAGCGCCACTAACGTCTGTCGGTCGAAGGGTCCTGGCAGTAACACAAAGGCTGCAATTGAGGCCAAGCTGCCAAGCTTCTCCCCAGACAAACGGCTCCTCCAGACCAGCTAAGCAAAGAGCTGCGAGTCGCAATCGGCGGGTTCTAGCAGGATAAATCTGGTCTTCAGTTCTCCTGCGCACGCCAGGAAGAGACGCTGGGGGCGGCAGGTGCCTCTGGCAAAGGGCCTAGAACCCTGAGCTTATAACAGAACAAAGACCTCTGGGAAGCAGCACCTGCAATTCCAGACACTCCACAAGCAACCCCCTGGAAAGGACCCTGGAGACACCTACCCCCTTCGCCACAGGCTCCAGCTTGTACCAACCATTTTCCATTTCCAGTTGTCATAAATAAACAGATCAGGGTTAAGGTCTCTTTTACCTGTAAAGGGTTAACATGCAGTACCTGGTGACCACCTGACCCGAGGACCAATCAGAGACAAGATTTTTTCAAATCTCTGTGGAGGGAAGCCTTTGTCTGTGTTCTTTGTGAGAGCTCTCTTTGGATCTAAGAGAGGACAGTCATGTCTCCAAGTTCTCCTGGAGTAGTTTCTACTATTCAATAGTGAGTATTAATTAGAAAGGCGAATTAGTCTTATAATTTGATTTCTACATTTGCAATTGTGTGTTTGCTAAAGGAAATTCTTTATTCTTGTTTGCTGTTACTTTGCTTTTACTGAGAAAGAAAGGAGGGGGGATTCTCTCCAGAGATTGATAAGTTAGACCCTGTATGGTTCTATCTTGGATCACAGAGACAAGTTACTTTCTTTGTATTCTTTAATAAATTCTTTTCTTTTCTTTGGACTTGGTTAATTCCTTCTCTTGTGGAAATTCAGGGGAAGGGGATGGGGGAAGAGAGAGTTCCTCCTGGGTTTGATTCAAGCAGTTTGAATCAGGTATCTCTTTCCAGGACTAGGGAAGGGGAGGGGGAGGTAAGTCCCTCTTTGTGTTGAGTCAAGGGTTTGACTCGGTGTATATCTCTCCAGAGTGGCTAGGAGAGAGGGAGGGGGGAAGTGGGCTGCTTCCCTGTGTGTAGAGATTCAGGGACATTGAATCTGTGTTCCCCAGGGAAAGTTGGGGGACAGGCAGTGTGTCAGACACTTTAACCTGACTGGTGGCAGCGAGAACCAGACCTAAACTAGGATTTTAGTTTAGAGGGAAACTAAGGCAGGTCCCCACATTGGAACCCAACAGTTCCAAGTGGGGGTGAGACCTATGACACCAGTAAAAATCTTTTTTTTTTAAATGATTATTTTTGGTTTTTTTTCTTTTTTAAAACAAAAAATGTGCAGAAAATTTTGATAAAAGAAAAATTTTGAAGTCTTTTTTTTGGGACACGTTGCGGAGTATAACACACACATGCCCATGCTTGTATAAACAGATGCTTCCCACTGAGTCTGTGCTCTGAGAACCAACCCTTCTGTCTCTAAGGCCACGTCTACACTACCCCTTTGGTTGGCAAGACTTATGTCGCTCAGGGGTGTGAAAAAACACCCCCCAAGCGACATACATTTCACCCGCATAAGTGTGCACAGTGCTATGTCTGCGGTCTCCCACCAACATAGCTACGATTTAATTATATCGACAGGCGAGCTCTGTCCCCTCAGCATGGAGCAGCTACACAAGCGATCTTACAGGGGCACAATTGCATCGCTGTAAGCTAGCTAGTGCAGACATAACCTGAGTGGCACAGAGGTTTCTGATGCCCCAAATCGGCGGGTCCCACCCCACCCCCAAATAATGCATTTAGCAAACTGGAGGGTTAATTAATTTCTGCAAATGCTGAGACTCCATTGGACAGAAATTACCTGTAATCAGTTGCAGATAAAACCAGTCCAGAAGGGTTAAACCCATGGAAATTCACCCACATGTGAATTGAAAGGAAAATTCAATTATAAGGAAGAAAGACGCAGAGACTGAGGAACAGCTTCCACCCAGCCCGGCTCTCCCAGGGTGGGGGGCAAAGGGGACTTTTCCTTCCCCGAAAATGATCTTCAAGGGCCCCAAAATTATTGTCAGAAAGGCCAAACTATGGACACCATAATCAAATGTGAAGCAGTGGAACAGACGCCGATTGGAGAGTCTTCGTCAATTAGACAAATTATAAACCACAGCAAAATGCTGACACAGTAGCCAAATTTCACTTCTTTAAACTCCTAAAATCCAATAGTTTCCCAGGGTTTAACTAGATCCTGGACTCCTTAAAGGTTGTCTGATTTTTTCAATACCCACTTCCCCCACCTACCCATAATGGGACCTTAGAACTGACCCTGCTCCCTGCAGCACAGCCCTGTGAATGGGAGGCAGGCGGAGAGAAAATGCTAAAACATGCTGCCCCTTAGCTGTGAATCTGTGGGGAGTGAGACCTGCTTCTCTGCTCCCACTCGTACAAATCAGGAGTAATTCTGCTAACAGCAGCAGGACTTCCCTAGTTTTAAACTCTGTGGTGTATTGAAAACTGTGTTTAAAATTACAAGCTGTCATTTTAAATTCTCATCCTGCTTGCAGGCCAGTGGGCTCTGTAGAAGGGAGAAGAATGAAGCTGGATCTTTCACCAGCTTAGAGTAAGGTGAGGTGAGGTGTCGCTCTCTGCTTTATGGAGCAGCCTGCTTTGTCTCTCTCTGCTTTTGGTTCTTGTGTGCTAAGGTTCTGGATTTTAAGAAAGAAAGTTGTGTGGCGTTGTAAGCTTCCAGAAAGAGTGTTTTATGTGAATATATGACTTCTCTGTTTGTATACTGTAAACACAACAAACTCAGGCCCGAGAAGTTCTGGTCTCCATCCCACCCTAGCACTGAGGAATGAACCACCTAGCCCAGAATCCTTGCAGGATGCCCAAGACCAGATCAGAATAATGAAGAGTCTGGTGGGTAGGGGTGCCTGATTTGGAGCTGGGCGTTGATTACACCTTGTGGGGACAGGGCCTGTCTTTGTGTTCTGTCCAGCACGATGGTCCCTGCCTGCAGCCAGAAGGTGCTAGCCCAGTACAATAATACAAAATAGTCAGTTTGATCAGGGAGTGCCAAATTAGCCTCCACCCACTTTCCAGCCAGAGCAGTGTATCACATCCTTGCAGTCTGTAGCCTCTGCTCTTGTAATATGCGAGTAAGAGAACTGAAAGGATGTTAAACTTCCCAAAAAACTGCCACAAAGGTGCTTGGGATGTAAAAGCTATTGGCCCTCCAGTCTGCAAAATCTAATTAACACTCCAGCTCCTCGGCTAGGGCAGATTACTGCCTCTCCACTGTGCTGTCGCTGATGTGAGAGCAGTTTACACCAGCCAAGAATTTGGCCCCAGAAAGTTTATTTACCATGTAACCCTTCTGCCAGGTGGAGCCAGCAGCAACAAGGGCCAGGTTCAGTCTCTAGGGGGTCCTTTTCAACAATACAACACAAAATCGGCTCAAGCCCCCACCTAGTGGCCTGGGACAATTACACCCCACCCCCTGGGTGCCTCTAAGAGGCAATACTTCCCCTCTTGCTAGCACAGAGTCTGAGTGTAGCAAAAACTTTTAGTAAAAGGAGGGAAGTAACTCAGCATTAATTTGGAAAAACACCACAACTAGGCTTCATAAACACAAACCCACAAGCAAAAGACCCACCCCTAAATAAGCTGGGCAGTGTCCTTTTCCCCTCAGGATCTTAAGCCCAGCAACCCAAAACTCCCTTTAACATGCCCATCCCTTCTCTGAACCCCACTCACAGTTGCTGTCATTGGCACTCGTCACCCCAATGGCCACGCCTCTGAGGGGCTCTGCTGTGGCCCACTCCCCCAGCTGCACCTATCCAGCACCAGCTGCCCTGCTAGCCACGCCTCTCCACCAGCTGTCCACTCACCAAGATGCCTTCAGCCCCCCCTTCACACAGCTTTCAGTGATTTCACTTGTCAGTGGGGGAGCCTCACTGGTGGTGCACATTGGTCAATTTATTGCAACAGAGACACTATCCCAAAGCAAGTCTAATAATTAGACCCAGGTATCAGTGATTTCAGCTCTACAGCATGTAACAAGACTATCAATTGAATCTAAATTAGCTTTTTTATTATACCCTAAAAAAAGCCACACACCAGTCTTTGTGCCTGACCTCTCAACCCCACTCCCACATCTCTCTACTCATTAAGGGGTAGAACCCATGTCCCCAGCCTAGCAAGGGCTATTTAGCTGAGGGTGAGTCCCTCCATTGACATATGCCAGGTACAGTTCTGCTGCCTTCCGTTCACACAACAAGGATAACAACCCTTTATTAATCCTGCCCCAATAACAAGGAGACTGGGGATCCAACACCAGCCACCAGGGATCATTTGGGCAAGCAATCCCATCATGCTGAGCACCTAGGCAGGGTGGGTGTGTCCATGCAAACGAGATCAGCTTCTGAAGTTTTTTTTCCACAGCTCACCACTAGATGTCAGGGGACAGCTCATTCAGACCCTGCTTACAAACATTTGTGCCCCACTCTCCTTAGAGGGTGGCATCTCAAAAACATGAAATTATCCTGACAAATTAAAGAAACAACTCAATAGTGTGTACTACACGTGTGTGCGTCTGCGGCTGCTGAATGGCATGAGCAAACATTAATTGTGAAGTGCTAATCAGTGGGCAAAACGTGAAACATCACAGCATTTAGCAGCAAATAAAATGTAACGTCAAAACTAAAAATAATGTCAAATTGCTTTAATTAGTGGAAAATTCCTGTCCAGACACTTTGCTAATAACCCTCTTGAATCTAACACAATGTGCTAGGTGATAATTAATGTGTTTAAAATGAGTTCATAAATTGGAGAAGTTATTGCTACATTTCTGTCTCTGCAAACACGCCTCTGTTTTTGTGTCGTTTTTTCCCATGAGTGTGTGTGTGTGTGTGCACGTATGTTTGTCTGCCGGCATGGATGTGCACAGCTGTGCATGTGTGTGTGTGTGTGTGTGTGTGTGTACAGCTGCAACACTTTTGGGTGCTGGGTGCAGATCTGTGGCACAGCCTTTCCAAAGATGCCATTTTGGGGGGAAAGTCTGTTCTCCCGCAGAAAGGAGCCGTGTCCCCATACTCCAGATGGGGGCAGGCATTTTGCTGTGTTGGCAATTAAATGTGCCAAGGTGCGGTGAGGGGGGATGTGCCAATGGCCCCGCCTCACCGTGGCCATTTCACTGAGCAAAAGGCCGGCGCGCCCAGAAAGAGCCCTGCGGGGGGTGGACATTGCTCCGGGATCCTCGCACCCTTGGGGGCAGGGGGGCTAAACGTACCTAGGCCTCTTGGAGGGGTGGGGGAGGTGGCATCCTAGGCCTGGTGTGGGGCAGGGGGCGAAGTGGCCCCTAGGCCCGAGGGGGCGTCCTGATGTCACTGCAATGCAAAGGCAGGGAGCCACCTTCGCGGCTGAACGCTGGAGCCGTCCCTCTGCGAACGCTGCCTGGCGCCCCCCAGCGCCGTGGCCCCCCAGCTGCAGGAGAGGTGGCGTCTGGGGAGGCCAGGGCTACTGTAGCATTTCAACAAGGTCTCACACTCGGCGCCCACGGGGCCCAGACACTGAGAGGCGTTAAGAATTCAGCCAGTGCAGCTCGTTTGCCAAGCCCCTAATAACCAGGGTGAATATTTATGCTCATGAAAGTTAATGGGCTGGCAGCTCTGCCGGGTGAATTACGTTTATTCTTCTCTCTCTCTCTCTCTCTCTCTCCTCCACACACACCATCCGTCTAATCTATCTATCCTCATCCATCCCATCTATCTATCCCCATCCAACCCATCTATCTATCCATCCCCAGACACCCCCTCTATCTATCCGTCCCCAGACACCCCCTCTATCTATCCCGACACCCCCTCTATCTATCTATCCGTCCCCAGACTCCCCCTCTATCTATCCCCAGACACCCCCTCTATCTATCTATCCGTCCCCAGACACCCCCTCTATCTATCCCCAGACTCCCCCTCTATCTATCCCCAGACACCCCCTCTATCTATCTATCCGTCCCCAGACACCCCCTCTATCTATCTATCCCCAGACACCCCCTCTATCTATCCCCAGACACCCCCTCTATCTATCCCCATCCAACCCCTCTATCTATCCGTCCCCAGACACCCCCTCTATCTATACCCGTCCAACCCATCTATCTATCCGTCCCCAGACACCCCCTCTATCTATCCGTCCCCAGACACCCCCTCTATCTATCCGTCCCCAGACACCCCCTCTATCTATCCCCATCCAACCCATCTATCTATCCGTCCCCAGACACCCCCTCTATCTATCCGTCCCCAGACACCCCCTCTATCTATACCCGTCCAACCCATCTATCTATCCGTCCCCAGACACCCCCTCTATCTATCCGTCCCCAGACACCCCCTCTATCTATCCCCGTCCAACCCATCTATCTATCCGTCCCCAGACACCCCCTCTATCTATCCGTCCCCAGACACCCCCTCTATCTATCCATCCCCAGACACCCCCTCTATCCGTCCCCAGACACCCCCTCTATCTATCCCCAGACACCCCCTCTATCTATCTATCCGTCCCCAGACTCCCCCTCTATCTATCCCCAGACACCCCCTCTATCTATCTATCCGTCCCCAGACACCCCCTCTATCTATCCCCAGACTCCCCCTCTATCTATCCCCAGACACCCCCTCTATCTATCTATCCGTCCCCAGACACCCCCTCTATCTATCCCCAGACTCCCCCTCTATCTATCCCCGTCCAACCCATCTATCTATCCATCCCCAGACACCCCCTCTATCTATCCGTCCCCAGACACCCCCTCTATCTGTACATCCCCAGACACCCCCTCTATCTGTCCATCCCCAGACACCCCCTCTATCTATCCCCGTCCAACCCATCTATCTATCCGTCCCCAGACACCCCCTCTATCTATCCCCAGACACCCCCTCTATCTATCCGTCCCCAGACACCCCCTCTATCTATCCCCAGACACCCCCTCTATCTATCCGTCCCCAGACACCCCCTCTATCCATCCCCAGACACCCCCTCTGTCTATCCGTCCCCAGACACCCCCTCTATCCGTCCCCAGACACCCCCTCTGTCTATCCGTCCCCAGACACCCCCTCTATCTATCTATCCCCAGACACCCCCTCTATCTATCCCCAGACACCCCCTCTATCTATCTATCCCCAGACACCCCCTCTATCTATCCGTCCCCAGACACCCCCAATCCATCCATCTATCCCCACACACCCCTGTCTCCACCCACCCCCCCCCCGCCATGACCCCCCGGTGTCTATCTATCCTGTTCCACCAGGGCTGAGCTGGTGAGAAGGGAGTGGGAGCTCAGCCCTGGCCGTACCCACCCACCCCACCCTATTATCCAACCTGTTTGTTTCCTTTCACGGTTTGGCCTGTTCCCCATTTGGCTGCCAAATTGTGCCACATCGGGCGACCAGCCTGGGCCCATGGGCAGCTTTGCAGCCAGCGCCCAGTGAGCCCATCACCGCGGTTCCCAGCCCCAGGGGGCGGACAATGTGGGGGAGCCTCGGCCAAGCCCACTGCTGAGGGGGTTGTAGGGCACACTGGGCCGCCCCCCCTGTCCCCGGCGCCAGCGCTGGGGGTACGGTGAGTTCGCTCGGGGAGGGGGACAGCACCACCTCGGCCAGGTGCTGGGGATGGAAGTGCGTCTGCAGCTGGGCTGTGTGCAGGGCAGCACCGTGCGCGTCGTGCCGTGTGGGTGGGTGTCACTGGCTGGGTTAGGCACTGGGTAGAATTGTGTCCTGCCTTTTGCGATGCTGCGTGTAGTGTTGTCTCAGCACTGGGCAGCACTGTGGCACACGGCTGCCTTAGCCTCACTGTCCCGCTCACCAGCAGCCACCCGAGGTAAGCCCGCGCCCCCAACTCCCAGCCGTGAGCCCCCCAAACCCGGAGCCCCTCCTGCACCCCAGAGCCCCCCAAACCCCAGAGCCCCTCCTGCACCCCAGAGCCCCCCCAAACCCAGAGCCCCCTCCTGCACCCCAGAGCCCCCCAAACCCAGAGCCCCTCCTGCACCCCAGAGCCCTCATCCCTGGCCTCACCCCAGAGCCCCCCCAAATCCGGAGCCCCCTCCTGCACCCCAAACCCCTCATCCCTGGCCTCACCCCAGAGCCCATACCCCCTCCTGCACTCCAACCCCATCCTGAGCCCCCCACACCGTCTTGTACCCCAGAGCCCTCATCCCTGGCCTCATCCCAGAGCCCGTACCCACTCCTGCCCCAGCCCTGAGCCCACACCCCCCTGCCCCAGCCCAGAGCTCCCTCCTGCACCCTAAACCCTTCATCCCTGGCCTCACCTGAGGGCCAATACCCCCTCCTGCATCCCAACCCCGTCCTGAGCCCCCCCAAACCCGGAGCCCCCTCCTGCACCCCAAACCCCTCATCCCTGGCCTCACCTAAGGGCCCATACCCCCTCCTGCACCCCAACCCCATCCTGAGCCTCCCAAACCCCAAGTCCCCTCCTGCACCCCACAGCCTGCACCCCCATCCCAGAGCCCGCTTCCCCAGCCGGAGCCTCACCCCCTCCCACACCCCAACTCCCTGCCCCAGCCCAGAGCCCCCTCCCGCACCCTGAACCCCTCATTTCTGGCCCCACCCCCATGTAGAGCCCTCACCCCCTCCCGCATTCCAACCCCCTGCCCCAGTGAACGTCGGTGAGGGTGGGGGTCCCGGGATTGCAGTACAGGCGTACCCGAGTGTGCTGCTCCTCGTCTGCGGACAGAGCGAAGAGCGTGGAGAGGGCTAAGTGACTTCCCGAAGACCTGGGCAGAGTGGGGAATTGAACCCGAGTCATAGAATCCTAGAATCTCAGGGGTGGAAGGGACCTCAGGAGGCATCTAGTCCAACCCCCTGCTCAAAGCAGAACCATCCCCACTAAATCCCCAAATGGCCCCCTCAAGGATTGAAGTCACAACCCTGGGTTTAGCAGGCCAATGCTCAAACCACTGAGCTGTCCCTCCTCCCCGTCCTACACACTGGATCATCCTTCCTCTTGTGTGAATAGAACAGGCTCCGTAACTGGCGTGGCTTTGCAATACAGACAGGCCCGTTTGGTTCTTGCATAGTCAGATCTTCCCACCCGCTGCTAAGGAATCACTTCTCCCGGAGCGAACAGCCGCCGCGTGGGGACGGAGGGCTGGCAGCAGCAGCAGGAATTAACTGAATGTTTTAATTTAAAATACATCACCAGCTGCTGAAGGATTTGCGATTTGCTTAATGCAAACCCCGACTGCTTTGCGCCATCTTCTCATCTCCTGCCAGCCCGGCGGCCAGCTTGGCTAATTTGAGGCCATTGAAATATAGACGCAGACGCCTGCCTAAATAATTCTCAGCAGCACCTACTCTGCGCACTGTTCTCTTCCTTAGGAGACTGCGGTATCCAGCCTGACGGGGCGGTGGCACCTGGCTGCGGTACCTGCTGGCACTCGGAACAAACCAACCGAATCCTGGTAAATTAGTGAATGGAAATTGTGAACAGTTTAATGAGAGCAATGAGAGCAATATGAAGGCCCCAGTGCGTCACAAGGGAGCAGGCTCGGGGGCCATGAGGGGGCAGTCTCCCTTTATATAATTCTGACTATTCCTGCTAGCCACAGAAATATCCGATCCCTCTTAGAATCTTCCTAAGTTTTTGGCCTAAGCAAGATCCTGTGGCAATGAGTTCCACAGTCCTTTCCTTCCCACGTTGCACAGAGGAAAAAGGAAAGAGACCAAGAGACAGGGGAGTGACTTGCAGAAATACAAACATTTCTGCTTCCGGTGTGACCCTAGCATGTTGATTGAGACGTCAGTCAAGGTCTTGAGGGCATACGGGATTTGTGCACTAATTTGGCTATATCGATGCAATTGCCATGCTGCTGGGCCCTAGTGCATGGACAGCGTAAAAAGTGAACTTGGACCAGCACAATTCACCCTTTCCAACCAGGGAAAGCTGCAGTGGGGCCAGACTCCTCTGGCAACCATAAGAACATAAGAACAGCCATACTGGGTCAGACCAAAGGTCCATCCAGCCCAGTATCCTGTCTACCGACAGTGGCCAATGCCAGGTGTCCCAGAGGGAGTGACCCTAACAGGCAATGATCAAGTGATCTCTCTCCTGCCGTCCATGCACCACAGTTACACTAGAGCTTTTGCACCAATATTGGTGGGGAGAAAAAACCTCCATAGCTTCCTAAAGCTTCAGTTACTGGAGAGAGACGTCTCATGCGGAGCTGCCTTGCTGCAATCCAAACGTTTCTGCCTCCTGGCGTGACCTGAGTGCACTGATTGAGAAGGCTGCCTCCTGCTGTGACGAGTGAGGGGGGCCAAGGGGCTGTCACAACCTCTCATTCCAATGGCAGGCACGAGGCAGGTGCTGCGGCGGCCTCCTCATTAGGGAGCCGAGTTTTGCCCAGGCAGGATGAGATTCAGGCCACGTTGGAGCAGGCTGTGATGAATTTTCCTGTGAGATAAATGAATATTCCTCCGAGTTTAATTACTTTACTAAGAAGTTCACGAACCATCTCGCAGACACTTGACGAAGCCCGGCGGCCAGTCTCGCCGGCTGGCACCAAGCGGGAGCGATGGGACCCCAGCAATGCTGTCTGCAGGAGCAGACGACGCGTGGAACCCGGCGGCGCAAGGAGGGGACCGGCACGTGCCTGTCCCTCCCATTAACGAGCCACAGAGAGGCTGTGACAGGTCAGGGTCTCCTGGCTGGGGGGGGTGGGGGGTGGACAGAGATGCATCCTAACCCGCCTGAGCGTGTGACATGGGGGCGGCGGGGCCGAGTGCATCCAGAGCTGTCCAAGAGGGGGTGGCAGGCACCATGTCCCCCTGTTTCAGAGCTGGCGCAATGACGTACTCCGGTACGCACTAGACTGTGCCGACTGGTGAAGCTCAAAGAGCCCCGTGGCCCCCTGGCTCTGTCCGCAGGAGCCTGCCTGGCTGTTCTGTGGTCATTTCTCCTGCGGTTCCCCGTGGGTGGCAGGAGCTGCTGACAGGCCAGACACAGCTGTGCCCTGCAGGAGGGCTGTGAATCCCTCCTGCTCCCCTTGCTCAAGGAGCGCCTACCCCAGGCACGCACAGCCGATGAGGAAGGACAAACAGGCGTCGCTGATTTACCTTCTCTCGCCCATTCTGTATTGCTGTGTCCCCTCTGATTCATCTTCTCTCTACGCCAGAGCACCGGGGCGTGCTGCTCAGCCTGCCTGGCCTCCCCTGCTAGCAGCAGAGCTCCCAGGTTCTGCGGCCAACCCATCCGGGGGCCAGGGCGACCAGACAGCAAGTGTGAAAAATCGGGACAAGGGGTGGGGGGTAATAGGAGCCTATATAAGAAAAAGACCCCAAAATCGGGCCATCTGGTCACCCTACCCGGGGCAGGGCGTCATTATACCCAGTCAGAGAGCTGCAGCTTCGTCCGCTGTCAGCACTGTGGGGTGGCTGGCAGGGCCTCTGATCTGCAGCCAGCCCCCCCCCACCACAACCTGTGGGGACAGCCCCTCCTGAGATGGATTCAGGAGGCTCAGTCACTGGCTGTGCTGCGCTCATTTCAGGCTTGGTTTTACACATTAAATCCCAGGCCTGGAAGCTTGCGCCGGCCTTGGGCTCCACCCTGCTCCTTTAATCACATCTGTGCCTCTCTGCAAGGTCTGTAGAGTTGCGAGGGCATCGGGCTGGGTGTGATTTGTGAGTCCCTTCCAGCGGCTGCAGCCGGGGATGGTTCGTTCGTCATTCCCATGTTTTGCAGGGAAGGAGATGAGACCATCCTGTGCTGCAGCAAGTCAGGCGCGCCAAGGCGAGTGACTTTGAGACTAAGGAATCATTGGCCGGTTGCAAATTACATTAACCTACCCGTGTGTGTGTCTCTCGCCGTCAAGAGCCATAAATCCCTGTCATGCGGGGACTCCTGCGACCTTGCAGCAGGCTGACGCCTCCAGCTTTTGTGTGTGTGTGTGTGTGTGTGTGTGTGTGTGTGTGTGTGTGTGTGTGTGTGTGTGTGTGTGTGTGTGTGTGTGTGCGCGCACGCACAACAGGGGAGTGTCGGGGGACACAGCTATGGGATACGGTAAATAAATAAAGAGCTGGAGCAGGTGTGCAAGCTTCTAGAGGTGACCAGCTGTCCTGATTTTACAGGGACAGGCCCAATTTTTGGGTCTTTTTCTTAAATAGGCTCCTATTACCCCCCACCCTGTCCCAGTTTTTCACACTTCCTGTCTGGTCACCCTACAAGGCCACCAAGGCAGCAAAGGAGCCCAGCCAGGAGCAGGGGAGAGGCAGAGACGACAGCTGCAGATGCAGAACAAGACTCAGAGAATGCAGTGGAAGGAAGGAATAGGCGAGAGACTGGGCATCTAGCTGAGGTCTGGACAGCCCTCCCCACCCCAAGCCTCTTGAGAGATTCATTGGCCCCAATCCCCAGGGCTTTGCCCCCCGTGCTGTCATTTACACTAGGTGAAGAGCAGAATGGCCGTGTTTCACACTCACTTTTGCACTAGTGTAAATGACAGCAAAGGTGCAGGGAATTGGGCCTGTAGGCCTTTTCTAAAAAGCAGGTTTTGAGGGAAAGCCGGGCTTGGCTACCCTGCCCAGAAGGAGAGGCAGACCCAGGATGCGAGCCCCCACAAGCTGCGCAGGGAAGAGACCTGCCTAAATATCTGCTGGTCTCACGCCTGTTCCCAGACGACAGCGAAACTGACTCGACTCGGGATTTGGAGTGTGGCCGGGGAAGGACATGTCCAGACGCTGGGGATCTGCACAATGCACACTCCTGCCAGTCTCGTACCTGTGCCGTGGGTCAGCACCTGGGAACTGTACCTGTAACCACAGGAGTGCACGGAGACGCCCGCATAGACCATGCCATGGCTAGCGATGGGGCGGGGAGTCCCCGCTCCTGGCCCCAGCTCCAGCTCCAGCTCCAGCTCCAGCCAGGGAATGATTCTCATGCACACACGGAGCTCAGTGCCAGCTGCGAGCGCCTCCCTGTGCAGCCCCCTGAGAGGAGGCGAAGGAAAGAGGATGAAGAAGCAAAAGGAAACGTCAAGCCCAGCCCGCAGTGGCACTGGGGGTTGCTTGTCTGCGGCTGTCATGGTGACAGAGCTGAGATGCGCCAAGTGCAATCGAGGGGGAGCGCGGGTGAGGGATTCGCTGCTTTGCAGCCGGGCAGGGCTCCCATGGAGCCGCGCAGCTGCAGCCGCTCAGCATGGAAGAGGCAGGGCTCCACCCGCAGTCCCGTCTGCGTCAGATACACACTCCGGGCCGAGGCCCCTTCGGTGGCTTTTGCTCCCTGACACTCACTGAGGGCCTGAGCCTGGGCTATACTCAGGACCCCCTCTGTGCTGCTCCGGCAGCGTAAAAGGGGCTATACAGCCTGGAAAATCACCTGCACCCGTCTCTTGCACAGGGGCCTCCCTGCCCATTGGGGAGTCCTGTCCCCATCCTACTCAGGTAGGGGGTGTCGAGCATTGCACTGCGGCTATTCTCCGCTCCCAGGGGGCCACAGTGTGAGTTAGAGCAGCCCTGAGGCTGCTGTAACTGACCCCGGGGCCAGGTAAAGCCCTGCACAGAACGCAAGGGGCCAGGTTCTGTGCTGTCCTGCAACCGCTGCAGCCATTCACCCCCGTGACAAGTGTGATGGAGTAGGGACTGTCTGTGTGGGGGATGGGAGAGCCGGGGTGAGCCTTTAGGTGAGGGACAGGTACTCAGCCTGTAACCTGAGCCAGGGAGGGGGGAGGTGTGTCAGCACCTTTGTCCGGTGCCAGGGTCGAGCTGCAGACTCCTCCGCCCCTGGGACCGCTTGCTGCAATCCCCCGGGGGACCCTGTTACTGCAAAGTCCTTCTCTCTGGTCACACACTCCCAGGGGTTAATCACCCCTGCAATCGCCCCTTCGTTTTACTGCTCCCCAGTCACTTACTGCAGGAAGCGCCGTCCACGGGGTGCAGTCGATCCCGCCGCTGCCACCAGTTGTCACGGAGTGTGGGGGTGTCCGGCCCTGCACCCCTCATCCTGGGACTCACAGTGACTCTGAGCCAGCCAGTAAAACAGAAGGTTTTTTGGACAACAGGAACGCAGGCTACAGCAGAGCTTGGAGACACAACCAGGACCCCTCAATCGAGTCCTTCTGGGGTTCAGGAAGCTTAGTCCACAGCTTGGGATTCCCTGAATTCCAACCACCCAGCCCCAAAACCAAAACTAAACTAAACTCCCTCCTGCCGGCCCCTTCCTTTGTCCAGCTTCCCGGGCAAAGGTGCTGACACCCCTCCCGCCTGCCTGGCTCCGGTTACGGGCTGAGCACCTGTCCCTCACCTAAAGTCACCCCCGGCTCTCCCATCCCCCACACAGACAGTCCCTACTGCATCACAACAAGTGCATGCAAAGCACAACCAGGCTGACCTGGCAGCAGGTTGCACCCACTTTGCCCTCCCTGGTGGACTCCTGGGTTCTAGCCACAGCTCCTGGACCTGAGTGGGGTCTAGTGAGCTAGAGCAGGGGCTCTGGGGGTCAAGTCTCCTGGGTTCGAGTCCCTGCTCTGGGAGGTGAGTAGGGTCTAGCAGGAGTGAATTAGGAATGAGGACGCCTGGGTTCCTGTTCCCAGCTCTGCCACAGCCCATTGTGGCCTTGACCAAGTCACTTCCCCGCTCTGTGCCTCAGTTTCCCCATCTGCAAACCAGGAGCGGTGATATTTCCATCCCAGGGCTGCCATGAGGCTTAGGGATGAGGTCCCAGACAAGGGCGGCAGGGGGTTGTACATAACCTGCCATGGGGGATGTCCTCCCGCATATGACTCTGCCCCACTGCGCGCCAGCACACTGGCTTTGCGGCTCCTGGCGGCTCCTGTTTGTGTGGCTAGTCGATGTCCCACCCTGCACCTGCGAGAGGCGGTAACGTGATAATTAGAGACTTTTATAAACTCCAAATGCGGCACAGAAGCCATCAAGCCCGGCAGCACTTTGTATGGAGTCTCGAACCTTGTATCTTTTATCCTCAGCTTCCTAGCAGCTAGCAGAGGCGTGGGAGACACTCCCACATTTTAATGGGACACGTCTGCGATGGTTACAGAGAACTTTGAGTGCTCTAATCAGCTGTCTCTGCGCCTGCTAATCCCCTGGGTCAGGGGAGATCAGCACCAAGCCAAGGCAGCTGGTGGCTGCAGTGCTGGTAGCGGAGTAGGGGGCCGGGGAGGAGCTGGCCGCGCGGCAGCAGCAGGGCGGGTCCCAGTTAGAGTGCAGGGAGACCTAGCGACCCACACAGGTCATCTGTAACGGAGCCCAGGGCTGTCTGATCGCAGCGTTACAGCGCGCTCCCCTCCAGAGCAAACAGCCCTCAGCGCTGGCGCTCAGCTGGGCCAGACAGACAATGTGTGTTCAAAGCAAGCGCCCAGGAGGGATTTCGGTGTCTCTAACCAACGTGGCGCTGCCTGGTCTCTGTGCCGTCGAGCCGGCGCTTTTCCTATCCCAGGGGACCAGCTGCCGTGTTCAAAGGCCACGCTGAACCGGTGTGGCGGCCCTGGCCATCTGCTGTCTGGTCTCATTAGCGCCAATGCCAGCTGCGGGAGCCAACATCCAGATGACTCCCAAGCCCAACACCTGCAGCTGCATATTGATAGGACACAGAGACGTGGCAGGAAAGTGGCATTTGTCCAGCGTTCGGGCTGCCAGCAGGGACGAGCCAGAGAACACAGGGCCTCCGCCCGCAGCGTGCCAGCCCTGCCAGTGAAGGCTGGGACTCGGGCGTGCTGAGGTCAATTCCTGCTTCTGCCACAAACTCCTGGGTGACTTTGGGCCACTCACTTCACCGCTGTGTGCCTCAGTTTACGTAGCTGATAATGGGGATGCTCCCAGCGCACAGACAGGCTGCACGGCCTGCTGGTTAGCTCAGTGCTCAGGGACTTCCTTGGGTGAGTCCCTTTTCCTGGGCCCCACGGTCTGTTTGATTGTGAGGGCTTTGGTGCAGGGACTCGCTGCTGCAGAGGCTCGGTGATACATAATATCGTGTAAGAATAATGCCTCACCGATTGCTCCACGTGGGTGCTTGGAGGGGGCCTGTGATGCCCTAGCGACGAGACGGGCTGACTGCTCAGTATGGGCAGATCAAAGCTGGGCCGTGTCCCAGGTGCACAAGTAACTTGGCCTGGGAGTCCCCCTGCCAGAAGCCAGGCTTTGTCCGGTGTGACAGTGTTTCGGGAGTGATTGTTCTGCTCCGTTGAACTGTGCCCCTCTCCCACCCTTAAGCAGCCAGCTCCCCCGGGACCCTTTAATGGGAACGCTGGGATGGCCAGACTCACAGAGGGGTTTAATCCAGCCCACTGGACTGACCCCAGGCCTTTGGAGGAAGCTGCATAAAACCTTGCAGAGATGGGATAAGCCTCCCCCAGGAAGAGTCCCCTCCTGACCCCAAAATAGCCTGGGATGGGCTCATGCTCTGAAGCAGGGGTGGATGGGGGGCAGGCAAAACTCTTTCTCGCGATAACCCTGGATGCTCGGCCTTGGCATATCAATGCTCAGGCCTTTTCTGAACCCCGCTAAGCCCAGGGCCTCCGGGAGAGCCTGCAGCGGATTTCCACCAGCCAGTGGTGCTCTGGGCAGGAAAAAAAACTTACTCCCCTGCACCAGTTTTGAATTTGCTGCCTTCCACTTCCACTGCTCTGGTCCCTGGGCTTGTGAGACAAGGCGGAGGGAAGTGCCCCGACCTCCCTCCGCTTGCCCATCCCGCCCACACCTGTTCTGCTTGAAAACCCCATTCACGCTCAGCACAGACACCGGCGAGGGGTCTGGAACGAAACTGTTCTCTCCATCAGCAGCGACGCGAGCGGGGGCGGGAGCCGAAAGCTGGGATTCAGCTGCTATCGCCCACCGTGTGAGCACTCCATTATTGATGAATTGAAGGACAGTACTGCAGCTAACGGAGCCCACTCCTTGTGATGCCAACACGCCTCCGCAGAGCAGCCTGCTCCTTGGGTGTGATGGAATTTCATCAAGAGTGTTTCCCTGAGAGCTGCAGATGGAGCTGCTGTGACCATGGAGGGCGTGACGGTGGGGCCCTGCTCACTGCTCGGCGTTAGAGACAAATTGCTCTGACCCTCTTGGTTTCAGCCTTGCTAAGGAGACAGCAGCTGGGCGGCTGCTGGAATAGCTGAGTCAGGTGTCTCTCTAGCGAATGTATCTGTCATAGAATCCTAGAATCTCAGGGGTGGAAGGGACCTCAGGAGGTATCTAGTCCAACCCCCTGCTCAAAGCAGGACCAACACCAACTAAATCATCCCAGCCAGGGCTTTGTCAAGCCTGACCTTAAAAACCTCTAAGGAAGGAGATTCTACTACCTCCCTAGGTAACCCATTCCAGTGCTTCACCACCCTACTGGTGAAAAAGATTTTCCTAGTATCCAACCTAAACCTCCCCCACTGCAACTTGAGACCATTACTCCTTGTTCTGTCATCTGCCACCACTGAGAACGTTCCTACTTTTCCACATCCTTCTTGTAATGTGGGGTCCAAAACTGGACACAGTACTCCAGATGAGGCCTCACCAATGTCGAATAGAGGGGAATGATCACGTCCCTCGATCTACTGGCAATGTCCCCTAGCCTTCTTGGCAACAAGAGCACACTGTTGACTCATATCCAGCTTCTCGTCCATTGTAACCCCAGGTCCTTTTTTGTCATCATACTCATACCTCTAGCCATCTACCCTAGCCATAATCCATCCATAGCCATAGCCTTCTACCTGTCATACACATCCCTCTATCCATCCATCTATCCCCATACCCACCTGTCTATCCATCCATCCCCATATACAGCCATCTATCCATTCATCCATTCCCATACACACCCCTCTATCCATCCATCCATCATCATACCCATCTGTCTGTCTATCCATCCCTATATCCACCCGTCTATCTAGCCATCCATCCATATACACACACCCCTCCATCTATACATCCAGCCATCCCCTTACACACTCCTCTCTCTATCCAGCCATCCCTCCCCATACACACCCCTCTATCCATCCATCCATCCCTCCCCATACACACCCCTCTATCTATCCAGCCATCTCTCCCATACACACCCCTCTATCCAGCCATCCCTCCCCATACACACCCCTCTATCCATCCATCCCTCCCCATACACACCCCACTATCCAGCCATCCCTCCCCATACACACCCCTCTATCTATCCATCCATCCCTCCCCATACACACCCCTCTATCCATCCATCCTGGCAGTCACTGACGATTCCCGCACACCTGACTCAGAAACGAAGCAGCAGCATTAGCCTTGGGCCCCCACCAGAACATTACAGGCCCCCAAGGGGGTTTATACACTGCCAGCGCGGATGTGATGCAGCTGAAGGAGCCATACCTGAGCTAGCGCAAACTCGGGTCCCAGGGCATTCAGGGTGGGCTAATTACCCAGGTATCCAGATGGCCTCATACTGCCTGCACTGCCACAGCGGCTGGGCTGGCCTCACCACTCTGGTATCTGAGCTAGCTAGATTGAAGCAGGGCTTAATTTGTGCCAGGGCTGAGCCCCGGCACCTCCGGGCCTGGTCGTTCAGAGCCCTGACACCCCTGGACCTGGCAGGTCAGAACCCCGGCACCTCCGGGCCTGGCAGTTCAGAGCCCCGGCACCTCCGGGCCTGGCGGGTTCAGAGCCCCGGCACCTCCGGGCCTGGCGGGTTCAGAGCCCCGGCACCTCCGGGCCTGGCGGGTTCAGAGCCCCGGCACCTCCGGGCCTGGCGGTTCAGAGCCCCGGCACGTCTGGGCCTGGCGGGTTCAGAGCCCTGGCACCCCTGGGCCTGGCAGGTCAGAGCCCCGGCACCTCCGGGCCTGGCGGGTTCAGAGCCCCGGCACCTCCGGGCCTGGCAGGTCAGAACCCCAGCACCTCCGGGCCTGGTGGGTTCAGAGCCCCGGCACCTCCGGGCCTGGCTGTTCAGAGCCTCGGCACCTCCGGGCCTGGCAGGTTCAGAGCCCCGGCACCTCCGGGCCTGGCGGGTTCAGAGCCCCGGCACCTCTGGGCCTGGCAGTTCAGAGCCCCGGCACGTCTGGGCCTGGCAGTTCAGAGCCCCGGCTCCTCCGGGCCTGGCGGGTTCAGAGCCCCGGCACCTCCGGGCCTGGCGGGTTCAGAGCCCCGGCACCTCCGGGCCTGGCAGGTCAGAACCCCGGTACCTCCGGGCCTGGCGGGTTCAGAGCCCCGGCACCTCCAGGCCTGGCAGGTCAGAGCCCCGGCACCTCCGGGCCTGGCGGGTTCAGAGCCCCGGCACCTCCGGGCCTGGCGGGTTCAGAGCCCCGGCACCTCCGGGCCTGGCGGGTTCAGAGCCCCGGCACCTCCGGGCCTGGCGGGTTCAGAGCCCCGGCACCTCCGGGCCTGGCAGTTCAGAGCCCCGGCACCTCCGGGCCTGGCGGGTTCAGAGCCCCGGCACCTCCGGGCCTGGCAGTTCAGAGCCCCGGCACCTCCGGGCCTGGCAGGTTCAGAGCCCCGGCACCTCCGGGCCTGGCAGGTTCAGAGCCCCGGCACCTCCGGGCCTGGCAGGTCAGAACCCCGGCACCTCCGGGCCTGGAGGGTTCAGAGCCCCGGCACCTCTGAGCCTGGCAGGTCAGAACCCCGGTACCTCCGGGCCTGGCGGGTTCAGAGCCCCGGCACCTCCGGGCCTGGCGGGTTCAGAGCCCCGGTACCTCTGGGCCTGGCGGGTTCAGAGCCCCGGTACCTCTGGGCCTGGCGGTTCAGAGCCCCAGCACCTCCGGGCCTGGCAGGTTCAGAGTCCCGGCACCTCCGGGCCTGGCGGGTTCAGAGCCCCGGCACCTCCGGGCCTGGCGGGTTCAGAGCCCCGGCACCTCCGGGCCTGGCAGGTTCAGAGCCCCAGCAGCTCAGAGCCCCGGTACATCTGGGCTGGGCAGTTCAGAGCCCCGGCAGCTCCGGGCCTGGCAGTTCAGAGCCCCGGCACCTCCGGGCCTGGCGGGTTCAGAGCCCCGGCACCTCTGGGCCTGGCGGTTCAGAGCCCCGGCAGTTCAGAGCCCCGGCAGCTCCGGGCCTGTAAGGGAGTAGTTGGAGCATCATAGGAGGAATTAATTGTGATCTGTTTATGTAACACTGACAGACCCTGGTTGCCGGTGGGCAGGATCGAATCTGGGACTTCTGGAGCTTAATACATGAGCTTCTACTGCATGAGCTAAAAGCCATGTGGCCCTTAGTTAAGGCTGTAGAGCAGACTCATTAATCTGTCTCTCTAACGGGTCTCGGTCCCACCTGATGGGACAGACACCACACCCAGGAGGTGTGAGGGTTACACGCACGCCCCAGGAGACGAGAACTGGCCATTGTCTTTTTCTGCCTACCTGTGATTTGTTGCTTGTACAGTAATCGTAGCTGCAAGCTACGCTTTTGGCTCAAATAAAGGTTTGAATTAATAACTCTGAGTGTCTTGCCCAGACGGGGCCGGCTCCAGGCACCAGCATCCCAAGCAGGTGCTTGGGGCAGCAATCTGCAAGGGGCAGCAGGACCTGTGTTGTTGCCCCCAAGCAGTGCGCTGAATTGCCGCCGGACGGTGGGGGCAGTCCGTTAGTGGGGCACGCGCGTTTCCGCAGTGGCGGCAATTCAGCGGCAGCTTCTATGTTCAGCTGTCCGCAGCGGTGCAGCGTCTGTCTTCAGCCGCCACAGGAATGCACAAGCCGCCCTAACTGCACACGGACTGCCCCCGCCTTCCGCAGCAGCAATTCGGCACGCTGCTTGGAGCGGCCAAAACAGTAGAGCCGGCCTGTGCCCAGAGCGTGTCAGCTGCAGGAGCACTGCAGTGCAATGGCTTTTCTCTGACTGCAGCCAGAGCGCGACAGCTGCAGGAGAGCTGCAGTGCAATGGCTTTTCTCTGACTGCAGCCAGAGCGTGACAGCTGCAGGAGAGCTGCAGTGCAATGGCTTTTCTCTGACTGCAGCCGGAGCGTGTCAGCTGCAGGAGAGCTGCAGTGCAATGGCTTTTCTCTGACTGCAGCCAGAGCGTGACAGCTGCAGGAGAGCTGCAGTACAATGGCTTTTCTCTGACTGCAGCCAGAGTGTGACAGCTGCAGGAGAGCTGCAGTGCAATGGCTTTTCTCTGACTGCAGCCGGAGCGCGTCAGCTGCAGCAGCACTGCAGTGCAATGGCTTTTCTCTGACTGCAGCCGGAGCGCGTCAGCTGCAGGAGAGCTGCAGTGCAATGGCTTTTCTCTGACTGAAGCTGGAGCGTGTCAGCTGCAGGAGCACTGCAGTGCAATGGCTTTTCTCTGACTGCAGCCGGAGCGTGTCAGCTGCAGGAGCACTGCAGTGCAATGGCTTTTCTCTGACTGCAGCCGGAGCGTGTCAGCTGCAGGAGCACTGCAGTGCAATGGCTTTTCTCTGACTGCAGCCGGAGCGTGTCAGCTGCAGGAGCACTGCAGTGCAATGGCTTTACTCTGACTGCAGCCGGAGCGTGTCAGCTGCAGGAGCACTGCAGTGCAATGGCTTTTCTCTGACTGCAGCCGGAGCGTAACAGCTGCAGGAGCACTGCAGTGCAATGGCTTTTCTCTGACTGCAGCCGGAGCGTGTCAGCTGCAGGAGCACTGCAGTGCAATGGCTTTTCTCTGACTGCAGCCGGAGCGTGACAGCTGCAGGAGAGCTGCAGTGCAATGGCTTTTCTCTGACTGCAGTCGGAGCGTGACAGCTGCAGGAGCACTGCAGTGCAATGGCTTTTCTCTTACTGCAGCCAGAGCGCGACAGCTGCAGGAGAGCTGCAGTGCAATGGCTTTTCTCTGACTGCAGCCGGAGCGTGACAGCTGCAGGAGCACTGCAGTGCAATGGCTTTTCTCTGACTGCAGCCAGAGCATGTCAGCTGCAGGAGCACTGCAGTGCAATGGCTTTTCTCTGACTGCAGCCGGAGCGTGACAGCTGCAGGAGAGCTGCAGTGCAATGGCTTTTCTCTGACTGCAGCCAGAGCGCGACAGCTGCAGGAGAGCTGCAGTGCAATGGCTTTTCTCTGACTGCAGCCAGAGCGTGACAGCTGCAGGAGAGCTGCAGTGCAATGGCTTTTCTCTGACTGCAGCCAGAGCGTGACAGCTGCAGGAGAGCTGCAGTGCAATGGCTTTTCTCTTACTGCAGCCAGAGCGCGACAGCTGCAGGAGAGCTTCAGTGCAATGGCTTTTCTCTGACTGCAGCCGGAGCGTGACAGCTGCAGGAGCACTGCAGTGCAATGGCTTTTCTCTGACTGCAGCCGGAGCATGACAGCTGCAGGAGAGCTGCAGTGCAATGGCTTTTCTCTGACTGAAGCCAGAGCGTGACAGCTGCAGGAGAGCTGCAGTGCAATGGTTTTTTCTGACTGCAGCTGGAGCCTGACAGCTGCAGGAGAGCTGCAGTGCAATGGCTTTTCTCTGACTGCAGCCGGAGCGTGACAGCTGCAGCAGCACTGCAGTGCAATGGC
Organism: Mauremys mutica; assembly: GCF_020497125.1. Classification (NCBI taxonomy): domain Eukaryota; kingdom Metazoa; phylum Chordata; order Testudines; family Geoemydidae; genus Mauremys; species Mauremys mutica. The sequence goes on from NC_059086.1 coordinate 664,116, forward strand.
TTTTCTCTGACTGCAGCCGGAGCACGTCAGCTGCAGCAGCACTGCAGTGCAATGGCTTTTCTCTGACTGCAGCTGGAGCGTGACAGCTGCAGGAGAGCTGCAGTGCAATGGCTTTTCTCTGATTGCAGCCGGAGCGTGTCAGCTGCAGCAGCACTGCAGTGCAATGGCTTTTCTCTGACTACAGCCGGAGCGTGACAGCTGCAGGAGCACTGCAGTGCAATGGCTTTTCTCTGACTGCAGCCGGAGCGCGTCAGCTGCAGCAGCACTGCAGTGCAATGGCTTTTCTCTGACTGCAGCCGGAGCGCGTCAGCTGCAGGAGCACTAAAGTGCAGCCGGTCCTGGCTATCGGCAAACTAGGCAGCTGTCCAGAGTGGCAGATTCCTGGGTAGCTGCCATGGGCAGCATATTTGGCCCTGCTGCGCCTTTGTCATGACAGAGGGGCAGCCAGGCCAAGTCTGCGTGGCCCTGAAGCCTCGTGCACTGGGTCACAATGCCCCTCACTTAGACTTGGTCCACGCCCCGCAGCCGGGCCAAGTCTGCCACCCTAGACCCATGAGGAGACAGGCAGCGCACTGAAGCTTTGCTTAGGGCAGCAGCTTGTCTTGAGCTGGCTTTCCTCTGAGCTCACCTAGCTGGAGTGGGTGCAAATGCGGCATGGTACAAAACTGAAGCAAAGGGATCTGGGTGGATTTGTGTTGGGATTTGCTTAAATCAAAGTGGGGGGGGGGGTGCACCTGAGGCCTGGCTACCACTTTTCTGTGGGAGGTGGGGGCGTGGGGTGCATGTGGGCAACTAGTGAACATCCATGTGTGTGTCTGTGTTTGTGTATGTATATGATCACCCACGTGTGTGTGTGTGTGTGTGTGTTTGTGTGTGTATGTATATGTTCACCCGTGTGTGTGTGTGTGCACATGTAGCTTTGCATGTCAGTCTGTGTGTACATGTGAGCATATGGGCATGCTTGTGCACAGATACACCATTATGTGTGTGTGCATCTCTGTGCTCATCCAGTGGGGTGTGTGTGTGTGTGTGTGTGTGTGCATGCACAAACACGCACGTGCATGCTCCCAGTGTGGGCAGCCATGTATGCACGTGTGTGTGCATTCGCACCCACAGGTGTAGCTGTAATTGTGCATGTTTCCCTAGAACCCTCAACAGATCACAGCACCAGCCAGCAGGCTCTGTGGGGGAGGGGGGTGTTTGTGGGTGTGCGCATGTGTTCACACACGCTCGCATATGTCCTGGCGCATATTTAATCATTCCATTGATTGCTCAGGCCTGGCCAGTCTCTGCTCTGCGATCAATGCAACTCATTCTTTGGAAATAAAACACTCGAATGGAACAATTCCATGCTCCCTCTGGGGGTGGGGGGAGATTGCTAATCAGCACCAGCGAGGGGTGACCAGGCCTTTCATCTCCTCGGTACCTGGCCTCCCACCTACTGCCAATCCCAAATGAATCCACTTCATAATAGAGCCACACCTGCAATGGGGACATAAGAACGTACATTCTGGGCCAGACCAAAGGTCCATCTAGCCCAGTATCCTGTCCATCTAGCCCAGTATCCTGTCTTTCAACAGTGGCCAATTCCCAGCTTCTGGCAAAAATGAAATAAAAAAACAGACGGCGTTTGCATTGTGTGGCTAAGCACAGAATTCAGCCCCATATGCCAGTGAATTCCACAAGCACATGCCAAATCCCCATCTGGTGTAAATCAGATGTAGCTCCATTGAAGTCAATGGGGCCAGAGCCCCATCTGGGGTAAATCGACACCGCTCCATCAACATTAACAGGCCCTGTCAATTTATACCAGCGAGAGATCTGTCTCTTTAAAGTAGTAGTCTAAGCCGGGCTCACTTGCCAAAGAGCATTAGTTTAAATGGAGAGGCCGAGATCGTTATTAATTCCTTCTGTTGCCCTTAGTTTCTTAAAGCTGCCACTGACAGATGTTGATATTAGTTTAAAAGCAAGTTAAATCCCCAGCCCTGACTTTCAGCAGCTCTCATTAGAGGAACAGACCTGCAGAAAAATACACCACAGGGATCAGAGAGGACTGCTTGAGAAAAGAAACTGCATTTTTTCACTGGCCCATTGCTAGTTCTACTCCTCAGAAGGATAAATCCAAAGTGCCGGAGCCAGACGATCTGAAAATGGCACCAGATTGAAATTCATGGGATTCAAGCTCATAAAAATTTGATTACTTTAAATTCCCTGCTTGTGGCTGATTTTAATGTTCTCTTACTGATCCATATTTAAGAAATGGTTTATTTCACCGAGCCCTCTTCAGACTCAGCCCTTCCCTAGCCCCTCTGCTCTCTCTCAGTCTCTCTCGTATAAAGCGAGAAGATAATTGCAAAGAAATAAATTATGTGGCCCAATCACCGTGCCAAGTATGAATGGCTGCCAGGCTCTGCGGATTCATCCCAGAACAGCATCAAGGGCTTTTCGTGCATTTCCTTAGGCCTGGGTGCTCAGCTGCAGTCTGTAAACTTATGCCCCGTCTACGTCTCCTGCGTACAATACCTGGGGTTTCCAAAGCAGGCCCTAGGCAAAGCCTCCCCAGAGCTCACTGCCTGCTTTGGGCAACCAGTCATTGCTGCAGGAGGTTCTGAATGGGGAGCGCCTTTTGCACAGAGGCATCGCTGAGTCTAAGCCCCCGGGTGCATCTAGCCCTTAGGGTAAAATGGTCAAAGGCCCCTAAGTCACTTTTTAAAATGGGATCTTGGCTCCTAAGTCACGTAGGCGCTTTGGAAAATGTTGCCCTTTGTGTCTCTCTTGGCTTCTGGGATCTGGAACTGTTCGCATGGCCCTGACTTCGATGGACGGCATGAGGCTCAATAGATTAACAGCGTGTGAGACTCTTCGGTAACGAGAGCGGGAAGCTAGCGAGGCAGGTCTGTGCAATGAACAAGGCTATTTCTCATTCCTGAGCGCCGCTCTCTCCCGGGTGAGCGTGCGGCGGAGCCCTCGCCGCCGGTAGCAGAACTCTCCCGCTGCAGGGAACAATGCAGGCAGGATGTTTATGGCCAAATATGCAAATCAAGGCTACTCCCAAGTTATTTAAAAATAATAATAATAATACTGCAGCTAAACCGCTGTGTCTTGTTTTCGGCACCACAATAGACTGTATTTAATTGATATAATTAAATTCTACTCTGTTCCTCTCATTTACGACTTATTTGTAGTGTAGAATCATTATTTAAAGTGCTGGGCCTTGGGAACAAGCCACGGCACTATCTGAGATATTGAAGAAGTCAGTCACCAGTTGGTCTGCTTTGCTACAAAAATAACCTCAGCGTTTTACCCGGGCACCCTCCAGCACACCCTCACCCCCACCCCCAGACCCGTCACCTCGTCGCGCTGGGCGCTGCCCAGACCCCAAGCGAGATCGGGGCCCCATCACGCCAGGCGCTGCCCAGACCCCAAGCGAGATCAGGGCCCCGTCGCGCCGGGCACCGCCCAGACCCCAAGCGAGATCGGGGCCCCGTCGTGCCGGGCGCTGCCCAGACCCTGGGTGAGATCAGGGCCCCGTCGCGCCGGGCGCTGCCCAGACCCCAAGCGAGATCGGGGCCCCGTCGTGCCGGGCGCTGCCCAGACCCTGGGTGAGATCAGGGCCCCGTCGCGCTGGGCGCTGCCCAGACCCCAAGCGAGATCGGGGCCCCGTCGCGCCGGGCACCGCCCAGACCCCAAGCGAGATTGGGGCCCTGTCACGCCGGGCGCTGCCCAGACCCCAAGCGAGATCGGGGCCCCGTCGCGCCGGGCGCTGCCCAGACCCTGGGTGAGATCAGGGCCCCGTCGCGCCAGGCGCCGCCCAGACGCCGAGATCAGGGCCCCATCCTGCCATGTGCTGCCCCAAAGGATCATTCTCCCCAAGTTACAGATGGGAATTGAGGTCCAAAGAGATGAAGGGACCTTCCCAAGGTCACCCGGGGAGTTTGTGGCCAAGCAGGGCGGTGATCCCACAGCTTTCTGGGCACCATCCCAGGAGCTCATCCCTTAGGTCCTTTGGTGCCGGGGCTCTTATAGCTCCACTTTACAAAATCTTCCTTTCCACTTGTCTGTGAAGTGTCTCACTTTGTGCCCTAGCGCTGTGGGGTCTGGCAGAACTTGCAGGGGTCAGTTTGGGATCTTTGGGAGGAGAAGATAAACACACGTTAGTTTGCATCAAAACTCCACTCCCCCCCCCGGCTCCTTTTTTGAAGGGGGGTGTCCTGGGATACCCAAGAGCAGGTTCTCACACATTTAAAAAAAAATCCACTGCAGACCCTGACAATCCAGGATTTAAAGTGACTTTCCATAAGGCTCGCAGCCAAAGGCATTTGGGGAATATTTTACTCTAAGGGAACATTCATGCATATTTAACTAGTGCTCAGTAAATAATTCACCAAAATTGATTTTTTATTAATAAACTAATGTGAGCTGGATTATCACGCCAGGATTCAGAGACAGATACACAAGCGCGTGAGCTTTATAAATGGGGCTGCGCGACTGCTTTCATTTCCCATCTCTACATTGTGTTGTAACGTGCCGCGCCATTTCTTTTTAAAAAACAATGTCCATAAATCACTTAGCACCTGTTATTCATAGTATTTCCAAGCATTACATGGAGTTCAGTCGTGTCACTGAGGTTTTGGCAGCAACGGTACAGGAATTGTCACAGACCAGAGAAACCCCATTAGCCCCAGCAATCCTAAGCCACCCCCACTGCATGCACTTCCTCTGGGACACAGCAAGAAAACGGGATTTTAAGAGCTGAAAAAACTCTTGACTAAACAGCACTTAAAGTCCAGGTTTTCATTCCCACAGCGGGATGCAGCCATGAACAATGGAGCCCAGTCACCTCAAAGTATTAAAGAATTTATTTCTGCAGGTACCACGGAAAAAAGAAAAGAAGTTAACAGCCCTGAAAAATATTCTGCTAAACTTCCACCCCAGCAGGAGTCACTTTGTCTGGGGGCTGTTCAAAGGGCTGGAAAGTGACAGGCACAGGCAAGCGCATAGGTAACAATTATGGTGAGTGGCAAATCATTATGAGCCGCTATGATCTGCATTAGCCAGACTCTGCTTGGTCACAATTGGGATATCGAATACACCACTGGGTTCCTGGTGCCATGGCTGACTGGGCTCAGGGTGGTTGATGCTGAAGATGGGGGGCAGGGGGGAGGAGTGTAAATTTTGCACTTATTTAGCACCCTTCAGCCAAGGTCTTAAACCACTTTACAAAAGGGGCATTCAATGCTGCCAAACGCTATCCAGGAATCAAGAACGTCGGCCATGCGAGATGAAGACGCTAGCCAGGAAAGCAGTGATTCTGTATCGGGGGAGCCATGTTAGTCTGTATTAGTGATTCTGTAAAGGATTTAGGGGCCATGGGTGGAAAGCAGCCGAACATGAGCCCCCCGTACAACACTGTAGCTAAGAGAGTGAACTCGGTGTATAGACAGGGCCATACTGAGCAGGAGCAGGGAGCTAGATTTACCGCTCATGGAAAAGGTTCAGGAAAGAGTTACAAGGCTAATTCGTGGTCTGGAAAATCTGCCTTGTGGTGAGAGACTGAAAAAGTTCAATCTATTTAGTTTACCGCGGGGGTTAAGAAGCAACTTGGCCATGGTCTGTAAGTAGATACATGGTGAGACGATAGTAGATGGCTCTTTAGTTTTCCAGACAAAGAGAGAACAAGATGCAATGGGTGGACGTTGAAGCTAGACCTGCTAACACTGGAAATAAGGGGTAACTTTTTAACCATGAGGGGAAGTAGCCATTGGAACTAGTTACCGAGGGTCATGGTGGATTCTCCATCGCTGGAAGTTCTGAAATTTGAGCATCTTTGGAAAAGCTCCTCATTCGCTCAACCCGAAATTATGGGATTGACATGGGAATCATAGAATGAAATTCTCTGACCTCCTGCCTGACACGGGCCAGACCAGATGGTCAGAATTGTCCCTTCTGACCTTAACATTGAAAGGCGGGTCCGTCCCACTATCCATAGGCGCTGACTTATATGGGGCTCTGGGGCTTTAGCCCCATGAATAAATCCCAAGCAGGGGCTCTGCCCCACCAATATTTTTTCTCCCCTGCTTGGAGCGCCCCCCGCCGCTGCCGCCGCCGCCGGGGCTGCCCAGAGCCCTTTAAATCCCAGCCGCGGCTGGGAATCAGAGGGCTCTGGGCTGCCTGCTGCAGCGGGAAGCCCAGAGCCCTCTGATTCCCGGCTGCGGCTGGGATTAAAAAGGCTCTGGGCTCCCCGCGGTTGCAGGCAGCCCAGAGCCCTTTAAATCCCAGCAGCGGCTGAGATTTAAAAGGCTCTGGGCTCCCCGCGGTTGCAGGCAGCCCAGAGCCCTCTGATTCCCGGCGGCGGCTGGGATTTAAAAGGCTCTGGGCTGCCCGCCGCAGCAGACAGCCCAGAGCCCTCTGATTCCCGGCTGCGGCTGGGATTTAAAAGGCTCTGGGCTCCCCGCGTTTGCAGGCAGCCCAGAGCCCTTTAAATCCCAGCCGCGGCTGGGATTTAAAAGGCTCTGCGCTCCCCGCGGTTGCAGGCAGCCCAGAGCCCTTTAAATCCCAGCCGCGGCCGGGCATAAGAGGGCGCTGGGGGGCCTGCTGCAGCGGGAAGCCCAGAGCCCTCTGATTCCCGGCTGCGGCTGGGATTTAAAAGGCTCTGGGCTCCCCGCGGTTGCAGGCAGCCCAGAGCCCTCTGATTCCCGGCGGCGGCTGGGATTTAAAAGGCTCTGGGCTGCCCGCCGCAGCAGACAGCCCAGAGCCCTCTGATTCCCGGCTGCGGCTGGGATTTAAAAGGCTCTGGGCTGCCCGCCGCAGCAGACAGCCCAGAGCCCTCTGATTCCCGGCCGCGGCTGGGATTTAAAGGGCTCTGGGCTCCCCGCCGCAGCAGACAGCCCAGAGCCCTCTGATTCCCGGCTGCGGCTGGGATTTAAAAGGCTCTGGGCTCCCGCGTTTGCAGGCAGCCCAGAGCCCTTTAAATCCCAGCCGCGGCCGGGAATCAGAGGGCTCTGGGCTGCCTGCTGCAGCGGGAAGCCCAGAGCCCTCTGATTCCCGGCTGCGGCTGGGATTTAAAAGGCTCTGGGCTCCCCGCCGCAGCAGACAGCCCAGAGCCCTCTGATTCCCGGCCGCGGCTGGGATTTAAAGGGCTCTGGGCTCCCCGCCGCAGCAGACAGCCCAGAGCCCTCTGATTCCCGGCTGCGGCTGGGATTTAAAAGGCTCTGGGCTCCCCGCGTTTGCAGGCAGCCCAGAGCCCTTTAAATCCCAGCCGCGGCGGGGATTTAAAAGGCTCTGCGCTCCCCGCGGTTGCAGGCAGCCCAGAGCCCTTTAAATCCCAGCCGCGGCCGGGAATCAGAGGGCTCTGGGCTGCCTGCTGCAGCGGGAAGCCCAGAGCCCTCTGATTCCCGGCTGCGGCTGGGATTTAAAAGGCTCTGGGCTCCCCGCGGTTGCAGGCAGCCCAGAGCCCTCTGATTCCCGGCCGCGGCTGAGATTTAAAGGGTTCTGGGCTCCCCGCCGCAGCGGGCAGCCCAGAGCCCTCTGATTCCCGGCCCCGGCTGGGATTTAAAAGGCTCTGGGCTCCCTGCGGTTGCAGGCAGCCCAGAGTCCTCTGACTCCCAGCCGGGGCTGGGATTTAAAGGGCTCTGGGATCCCCGCGGCTGCCAGCAGCCCAGAGCCCTTTGAATCCCAGCCTCTGTCCGCTGATTGCCCCCTCCCCAGACCCCTGCCCCAACTGCCCCCCAGAACCTCCACCCCCTATCTAAGCCCCACTGGTCCTTGTTCCCCAATTACCCCCTCCCGAGACCCCTGCCCCTAACTGCCCCTTGGGACCTCAGCCCCTATCTAAGCCTCCCTTCTCCTTGTCCCCAACTGCCCCCTCCTGAGACCCCACCCAACTTCCCCCCCCAGGACCGCACCCCCTACCTGTCCCCTGATAAACCTTAGACTCCCATGCCTATCCAATTGCTGCCTGTCCCCTGACTGCCCCTTCGAACCTCTGCCCCATCCAACTCCCCCTGCTCCTTGTCCCTTGACTGCCCCCCGGAACTCCCTACCTCTTCACCAACCCCCAAACCGCTTACTGTGCCACTCAGACCAGCGTATCTGGCTCCATGCAGCTCCAGACAGTTGCTGCCATGTGTTGAGATGAGTTCCTGTCTGCATCCTGTAAAACTTGCCCATTCCGGTATTGCCCTGGCCTCTTCTTTTGTCATTCAGTGTTGAACGCATTCTAAGACAATATGCATTTCCTCACCTTTTGGGGGCGAAGCCAGACTTTAAGGCACCTGCTCCCCTACATGGTGTTAACTTCGCTTGTGCCAATCAGAAACGAACACAAACAGGTTTTGGGCCCCGTCCCCTATGACACTTCTATGATGTCATAGTGGGTACTTTATGGCCTGCCTGCCATGTGCAGGCAGGGAGAGGAGAAAGAAAAACGAATCCTGTGTATACCCGTGTATCCTGTGTATACCCGTGTATCCTGTGTATGCCCGTAACCGAGCCTGATCACCTCGAAGCCTCGCTCTCAGCTCACGTGTTTCAAACAGAGCTTCTACGTTTGCCAGTCTTATGTGTTGGTTTGTATTTGTAAGTATCAGTTATTACTAAATGCTGCATCTTTGTTTATAAATATTGTTAGTAGATATTTTAGTCATTGTGTGTTTTAAGTTTCATTAACTCTATTAGCTAATCATACACTGCTCCCTTACCCCTTGTAATTATCCCCAATAAAACTTTTAAATTGATTAAGTTTAGTGTGTGTGTGTGTGTCTGCAGTTTGCATCGTGACCCACACTCTCCTTGCATCCCTTACCAATATAATCTGTTGCCACATGCAGCCTGGTAAATAACAGGCCTGCATTTTCTTTCGCCCCTGCGAGTCCATGGCAATCCACATGGCGTCACGAACAGGATGCAAGGAAGTTGGGCCATGCCCGTGGCACGCTGCAGACCGCGCAGATGATGAAACTGAACAGTTCCAACATTTGCAGTTTCACCTTTTTACTAGCCAAAATTCGACCAATCCAAAAATAGAATGGATCTGTTCCCTTGGCTCGGGCAAAACTCTAAAAGGCTATACTGTGCCTTTAACCCTGGCAGATACTCTGAGGATGTTTCCACCGTCCTGTTTAGCATGATATGCAAGGCCCTTGATCTGTGCTCTGTCCTCCACGGGGGCACAATGTTTGCAGCTAAACAGGCAGCCCCAGGCTCTCCTAAAGATGATAATGAGGAGGAGTTAATCGATGGAGTTAATCTTTCTTGGCTCAGGTCTCGCTACCTTCCTTGGTTGCTCTTCACCCCCCCTTCCCCCCCTCCGCCTCGCCTCACTTCGGCTCTTTTTGTTTTAAAAGTTAAAAGCTATAGTTTTTACAGAAACCTCCAAAAAATAAAGCAATTGAAAACGGAACAAAACAAGAAACAAAAAGAAAACAAGGTAAAAACTTTAAATCCAGTAAATTAATTATTTTAACCCTCCAGGAATGCAACAGCTGGAATTATTCCTAACTTTCTTGAAGATATGGTTGCCAAGCAACAGAAGTGCACTCTCTGCTTCTTATCCTAACCACTAACTAATATTTGAAACATGGGCTTTTCTTATTTCCATATAGCAGAGTTTTAAAATAATGTTAAATATAAAGTAATGCAAAATTCCTTGTTACCGAATTAATACAATACATTTGGCAAATACTAATATATTTTTATCAAATTTATGCTACAAGTTTTAAATGAGGTAATAATTTATTTATTCAAATGTTTAACCCTTTTACTTTTTATTTTTGGTTGTGTTATTTTGTATAAATATGAATAGAATTTTGGCCCCATTTGTTTTTAATTGTAAGTTTGTCCTGTATGTCATGTGTGTGTGTCGTGTCTATGTAGTGTGTGTCACGTGACTATTTTTTTAAAATTATTTTTATTTTGTTGCAACAAAAGTCAATTTTATACCCTTTTAAAAATATATATATATAAGATGTAGTACCACACTATTTTAAAATCATGGTTGGGGTGTAATCATAGTATATTAACACCAATTTTTTGTGCAAAGTTCAAAAAGGTTTCAGTTACAAATATAGGTACATATATTTCTGCCTCAACAAATAATGCAATTGCAAACAAAGGAATTCTCTTTTATCAATCACAGTTTTGTTTTTTAAGTTTCGTTTTTTTTTAATTTGTTCCAAAAAAAAAAAAAAAATGTAAGGGGAAACCTCAACATTAAGGTAAAGATAATATTAACAAATGTCAATTTCTTGTTTGGGATTTTTATAAACTTGTTTGCACTTTTAATTATAGTTATAAGAATGTCATAACCAAAATGTTTTAAAATAACAATTTATGCATAAAGCTAACCAAACAATTTCAACAGGCTCCCAAACACAACAAAGCATCATAAAAGTATACCCTCAAATACCCTCAAAGTATTTGCATGTATCTGTATTTAAAATTTATTTTGGTTTAATTTTATAGTTGGTTTGTATTTGTTACACTGCTCTCCCTCACAACATCTTTGCCCACGGAGCCCTTAGGAGAGGGTGGACTACAAACTTGGTTTGCCGCCTACTGGGTGCAGGAGGTCAGCGGAAACCAGTCCCTGTCAGCACTGAGTCCAGAAGGTTGTCTTGTTTGCTCCACTCAGTTCTCACCTAAATATCCAATTCCCTTTCAGTTTGTACCAATAGTTTATAATTTTTCTTCATTTAATATATCTAGTGTAAATTGTTCTTCCCCCTATGTGCAGTGGGCTGCTTCTACTGTTTGGAATAATTATTCTTCACAATTTAATTCTTATGTGTTTCCAGTTCTTAATGCTTCAGGTCGAAGTGATCATAGCTTTCCTTTAATTGAGAGTATTAGAGTTCCAGCATCTCATTGTTGGGTTTTTGTTGGTAATAGTTTAACCCCAGCCCCTACTTGGGTTGGTACTTATTCTAATTGTTCTATGTGGAGTTTCTCTTATGCTAATACCTCCCTAACTAAACCCACTCTTAATTTTACCTACCCCCCTCCCATTAATTGTTCTTATCGTCTTAATTATAATATTTTTTTTGGAACCTTCTATACCTCCATAACACATACGTATCTGTTTCATGCCCAGCATATGCATCATGCTGAGGCTGCATGTATCAATCGTGCATCCAGCTTTTATTCTGTAACCAATAATGGGTGGAGCCATACCACAGTTTCTTCCTTAAGACCCGGTCATTTTTGGATTTGTGGTAATGTTGCATTTGCTGTGCTTCCTCCCAACCCCCGGGGTATATGCACCATTGGCACCCTATATCTACAGGGCGGAGGTATTTATACCTTGCCATCTGGCCACCGACACCATCGTCGTACCCACTCCTTTTGGACTCATTTGCAAACAGCAGCTTCCTCCCTCGCCTCCTCTATTGTTAGTTTTAACCCTGTTGGTTATATGATGTTACGTGATCAAGTGCTGTTTCAATCCCTTGCTATTGAAATGCTTGCTAATACTACGGGCAAGGGCCCCTCCCTAATTTGCAGTTAAATTCCGTTGCTCAGTATAGTATTCAAAATAGATTAATGATTCAATATTTGTTACAATCTTCCTCATTTTGTACTAAATTTGCTGAAGTATATCCTGACTTTGCTGATAAATGCTGCGTTTCTTTGCCTTCTATTTCTCCTAATTTGTCCTCAATTGTTAAAGACCTGCAAACGTTGAGCTCTACTGTTAGAGAGTCACGAGAGTCCTTCCAGTTTTGGTCATGGCTCCATTGGCTTGGCCTTGCGCCCTACAAATCCTATTTCCAATCCCTGTTTGTGTCCCTTCTGGTTGGGCTCGCTCTTCTCTGTCTCGGATGTGCCTTCATTAAAGCCTGCATTCACAAGTTTGTTGCCTCGGCCTACATCGCTTCCACCCCCGAAGCGCATCCCCTCGTAGGTGGGGATGAGGAGTCGGACTCGGAAGTTTAGGTTTTCGGCCAAACTATTTCAGCCAGGGCACGGGGGCATGTTGAGATGAGTTCCTGTCTGCATCCTGTAAAACTTGCCCATTCCGGTATTGCCCTGGCCTCTTCTTTTGTCATTCAGTGTTGAACGCATTCTAAGACAATATGCATTTCCTCACCTTTTGGGGGCGAAGCCAGACTTTAAGGCACCTGCTCCCCTACATGGTGTTAACTTCGCTTGTGCCAATCAGAAACGAACACAAACAGGTTTTGGGCCCCGTCCCCTATGACACTTCTATGATGTCATAGTGGGTACTTTATGGCCTGCCTGCCATGTGCAGGCAGGGAGAGGAGAAAGAAAAACGAATCCTGTGTATACCCGTGTATCCTGTGTATACCCGTGTATCCTGTGTATGCCCGTAACCGAGCCTGATCACCTCGAAGCCTCGCTCTCAGCTCACGTGTTTCAAACAGAGCTTCTACGTTTGCCAGTCTTATGTGTTGGTTTGTATTTGTAAGTATCAGTTATTACTAAATGCTGCATCTTTGTTTATAAATATTGTTAGTAGATATTTTAGTCATTGTGTGTTTTAAGTTTCATTAACTCTATTAGCTAATCATACACTGCTCCCTTACCCCTTGTAATTATCCCCAATAAAACTTTTAAATTGATTAAGTTTAGTGTGTGTGTGTGTGTCTGCAGTTTGCATCGTGACCCACACTCTCCTTGCATCCCTTACCAATATAATCTGTTGCCACATGCAGCCTGGTAAATAACAGGCCTGCATTTTCTTTCGCCCCTGCGAGTCCATGGCAATCCACACCATGCTCCCCCATGGACCCCACAGCCCTCTCCCACCCCCAGCACCTGCCTTCCAGATTTGAACACCTCAAAATTCAGGAGTGCTCAAGCTCGGTTTGGGCAGCTTTTACTTCATTTCTCCCAAATCAGTTTCCCCTGCAAGGTGCCAACTGAAGGTGTTGGAGAACAGAGAGATCAGGTGGCCTCCTAATGCCTGGAAAAGAGACAAAGGCCGGAGGAGGGAGTGTCAGTGCCTGTGCGGACTTCTGGGAAGTGCACGGTGTGGAAGGGGATGCTGTGATGCTTTGGAACATCTCCATACAAAGCCAGTCAGGACTCTGGGGGAGCCTCCTCTCTCGGAGCATACTGTCTCCAGGGCAAGAAGCTTACACCTTCCTGGGTCTGACCTCGGAGCATTCAGCATGCCCTTCCACATCATGCACTTTCCAAAGTGAGTCTGCCCAGGCTGGTCCTGGGGCAACCAGAGGTCGCTGCACCCCAACTCTGCAGTCAGATGTGACTCTCAGCCAGACAGTAAAACAGAAGGTTTATTAGATGACGGGAACACAGTTTAAACAGAGCTTGTTGGTACAGAAAACAGAACCCCTCTGTCAGGTCCATCTTGGGGGGTAGGGAGCCCAGAACCAAGTTCTGGGTCTCTCCCCATTTCCCCAGCCAGCTCCAAACTGACACTCCCTCCTCTGGCCTCTGTGTCTCTTCTGGACAAGGAGGCCACCTGATCTCTTTGTCCCCAACACCTTCAGTTGGCATCTTGCAGGGGAAACTGAGGCACCCACACAGTATTCAGAGAAAATATTAAGAACATTCCCACTTCATCACAACAGATGCAACAAAATATAATACTGTATATTGAAGTAGGCAAGTGCTGCTTCTGACTTTCCACTTTTAATTGACCCTTGTAATCTTGTGGCACTGACGCGTTGTAGCTTCATTTTATATCGGCTTACAGGGCGGGAGCGGGGGGGCACCACCATTTTGGGCCCCACCAAAAATTATACAAACCTGCCGCCTATGCCACTATCTTCACCTCACAGGCGAGGTTCAGGCAGGAAAGGTGCTTGACCATGTTCACCCACAGCAAATCAGCAGCAGTTCTGTGACTAGAACCCAGGAGTCCTGATTTCCAGCCCCAGGTTCTAACAACTAGACCTCACCCTGAGAGATGACATTCTTCAGAGGAACTGTTAAACTGAGGTCCAGGCATCTAGACAAAAGCTACCCATCTTATTCCAGAATGCAGGAGTGTGTTTCTCCCCCCACCCCCGGTTGTTTTTGAATTTTGCAGGAGGCTTCAGAATGAAACTTATAATGAAGATGCAACTTCAGTGCCAGAGATTTTACTGTCAAGCTGTCAAAATAATATCCTTAATTCAGTTCCCACTGTCATCAGGAATGTCTGCATATAGCTGACAAGCGTTAACCTCTGCATCGTCAAGGCAGGATAATTCACAGCATAGGGAAACATGCAGTTTATGTCTAACACATTCGTTCACGGTTTCTGAATTAAATCAGAGCAGTGCAATGCTAATGAGTTTATCAGGTCTGACTGCTCCTGGAAGAGTCGGTGGGATGAGAAATACTATACATGATAAAACATCAGCATCTCTTCTAAGATTTTCTTTTCTAAGGTAAAGAAATCACCTGAAATGCAAAAACCTCCTGACGCTACACAGACCTATCTAACGACAGACTCCTAAATATTTAAAGGAAGAGCACGATTCCATTAGGTAACTCAACAATCAAAACCAATTACAATCAATTTCACCTCAGCAAACAACATTTTTTCTCCTTTATTGTTTTCACTACAAAATTAGTAAAGCACCCAGGGGGCCAATGAACTTTCCCTAACTCATTTCGCTGTAATACACCTCAATGCAACATGGAGTCCTGTTATTATTTCTGGTCTGCCTGATGGAGAGACGCCCCAGCAATAGACTCTCAATTTTACTTGCCTGAGGCAAACAACTGGGGAGTGAGGTTAGCAGCGAGGGGTTCGATTCGTTTGCATCCCCATCGTGAGGTGTGACCTTAAAAGAATCGTCTGCTCATGAGAACTATCCATTTCTCTTGGCAGCAGGGTGTAAAGATTTCCCTGGAAGTCACAAGCCATGGCCCCGCTCTGTGATTGCAGCATGTACCTAGCCTCGCCCATCAGGCCGGCGGCACGTTGTGCCGGGTGCTGTACAGACAAGCCTTACCCTGAATGCTCACAATTTAGACACAGGAAGAATCAATTCCCCATTTCACAGACGGGAACTGTGCTCTGGAGAGAGTCTCTGGGAGAGCTGGGAATGAATCCAGCTCCTCAAAGTCCCACAACAGCCCATTCCCCTTCCTCTGAGCCTGACGGGAGGCAAGGGGCCTTCTGTAAGGTCAATGGCATAACACAGGGGCTTGCCTTTCCGTCACTAGCGCATGGGGACTGGGTTTGAACCAGGCCCCAGCACTCTGGGGTGTAGACACAGCCAGTTCTGACAACAAGCAGATTTCTGGAGAACTGCTGTTCCCAGCATTACTCACCTGCCAGCAGAGCGCACGGAAATCTTGCCATGTGCAATGGCGGGGAAGCAAAACACTCTGCCTGTAAAAAAACCAAAAACTCGTTATGCACATCAGCCTGAGACTCCCACGTAGGGTGACCAGATGTCCTGATTTTATAGGGAAAGTCCTGATTTTTGGGTCTTTTTTTATATAGGCTCCTATTACCCCCCACCCCCTGTCCCGATTTTTCACACTTGCTGTTTGGTCACCCTACTCCCATGATACATTGCGGGCTCTCTCCAAGAGGTGAGTCGTGGTGCATCATGGGAGATCTAGGCCAAACATTTTGGCTGATATTTTTTGGTTTTAGATTTTTCACCAGTGCACTTTTCTCATGTAGAAAAGCTCTTTGGAACAGGTTTAAGCTAAAAATGAAATAAACCACCCTTATTCTGAAATCAGACCATTCACACAGGGGCTTGCCTGGGTTAAACTAAACCAGTTTGAGTGAAGTGGAGCACACTCTGAACGCCTGAAGTAGAGTGGCTGGTGTTCCATTCATTTCCCCTTGGTATGGGTTGAGAGTTGGTCCTTGCCTCCCTCCCACCCCCACCCCTCTCCACGCCTCCTTGCTTCATCTATGGGGCATGATGCATGTAATTCAGGCCCCATAAATGTAACTGACATGACGCGGGGAAGGCATATTACACCATCATTACTGGCTGAGCTTAACACGCTAATGACTTCGGTTTATGACACGCAGCTGTCATAACTTTTTCAATTACAAAGTAAGAGCCATTCACAGGGAAAGGCGCCTCCGTTTATTTTCTCTGACAGTCGCATTTTCCTCTAATTGCTTTTCTTCAATTAGCTGATTAGGGAAATGGGAAGTGGCAGAGACGGAGAGAAAGGGGTTTTATTCTGGGACAGCTCCCGCTGGGGTAACTGCTACAGACACAGGTTTGTAAATTCCTCAGTGGCGCTGCGCTGAGAGGTGAGGCACCCGGTGAGAGGCACTGGTAGGGCATAGTGGGTAGAGCGCTGGCCTGGGAGTCAGGCGAGCTGAGGTCTCTTTCCGGCTCTGCTGCAGACCTGCTGAGGGACCTGAGGCAAGTTCCAACTTCTGTCTCCTCCCACCCTGTGTCTATTTCAGACTGTGGGCTCTTTGGGGCAGGGCCCGGCCTAGGGACTGGAATAATCAATTGCATAAATACAAGCTGGGAAATGACGGCCGAGGGAGGAGCACTGCAGCAAAGGGTCTGGCAGTCAGCGTGGCTCACAAACTAAATGTGAGTTAACAATGTAACACTGCTGCAAAAAACATAAAAGCGAACATCATTCTGGGATGTATCAGCAGGAGTTTTGTAAGGAAGAGATGAGACGTAATTCTTTACTCAGCACTGATAAGGCCTCAGCTGGAGTCCTGTGTCCAGTTCTGGGCACCGACCTTTGGGAAGGATGTGGACAAATTGGAGAAAGTCCAGAGAAGAGCAACACAAATGACAGGTGGTCGAGAAAACATGCCCCACGAGGGAAGATTGAAAAAATGGGGTTTGTTGAGTCTGGAGAAGAGAAGATTGGGGGGACTGGGGGGAAGGGCCATGGTAACAGTAGCTTGAGTACGTAAAAGGATGTTAGGAGGAGGAGGAGGAGGATCAATGGTTCTCGTTATCTACTGAGGACAGGCCACGAAGCAATGGACTTAAATTGCAGCAAGGGAGGTTTAGGTTGGACATTAGGAAAAACTTCCCAACTCTCCGGGTAGCTAAACACTGGAACGAATTCCCTAGGGAGGTTGTGGACTCTCCGGCACCGCAGGTTTTTAAGAACAGGTTAGACACACAGGGGGGCAAATGGGGTAATTCGCCCCAGGCCCTGCAGGGCCCCCCCACGAGAATCTACTATTCTATAGTAATGCAACTTTTTTTTAATGGAAGGGGCCCCCGAAATTGCTTTGCCCCTGGCCCCCTGAATCCTCTGGGCAGCCCTGTAGACACACACCTGCCAGGGATGGGCTAGCTAACATGTAATCCTGCCTCGGGACAGGGAACTAGCAAGGTCCATTCCAGTCCTATATGTCTATGATTCTGTAATGGGGGGGGGGTCCCTGATTTCAGATGGCCCCACAACTTGCTGCTGTAATGCAAATAAAAATACTCTGCCTGTGCAAACAGCTCCTTTGCCTTGTCAGCACTGGGGTTTGCGCTGGTGCAGCTACCCCGGGTGCTGGGCTGTGGCCAAGGTTTTCCCTAGTCGAACAGACAATGGCACGTGAAAGCTCTTAAAACCCCTTCTTGGGGCAGTCAGTTGCCAAAGGGGGTTTCTGAAGGCTGTGTCATTCTCTAAGGCTATTTAAGGAGTTTGCAGGCAAAGGGGGCTCTGTGTGTGGGAGGAGGGGGGTAATTGGGGTCTGTGCCTTTAAGGGATGAGCGTTTGTGAAGCTCGTTACACACAGCCAATTGGAACCCGACACAGAACAAATTATTCCACTTGAACTAAACAACTATTTTGATAGGCAATTGCTCCCAGCTGCTGCTATGTCCTAGGAACAGCGCTGCCCGGGTCCATCCTGTGGCCAGATACAGAGATGTGACCACAGGGCTGCTCACAGACCTTTCAAAACCCAGCGCTGCAGGTCGGGTGGGACTCAGGCTGTGCTCATGTGCAAGCTAAGACCCAGAATGCTCTGCTAGTTCGTGGAGCTGCTGGGTGGGTCTGAGGCACGGGAACACACTAAGAAACCTGGATCTTCTCTCAGGAGACCCTGGGTGCAATTTTGCATTGCCCTCCACCCTGTGAAGTCATTTATACCAGTGCACAATGCTCCCATTCTGCTTTGGTAAAACCAAGATCGGGGCCGACCTTGACTGAGATCAGGGCCCCCCGTTGTGCCGGGCGCTCACAGACCCTGGCCGAAATCAGGGCCCCCTCCCTTGTGCTGAGCGCTCAGGGTGACCATATGGCAAGTGTGGGACAGAGGGTGGGGGGTAATAGGAGCCTATCTAAGAAAAAGCCCCAAATATCGGGACTGTCCCTATAAAGTCAGGACATCTGGTCACCCTAGAAGTGCTGCTGCACAGATCCTGTTCCAAGCAGCATTTAGACAAGTCAAACAAAGGGTCAGGGACAGAACCCAGGTGTCCTGAGTCCAGAGCCTTTGCCACTGGCCCTGGCTGCTGCTCTGTAATGGTGAGGTGCAGGGACCATGGGCCATGGGAGGGAGAGAGGATTCTGAAATCAGGAGTGAGGGAGATGCCTTCTCTCTCCCTGCTGAGGCCCAGCACCCCAGGTGGCCAGCAAAGCCACCAGCATGACAGCGCTGGCCAAGATGGCCTCTAGGGATAAAACCAGGGCCTGCCAGAGCTCGGGAGATGAGTCGCTGCAGCCTGAACCGGAGAGCCAGGCTCCCGTGCTGGGGCTGTAACAGACTCCCCTCCTCTGTGGATTGCACCGTGCACTGAGCTGCATGGTCCCTCCAGCTGAGACGGTGCCACAGGATGCTGTCCTGGGAGGGGGCTTTAAGGCCTGCTGGGGAGACGGTCATGCCTGGGAAACGTCAGCTCCTATTTGCCTCTAGTGCAAGTGCTTTGCTGCTGTTGTAGTGCACAGGTAAGCCCTGGGGGGGCCTTTTTGCACAGAGGGGGGCATGGATCATGCATTGAGCGTGGGCCATGAGAGGCTTTTTGCCCTCATGGCGACCCATTTTATCAGCTGATAAATTGGATGGAGCTGCAGCACCTCAGGCTCCCTGCAGCGGCTGAAATGTCATTTCCAGGCCGATGTCTCTGCACCGGGGAGCCAGCACTTGTAACTTCAATCAAGAACCCATCACATTTCGCACCAGCCTCTCTCCCGCAAGAATCAAGCCAGCACTGGGCCCATAACAAGACGAGTGGCTCCGTCAGCCGAGCCTGTTTCTCCCACCTCCGGGGCTAAGTGCTTCCTACTGCCCAGGCTCAGCCTCAGAGAGCTGATAACTAACAACCACGGATGAGACGGGGTTTAAAAAACCAGGTGCTGCTGCCCAGACGCCTGGAGCGAAAGGGAAATCTTCATGCACATGAGACAGGGGGTGGGGAGAAAAGTGAAATGGATGAGGCAGCCGGCTGGCTGCGATTCACTAGATATCATGATGTTTACTGCGGGTTGTCAGCAAGGCTCCAAGTGATGAAATGTGGATAATATTCCAATTTGGTGCCACTTACCCCCGTGGTCCGTCTCTCCCCCGGCCCTGGCTCGCTCAGTCTGAATCCGCCGCGGCTTCACAGGCTGCGTCTGAACATAATTATAGGCGTTTTACTAGATTAAACGGGGTAATGTTCGCAAAGGGTTTTGAAGATGAAAAGATCTGCACAGCTGCTAATTGGGGGAAGAATTTATTAATTAGCACTTCTCACAGCATCTTTCCTACCAGAATCTCATCGCGTAGTAACTAAGGCATCCTCAAGGATTTTCAGGACACCTAGGTTCTATCCCCAGCTCTGCCACTGACCTGCTGTGACCTTGGGCAAATCACTGCCCCACTCTGTGCCTCAGTTTCCCGTCCCAGCCTGTGGCTGCTTGGCCTGTGAACTCTTTGGGGGCAAGGAGTGTCTCTCGCTCTGTCTCTGCAGGACCCGGCACGACAGGGCCCTGAGGTTTACCTATCACCTTACATAGCATCTGTCTCTTATTACTCATTATTTACAGGAACACCCAGGAGCCCTGGCAGACCCCATTGTGCCAGGCGCTGTACAGACACAGAACAAAAAGTTTCTCTCTTGCCCCTTTACAGCCATTTGTGACTTTCTCCATATTTATTTCTCTCAGGCTCTTATCTACTGCATTTGGCCAGTTCACATCATTGCCTGAACCTCACAATATTTTGTATACATGCGACATGATGGGGTCGAAACTAGCTGTGACCCCTCAAGACAGAGCTCTGGAGTCACTGTGGATAGTTCTCTGAAAACATCCGCTCAGCGTGCAGCCACAGTCAAAAACGCCAACAGACTGTTAGGAAACCTTGGGAAAGGGATATAAAGAGAGAGGAAATATAATAATGCCAGTGTATAAATCCATGGTACGCCCACACCTTGAATTCTGGGCGCCCCATCTCAAAAAAGATACATTAGAATTGGAAAAGGTACTGAGAAGGGCAGCAAAAATGATTAGGGAGGTGGAACAGCTTCCATATGAGGAGAGATTAAAAAGCCTGGGACTGATCATTTTAGTCATCTCTTTTCTAAGAGGGGAGAGGATGGAGGTCTATAAAACCAGGAATGGTGTGGAGAAAAAGTGTTATTTACCCCTTCACACAACACAAGAACCAGAGGTCCCCCAATGAAATTAACAGGCAGCAGGTTTAAAATGAACATAAGGAAGTAATTCTTCACCCAACGCACAGACAACCTGTGGAACTCATTGCCTGGGGACGTTGTGAAGGTCAAAAGTATAACTGGATTTAGAAAAGCATTAGGTGAGATCATGGAGGATATGTCCATCAATAGCTCTTAGTCAAGGTGGTCAGGGACACAGTCCCGTGCTCTGGGTATCCTTAAATATCTCACTGCCAGAAGCTGGGACTGGACAACAGGGGCTGGATCCCCTCAGCCTTCTGCAGTCATTCACAGCCGCGCCAAGCGGGCATGGAACGCAGCCAACAGCGCTGGTCAAGTAAAAGGAGGGGGTTAGACCAAAACAAACATTCTCACTTCCTGACAATGGTTTTTTTGTGTTTTTTCATCAAAAAGTTAGAAAGGGAAAAGTTTCGGGTAAAACTTTTACCAATCCTTGGGGGTTATTTTTAAACTGACACAACAGTTTTCGGAATCTGATCATTTTCTAGCTGTCAAGCTGGGACTCTGTAGTGTTGCCCCCTTTGCACTGGGGCAAGCGGCTGCACAGGACGCCGCTAGAGCAACGTGCCCATGACGCCTCAGGGCAGAGACCAAACGCTCCTGGAAAGGAAAGGGGGGTTTGCGGAACACCAGGAAACTGAGACTCCTGCCCTCGCCAGCTCAAAATATACGAGCAGCCGTAAAACTGCTCCAGTCTCATATGAGTCGACAAACCTTTGCCATGGAAAATCATCCATCAGCTGTGTTAACATGTGAAACTTTAACAGAGGCGTGGCAGCCCCCCACACTCAGGGCAGCCTGGGGGTTATTTATTCCCGGCTCCCTGAAGGAGCAGAGGTACCTCTGCTGGCATCAGTGAGGTGCGGGGGGATCTGGTGAGGCAGGAAGTGACATCGATCTGTTAAACGCTCTCAGAGGCTGGAAGCAGCCAGGATGGGTGAATGCCTGGAGCTCTGGGCATGGGGCTGACCAGCGCATTCGATGTCAAAGGTGACGGCCCTGGAATTAGCAAAGCTGGGAACTGGCTGTGAAATAGCAGCACCAGGAGCTGGGAAAGAATCACGGTCTAGTGGGTGCAGCAGAGGGTCAAAGAAACAGAATGCCTCTCCCAGCTGTGAGAGGGGTGTGGGGTCCAGTGGTTAGAGCAAGGTGGGGCTTGCAGCCAGGACTCCTGGGTTCTCTGCCAGCTCTGGGAGGGCTGTGGGGAAAATGGTACAAATGGCTCCCTGGAGACCCAGCTTGGTTAAAATGTCTGTGCTGCCACTGCAAGAGACTCCCACCTTAAACCCAGGGAGTGCTACGCTAGGGACTGCTTTGGGAGCTGAGACTGGCAGCAGAGCGAGACCGGGACCACATGTCTCTCCTTGCATCTAAATTAACAGCAAGGGGGTAATTTCTCCCCGTTTAATTAAGTGATTGCAGGCGAGATTCCCATGCTGGCTGCCCATAATGTCAAATAAATTAATTGCTAAAATGAGCCTGGGAAATTTCAGGATTTACTTTCACAAGTGTCATAATCTAGAAGATTTAATTGCAAACTCAGCATCTCCCGTGCTCCAGAGCGGAACAGGGTTGGGAAAACCGCCTCAGCTGGGATCTGGGACAAGGAGAGCCGGCTGAATGGTCAGAGAGGGCAGCAGCTGCTACCGAGAGGCCGTATGAGCTAGTGGGTAGGGCCTGGATTTAGGACTCAGGACACCTGGGTGCTAGCCTCTGACGCGCAACATTTAGCAAGTCACTGCCCCTCTCTGTGTGTTTAGTTCCTCTCTCACTCCTCTGTTTACACTGTGAGCCCTTTGGGGAGGGGCTGTCTCTCACTGTGTGTCCCGTACAGCGCCCAGCATGATAGCGGGGCCCTGATCTCAGTGGGGGCCTCCAGGTGCTATTATAATAGGAATAATAATAGTTATGTTCTGGGTCACCACTGAAGCATCCATGCTACTGCTGCTGTTAGTATTACCGATTGATTGCTTCATTTATTTCCCTCCTCAAAATTGTTTTGACCAAGCCACACAGGAAATCAGGAAAAAGAATTCACACTGAAACAATGCCAAGGGCCTTAAGCCAGGAGCCTCGGGCCCAGGAGAAAAACTGAGCTGCAGACGGTTCTCCAGTCCAGGGAACATTTTCAAGATACTGAATTTTTTTGAGACAAAAAGTCAAAATCTTAAATTTTCAAAAACCAAAATAATCTGAAAAACATGTCAGTTCAGGTCAACCAAAACGCTTGGTTTTGTTTCAATTTAAAATGTTTTTAACGTTTCTTTGCTGGGATTAGCAGGAACTTCCAAGTGAGAAGTCACGGAGAACTAGAACACAGAATTTGTTGTTTAGAAAAGTTGCAATGTCGGGGGTGGGGAGGGTGAATCAAACATTTTCTGAGTTTAAAAATTCTTTTTCTGCGGTTTCAGTTTCAGCCACACACACACGCCCCCAAAGATTCCTCTCCCGCTGGAGCTGGGGCCTATGCTGGGCCTGTTTGCTGCCCAAGACCCCAATCCCAGGTTCTGTGCATGGCAACACCTTAGCGCTGCAGCCCACGCCCCGCTCCCAGTGCATCCCTTACCGGGCCGAGCCCCAGTCTGGAGTCAGGCGGGTGGGGGCTCATTCTGTTCCCTGTATTCTCTGCGGAAAGCCATCGGCGCCTGGTCTGTTGTGGAGCGGAGAAGACAGGGACAAGGGGTCGGGGGATGGGTTCCTTCCAGCGTGTGTACTGCAGGGGCAGGGGATGCAAATCAGAACACACTCGCAAATACGCTCTGCCCAGCTCAGGAGCCCCGGACAGGTAAATCAATCAATCCGCGTATCCGCGTGCCCCTCTCTCGAGCGGAAAGTGCTGGGCACCCGAGAATGTTTGGTATCCGCCGATTTCCAGTTTGCCTGCCTCTGCTGGGAACTGAACCCAGAAGTCCTGACTCCCAGCCACCACCACCCTGCTCTAACCACTAGACCTCACTCCCCTCCCAGAGCTCGGGGGGATAGAACCCAGGAGTCCGGGCTCCCAGCATCCCCTCGCTTGAATCCATTAGGCCCCCTCCCCTCCCAGTGGGAGAGTATAGCTGGGTGCTCCATTTCTGACTTGCTACTGAGCAGAGAGCCTGAAATACCGTAATGGCTCAGGGAGACGTGAACTCCCCCTACATTCAGCTTAGCGGGTGTTCACTCTGAAACATAACAATGACGGTTTAACACTGCAGTCCCAAACTTTTGCCCACCTCTCAGGAAAAGGAAGCCACTCCTGGCCCTCTTTGTATCCCAGGAAGGTGGGAGACAGAAATAAAGGCCAGCGATGGGGAGGCCTTAAGGGCAGCAGATTACACACACACACACCCACACCCCCCACGTGACCCGCCTGCAGAAATAGGGCCCGAAACCAACAGCAGCTAGCTCCATATTCAGATACTCCCCTGCACCCCCGTCCAGGCCTCCCCACATCTGTGGGGCTCCGCTACAGCCTGAGGGGAGATCAGCATCCTACCTCCCTGCCCTGCTCCACGGCCTCCGATTGTCACTGGAATTCAGCCCCTGGCTCTGGTACAGCGAGAGTCATGGCGCGAGCCCCTCCGACTCAGGCGACGGCAGCAGCTCAGGCCGGATGGTCACGATGGACCCGTCGGGCCTTGAAAACCCCGCACGTGCCTCGCACAGAGCGCGTCCGCTGGACATGGCCGGAGCAGCTCGTCGCTGAGGCAGCCCCTTAGTTTCCTCGTACTGTGGCACAAAGCGTTTCTGGCATGTGGGACCGATCGTCCCCCCCATTCAAAACCCAGCAACCTGCCGACGTGAGTCACCCAGAGCGTGACTGGGACGCGGGGTGTCTCTGAGGGACAAGGCAGGAACCTTTAGGGAGGGGTTTCCCAACAGGCCAAGACCTGCCGCCACTCACATCAAAGGGCGGGACTCCTGGCCCATTTGAGACCCCGGCCTTTAAAACCTGGACAATGTGGGGGAGAGATTTCCCAGCTGGCTCAGAGCTCAGCAGTCCCGGTGGCAGAGAGCCCATGCCCGTCCTTGCCTCATCCCATGGGCTCCTCAGCGCAGGTGGCTCTGGCCACACACAGCCACAGAGAGACGGCGGCAGCCGGAAATGCCTCGCACTCCCAGGCAGGGCTGGTGGGAATATTTTTCATCTAAACTTTTTTATGAAAAGTTTGTGGGTTTTTTCTTTGTTGGTTTGACCAAAATGACCATTTTCATGAAAAATTTCTATTTGGAGTGAAATTTTCCTTTTTTCCCCCTTTTGGATGAAAACACAGAACCTTTCCCAGGTTCGAGGTATTTGAAAACAAGAGTTTGAGGGGGATTCGGCTTCAATGAAAAAAAAACCCCAAACTTTGGGAGGTGGAGGGAATTTTCCACAAAGTCCAATTGTCATTTTTCGTCCTCTACGGCTGTCCTGCATTAGCTTAAGAGGCCATCGGCTGGAGAGCCCAGCTGACCCTATGTGTGGCAGCGTTCTCAGACTGGTGTGGTGCCAGCAGCCGACTCTCTCTGCTGCTTCTTTATATATACTTGCTAAGGGGAAGTTTACTTGCTGCCCTGACCTCTCATCCGCAGACTGAGTT
Source organism: Mauremys mutica (assembly GCF_020497125.1). Classification (NCBI taxonomy): domain Eukaryota; kingdom Metazoa; phylum Chordata; order Testudines; family Geoemydidae; genus Mauremys; species Mauremys mutica. The sequence goes on from NC_059086.1 coordinate 689,230, forward strand.
GAAAAATACCAGGCCGATCCCAGGCGTCCTTCTTCTGGTCTCTGATCCATTGATTTCTCTCTTGGCATTTCCATGTTCTCCCACCTGGTGCATATTGAAATCCATCAGCTACAATATCTAAGGAGGTTGAGTTACGTCATTGCCCTTAATATCCGCTGCCATCCACAATCTTTCATAGCCCCCTCACGTATTACATGGGGCTGTCTCTGGCCATTACCAGACCCTGGAGGGCTCCCACCCCTCTGCCCTCATCCTAGACCATTCATCAGGATTCCTGGAGAAGAGTTTGGAAGACAGCAGCAGGGAGACCAGCAGGGAAGCTGCTTGGAGCTCCTGGTCATTGCATGAGCATGGAGATTGGCGCCCAAACAGAGAGAGAGATGCCCGTCTCCCTTCTCGCACCCCCTCCCTGTGCTGTAGATAGAACCCAGGAGTCCTGACACCCAGACAAGCCCCCCCTCAGCACACCTCGGCTCAAACCACTAGGCACTGCTGCCCTCCCTGACCCATTGACATAACCCACGAGCCGCTCACGCCCTCCAAAGGCTGCTTGCCGGAGAGGGGCCGCCTGGGGCAGGACATTCAAACGGAGGGGCAGCCCAGTCAGATATTCCCCCCCACACACACACACTCTCCACCATCCTTCCGAGCTGCCGGGCTCTTTGCAGCTTAGTGCGCTGCTCTGGGAGAGGATTCAGCAGCCTTTCGGGTGACCGCTCCGCATGCACCGCCATTTAGGAGGGATTCATTCCCCTGCCTGGCCTGGCCAGCAGCTGTGCATTCCCCACACGTCCCTCACCCCGTGTGATGAGCGGCCATAACTCTCTGCCTACAATAACAGTGTCTCTGCTCGGCCTCCGGGGCCTGGCGGGCTCCGATGCATAAAGTAAACGTATCCCCTGGGGTCCTCGGCGCGGCCGAGGGAGCTCTGCTGCGGCGAGTGGATGGATGGGGCCTTGAGCGGAGTGTCAGAGACATGACGAATACAGGGCCTCTCCCAGGCTGCTTTGAACTCGGGAATGGAGACTAGAGGGGCCAGCACGAGGCCTAGCATCTCCCTACCACCCTGACCCAGAGGCAGATGGATTTCTCCTCCCACCAGCCCAGTGATCTCCATTCTCGGCCCCATGCCCGTGCACCGAACAAGTCATGCATCAGAGAAATGCCACTCGCGGACGCAGCTTTCCTAGGCTGTAATTCTGATCGATCTCCCTCCATCGCCCCGATGATGAACTACAATATCCTTTTATTATCTCAAGCCTCAGTTCATGAAACTGGTGACATTTCTGTTTATGAGTTATAAATACAATTTATGCCCTAATTACTGCGCAGGAACAGAGCTTCCATCATTTAAACACTTAGCGCAAGAGGGTTTGTAAATCTCATACTACAGCACCCCCGCCCCACATCCCGTCTTGGGGACTTTTAATGTCACATCATCATTAAAAATCCCTCGTTAAAGAGCAGTTCCAAATGCGCTCAGCTCTCACCATCCCAGCCCAAGCTGCCTGGTGCCTGGTTCCCAAATGCTCTCCACTTGTAAATCGCAGCAGAGTTTGGATGCAAAGCTGCATGTGGCGCATTAAACAGCAGGGGCTGGCTGGTTTTACAACGGCGAAGGATTTATCATGTCTCAGCCACAGCGTGGATGTCCCCTCTGGCTGTGAGAAAACCAACACACTCCTGCACGGCTGCCTGTCCTGCCCCCTCGCGGGCCGGCCGTCTGCACAGAACACCTCTCTTCTCTCCGGGAACAGTAAGATTGCAGTTGGATAGGGCAGCTGTCAGGGGGCGCTGCTGTCACATATGGCCCTGTAATGCCCCCAGCTTCAGCAGCGTCACACTGGATTTACACCAGTCTGAGAGCAGCCTGTGAGGCCTGGGTCTGGCTCCAGTCTTCATTGGTAGACCCAGTTCTGAGGAGCCCAGCCCCACTCTACCACCCTCCAATGCATGGGGCTGGAAGTCTGTTTGAAGAGACTAAACTATCTAACGCGCCTGGCCCAGAGGAGCTGCTGGCTTTGCAAACTGGGAGACGCCATCCCTGAGGGAGTGAGCAGTGTCTGATCTGACATCCTGTCTCCGCAGACAGGCAGCTGGCTAACCAAGCTGTCACTGTATTTACAATGCACCCAGACGCAGGATGGGTGGGTGGCTGGGCACACAACACTGGACGGCTTCCCAGGAGACCCAGCTTCAAATCCCTGCTCTGCAACTCCCCTGCTGCGTGACCTAGGGCAGCCACTTTGGGGCAGCTTGTCAGAAGAGCCCCTCTCCCCTTCAGGTACCGAACCATGGGCCCGTTTCTCCAAAAAGCAGCAGCATCCAGCATGCTGAGACCTCTGGACAATGTGGCCACTTGAAAGGGCACCGCGCTCATTGGAGAATACTGCTGCCACTCTCTCTCTGGGCCTCGGCTGTGAGAGAGAGACAAGGGTTCTGTCTTTGTCACTGTGGTGGGGCACTCTCCGGGGCAGAGACTCTCGTGCTCTGTCACTGCACCGCGCTTTGAAAACACCTGTAGATGCCACTTGTGCACCCAGGGGCACCGACACAGCCAGTATTTGCTCCTCCGATTCCTCCTCCGTGTCACTGTGGCATTGATGCCACCCGGACCCGCCTGTGCTCAGTTTATCTTTAATTGTGTTGAAATCAATAAGCGTTTACCAGGCAGCTCCGGCAACCGCGCGCTAAGAAATTAACTGACATTCCATTAACCTCGACAGACCGATTAATTCCCCAGCACAGGGCAGGATGTGACACAATTACAGATCGATCGCCGGATTCATTTGATCTCTGTTCCTATGCGGCAGCTTCGCTCACAAGGAGAGAGACAAGCCCCCAGGATGTTTGGGACCTGGCTCTGACCGAGGGAATCCTCTGCATTTAAAGAGGGGCATTTTTCTTGAAGTGGAGTGGGCTTGTTCCATGGGTTGCCTTGTTTACGGGATTGTTTATGGTAGGGTCTCTTGCTGTCCGCGCTGGGATAGGCTGTTTGGAACAGCTTCAGTGATTCAATAAACTTGAATGCCTAAACCTTTGGCTGAATTTGGTGTTGGAGATGAGATGGATGGAGGGTGAGAGAGATCATCTCCCCATTGTGACCCCCAGGCATTGGGGCCAACTGCCCCCCAACACACACAACCCCCTGGCAGGCACCTCCCCGGAGACCTGTGAGGCATAGGGGGACACAGCAGCCGGGACCACGGGCACCAGACTAGCCCCCGTCTCCCCAGCCAGCAGAGGGTCATAAACCTCCAGTGTGAACCTGCCACGAGACCAGGCTACAGACCCAACACCTGTCCAGAGCTGGGGAGAGAACCCAGGAGTCCTGACTTTTAAGCTCACCAGCTCATCCCCTCTGCGTAAAGCATTCTCTCCCCGTCCCCCCACCTCGAGTGATGCTTTGTCCAAAGGACCAGTCTGAATTAATTCCATCGTTCCAGCCCCTGGCTACCTGCCAGTGGTACAAGCCCCTGCCAGCCATTTATGACTCTGCGATCACTCCCTCTTTCATACTGCAAACTCAGAGCCAGGCCAGTAAACCGCACTGCTCCGGGGGACCCTGTTCTGCATGATACCCCAACACCTTCGGTTCATCATCAATCAGGCTATTAACAATGTATGGGCCACCTTCCCCTGTGATTGCAGTAATCAACACATCTGGCTGCTGATCCCAAATTAGGAGGATGTGAAACCCTTGAAGTGCTGCAAGGAGAAATCACAAAGCACTGCAGCTCTTGGAAACAGCCCGCGAGCAGCATGCAGACAGGGGCAGCAGCGGTTATTGTCTTAAAAGGGACCTTCCAAAACTGCAGTCGAGGGAGTGCGTCAGCCCTGGGAGGGTCTGTGAACTCACAGCTTTGACAGGCCAAACAGCAAGGCCAAAGGAGCAAATTAATTCAGGTAACTTTTGGGTGAATGGTCGTGTAGGCCAGTCCCTGCTCTACCCACTAGCCCCCACTCCCCTCCCAGAGCAGGGACAGAACCCAGGAGTCCTGGCTCCCAGCCCACCCTGCTCTAACCCACTGGCCCCCACTCCCCTCCCAGAGCAGGGACAGAACCCAGGCATCCTGGCTTCCAGCCCCCCCTGCTCTACCCACTAGCCCCCACTCCCCTCCCAGAGCTGGGGATAGAACCCAGGAGTCCTGGCTTCCCCCCACCCCGATGGGGTCCTGATCCCGGTTGGGGTCTGGGCTGCGCCTGGCACAACAGGGCCCTGATCTCAGTTGGGGTCTGGGCCGCCCCCTAATGAGGATCCTGACAAACACAGGAGGTCCCTGTCTCTCCACCCTGCGTGGACAGCTCAGAGCAGGAGCCGGGAACACGCCAGAAAATCCTGCAAACACAGAGCGAGGCTGCCACCCCGTGGCCACGCAAAGTCCAGGCAGCAGCTCCGGCTGGGCAGGCAGAGAAGCGACCGGCTGGGCTGCGCCTCCATCTCCCGGTACGTCCACACGCCAATCTCAGGTGGACAGGGTGTGCACACCGCCCACGTGAACATGCCTATCCCACGGAGATACCCGCGTGCACACGCCTTCACGCTCATCGCTCAGCCTGTAACCTGGGCACCATCTCGGACTCTCCTCGCCCCCAACCCCCAGGCTCCGGCTAAGCCTTGCTGACTTCCTGCTGCGCCCATCTGTGCCACGCACCCCGTCGCACCACCCGGCTCCAGCGCCCGCCCAGGCCCTCGCTCACTGCCGCTCCTGCTCCCGGCCGGGACAGACGCAGGCTTCCCCTGCGTGGCTCTATTCCGATGCTGCTGCAGAGACCAGGCACAGAATGGGGGTGTCCCGGGGGCTGCAGGGCTCAGATATGGGCTGCCCCACGCCCACGCGAGGGACCCAGCCCCCAGCCCCCGCCGCAGAGGGCAAAGCGGCTGTTAGCACTGGTGAGTTTCCCTGTCTGGGGCTGTCAGACCCAGAGATGCTGGGGCCAGAAGCGGCTATTGTGCCACCCCCTCCGACCTGCTGCGTATCAGAGACCCCCCTGAACAGCCCGGGCCCCCCATTCCGACGCACCTCGGGGGCTGCGCTCCTCAGCCAAGGGACATTTATTCACACATGTGCAAACACCTGACACGTGTCCCCGCCAGGGGGGGCAGGGCCTCTGGTCCCACTGGACAGACCCAGTCCAACCGACACCGAAGCAACACCCTGACAGACCCACGGGCAGGGGGTCTCTGCCTGCCCATAACGAACCCACCAACCTGACTCGTAACGAACTAACCTGGGAGTCAGCGAGGGAGCGACGCTGCAGGACTCAGCTCCCACCCGACCCCGCACCGCGAGTCCGGCCAGCGCAGCCAGGATGGGCTGCCATGCTTTGTAGGGGCAGGACCACGTGCCCTCCCAGAGCCGGGGAGAGAACCCAGGAGTCCTGGCCTCCAGCCTCCCGCTGAGCCCACTCCCCTCCCAGAGCCGGGGAGAGAACCCAGGAGTCCTGGCCTCCAGCCTCCCGCTGAGCCCACTCCCCTCCCAGAGCCAGGGAGAGAACCCAGGAGTCCTGGCCTCCAGCCTCCCGCTGAGCCCACTCCCCTCCCAGAGCCAGGGAGAGAACCCAGGAGTCCTGGCCTCCAGCCTCCCGCTGAGCCCACTCCCCTCCCAGAGCCAGGGAGAGAACCCAGGAGTCCTGGCTCCCTGCTCTGACCACTAGGCTCCCGTCAGGGCTAGGCCCACACACAGCTTTGGCCGTCACTGGTGTTGCTTTCTGTGCCGCAGGATCTCTGTGGACGTGAACATGAAGTCCCGCTCGCAGGCATCGCAGTGATACGGTCTCTGCAGAGCAGTGGCTTTGGCTGAACTCTCAGCGGCCTCTTCCAGGGGGGCTGCAAGAGCAGAGGAAACGGCGTCACCGGCCGGGCCGAGCAGCCGACCTGGCAGCGGGGACCCCCCAGGGGTGACTTGGCTGGGACGCACCGTCCCCGTGGAGCAACGTGGCAGGCGGCCCCCAGCGACTGCAGCGCCTGGGGCAGAGACCGGCTGGGCTGAGCCCCCCCATGCCTGCACGGTGACCGTGTCCCAGCCCAGCGCGGCCCCGGGGGGCAGCAGAGACTCACCCTCCTGGGGCTGGGGCTGGGGCCGGCAGCCGCTCTCGTGCGCCATGCGCTCCAGGGGGGTGACGGGCAGGTAGAGGGCGCAGTGCGGGCAGGTCCAGAAGCTCCGCAGGCAGTCGCTGTACAGGTCGGCGTCGCTCTGCAGGGGACAAGGTCGGAGGGGAGCAGGGTGGGACACGGAGCCTCCGCCTGGGGCTGCCGGCCCCGATCCAGGGAGCAGGGTGGGACACGGAGCCTCCGCCTGGGGCTGCCGGCCCCGATCCAGGGAGCAGGGTGGGACACGGAGCCTCCGCCTGGGGCTGCCGGCCCTGATCCAGGGAGCAGGGTGGGACACGGAGCCTCCGCCTGGGGCTGCCAGCCCCGATCCAGGGAGCAGGGTGGGACACGGAGCCTCCGCCTGGGGCTGCCGGCCCCGATCCAGGGAGCAGGGTGGGACACGGAGCCTCCGCCTGGGGCTGCCAGCCCCGATCCAGGGAGCAGGGTGGGACACGGAGCCTCCGCCTGGGGCTGCCGGCCCCGATCCAGGGAGCAGGGCGGGACCCAGAACCTCCGCCTGGGGCTGCCGGCCCCGATCCAGGGAGCAGGGTGGGACACGGAGCCTTCGCCTGGGGCTGCCGGCCCCGATCCAGGGAGCAGGGTGGGACCCAGAACCTCCGCCTGGGGCTGCCGGCCCCGATCCAGGGAGCAGGGTGGGACCCAGAACCTCCGCCTGGGGCTGCCGGCCCCGATCCAGGGAGCAGGGCGGGACCCAGAACCTCCACCTGGGGCTGCCGGCCCCGATCCAGGGAGCAGGGCGGGACACGGAGCCTCCGCCTGGGGCTGCCGGCCCCGATCCAGGGAGCAGGGTGGGACACGGAGCCTCCGCCTGGGGCTGCCGGCCCCGATCCAGGGAGCAGGGTGGGACCCAGAACCTCCGCCTGGGGCTGCCGGTCCCAATCCAGGGAGCAGGGTGGGACACGGAGCCTCCGCCTGGGGCTGCCGGCCCCGATCCAGGGAGCAGGGCGGGACCCAGAACCTCCGCCTGGGGCTGCCGGTCCCGATCCAGGGAGCAGGGTGGGACCCAGAACCTCCGCCTGGGGCTGCCGGCCCCGATCCAGGGAGCAGGGCGGGACCCAGAACCTCCGCCTGGGGCTGCCGGTCCCGATCCAGGGAGCAGGGCGGGACACGGAGCCTCCGCCTGGGGCTGCCGGCCCCGATCCAGGGAGCAGGGTGGGACCCAGAACCTCCGCCTGGGGGTGCCAGCCCCGATCCAGGGAGCAGGGCGGGACCCAGAACCTCCGCCTGGGGATGCCGGCCCCGATCCAGGGAGCAGGGTGGGACCCAGAACCTCCACCTGGGGCTGCCGGCCCCGATCCAGGGAGCAGGGTGGGACCCAGAACCTCCGCCTGGGGATGCGGCCCCAGTTCAGGATGGGGAGGGGCAGGGAGGGAAGGAGAGGGACCCACAGCCGCTGCCTCGGGGCCCCCCGATCTGGGCCGGAGGAGCTGGGGGGGGGATAGGGAGCCCCGCCTTGGAGGCCGCTAGTCCCCATGCAGGGGGGAGCCCCGGGCTCCCGGCACTCACCGCGAGGCAGTTGTAGGTCAGGAACTCGGTCACCCTGTAGCCGCCTTTCTCCTCATCCGGCGTCATCTCCACCCCCTGGAACAGCCCCGGGAGCCCGGGCGCAGCCGCCACCGTCTGGGGCCCCACGTAGAGGTTCTGCTTCTCCAGCGCCGTCAGCCGGCGCAGGCTGTACTGCACCTGCAGGGGGCGCCGGGGGGTTAGCCCCGGGGGACGAGGGCGTCACCCCGCTACCCACCCGGCTGCTCCTCCCTGCCCGGAGGGAGCTGCACTCCCGGGCACACGGTCTGTGCAACGCCCTGTGCAACCTGCCCACCCCACCAGCACTGGGGGGAGGTGCATTCCCGGGGGCACCCCACCACCTGCACCCCACCCCACCAGCACCGGGGGGAGCTGCATTCCCGGGGGCACCCCACCACCTGCACCCCACCCCACCAGCACCGGAGGGAGCTGCATTCCCGGGCACACAGTCTGTGCAACGCCCTGTGCAACCCGCCCACCCCACCAGCACTGGGGGGAGCTGCATTCCCGGGGGCACCCCACCACCTGCACCCCACCCCACCAGCACCGGGGGGAGCTGCATTCCCGGGGGCACCCCACCACCTGCACCCCCACCCCACCAGCACCGGGGGGAGCTGCATTCCCGGGGGCACCCCACCACCTGCACCCCACCCCACCAGCACTGGGGGCAGCTGCCCAGGGGCACCCCACTACCTGCATGTGACAAAGTGGGACTGTTCTTAATGTCTCTTCTGAATGCTGTGTGGGTGCCTCAGTTTCCCCTATGCTTTTCTTAAGTCTCCAGGGCGCATAAATGGCCAACACTCTGTATCCTGGCAACTAATGGCCGGGGCCCTCCCCCCCTGCAAGGGGATAGCTAAAGGTGAACAAAGAGATCCGGTGACCTCCTGGCCCGGGAAAGGAACTCAGCAGAGAGGAGGGGCTGGGGGGGTGTCAGTCTGGAGCTGGCTGGGGACGGGAAGTGAGGGCAGACGGGGGGGTCTGGCTTGCTGCCCCCCAGAATGGACCCGGCCGAGGGGTCCGGTTCGCGGTACCTACAAGCTCTGTGTTAGACCCTGTTCCTGTCATCGAATAAACCTCTGTGTCCCCGGCTGGCTGAGAGTCACGTCTGACTGCGCAGTGGGGGGGCAGGACCCTGTGGCCCCCCCAGGACCCCGCCTGGGCGACTCGCTGGGGGAAGCGCACGGAGGGGCAGAGGAGGCTGAATGCTCCAAGGAGAGACCCAGGAGGTGAAGCCGTGGGAGCTTCTTGCCCTGCAGACAGGCTGCTCCGAGGGAGAGGAGGCTCCTGACTGGGTTTGTGGGGAGCAGTTCCAGGGAATCGCCTGGGGAAGCTGCAGATACCTCGTGCTGCAGGAAGTCCAGCAGCCCCTGCCTCAGCGTCGCCACCTCCCGAGGGTCCGGCCCGCGCCCTGGCTCCCCGCGCCGCCCCTCCAGCTGCCGGTTCAGGAGCCCCTCCCAGGCGGCGCGGAGCTGCAGGGCTGCGGAGAGCAGACGCAGGGCGGCCGTGCTGTCCGGCACGTGCAGCTCCAGCCAGGAGTCAGCCACCAGCCGCGTGCAGTCAGCACTGGTGTCCAGGGCGCGGGAGAACAGCAGGAGAGCCTGGGGCAGAGAGCAATGGTCAGATACCCGATGGGGGGGGGCAGGGGACAGAGCAATGGTCAGATACCCAGTGGGGGTGGGGGGCCAGGCACCCACCTGCAGGGCCGGTGCCCGCAGGCAGTTCACCAGGTAGGGTGCCAGGGGGCAGGGGAGCCAGGCAGGGGGGCCAGGCAGGGGGGCCAGGCAGGGGCCAGGCCCAGGCACCCACCTGCAGAGCCGGTGCCCGCAGGCAGTTCACCAGGTAGGGCTTGTTGGTCTCCAGCAGCGAGACGAAGGCCAGGAGCTGGTGCCGGCTGCTCAACCCGTCCTGGGAACCTGCAAATCCACAAGAGGGGTCTCAGCTCAGCCCTGCGCAGGGGCTGGGGTGACCACGGGAGGGGGAAGGGGGGGCAGGGCCCACAGCCCCACTGCTCTGAGCGGGGCCAGCAGGCTCGGGAGCTGGGCTGGGCTCCAGGGGCCCCGGCTCCCCCCCGAAACCCTGCATGACCCCAGGCTAGTCCCTGCGTCTCTCTGGGACCCCGTCGTTCTGCCGGGGGGAGAAGGGCCCTTGCTGGGTCTGGCCGGACTCGGAGCTCTGCCAAGGGGCTGGGGCCGGGCCGCCCCCCGTCCCTCTCCCTACCTCGGCTCCTCCCGGGCTCTGCTTTCTCCTCTGTGGCCTGCAGCAGCTCCGGGCTGCCGGCAAAGACGCAGGTCGGGTGCAGGACAATCCCCTGCTTGTTCTTGGTGTGAAAAATCTACAAGGAGGCCAGATGAGGCGTCAGGGCTGGGGCCAGCGACCATGCTGGGCGACTGCAACGGGTGCTGGAGACCCCAGCCTGGGGCACGGCTCTCTGGGGCTTCCTCCTTCACAGACTCCCAAATCTCTAGCAAAGACACCGCCCACTCCCAGAGCCAGGAGAGAACCCAGGAGTCCTGGCTCCCAGCCCCACCTGCTCTAACCACTAGATCCCACTCCTCTCCCAGAGCCAGGAGAGAACCCAGGAGTCCTGGCTCCCAGCCCCACCTGCTCTAACCACTAGATCCCACTCCTCTCCCAGAGCCAGGAGAGAACCCAGGAGTCCTGGCTCCCAGCCCCTCCTGCTCTAACCACTAGATCCCACTCCCCTCCCACAGCCAGGGATAGAACCCAGGAGTTCTGTCTCCCAGCCCCCCCTGCTCTAAACCACCAGCCCCCACCCCCTCCCAGAGCCAGGAGAGAACCCAGGAGTCCTGGCTCCCAGCCCCACCCCCGCTCTAACCACTAGCCCCCACTCCTCTCCCAGAGCCAGGAGAGAACCCAGGAGTCCTGGCTCCCAGCCCCCCCTGCTCTAACCCACCAGCCCCCACCCTCTCCCAGATCCAGGAGAGAACCCAGGAGTCCTGGCTCCCAGCCCCCCTGCTCTAACCACTAGATCCCACTCCTCTCCCAGAGCCAGGAGAGAACCCAGGAGTCCTGGCTCCCAGCCCCACCTGCTCTAACCACTAGCCCCCACTCCCCTCCCAGAGCCCGGATAGAACCCAGAGTCCTGGCTCCCAGCCCACCCCCCCACTCTAACCACTAGCCCCCACTCCCCTCCCAGAGCCAGGATAGAACCCAGGAGTCCTGGCTCCCAGCCCCCCTGCTCTAACCACTAGTCCTCCCTTCCCTCCCAGAGCTGGGAGAGAACCCAGGAGTCCTGGCTCCCACCCCCTGCTCTAACCACTAGCCCCCACTCCCCCCCCCAGAACCGGGATAGAACCCAGGAGTCCTGGCTCCCAGCCCCACGCTCTACTCCCCAGACCCCCCCACTCCGCTCCCAGAGCTGAGACGGGCCCCAGGAGCCGGAGCGGGCTCAGCGCACCTGGTCAGAGTCCTTGCGGCAGCTGTTGTACTGGTCGGGCACGGCCAGCTGGGGGTAGAGACCCCGGCACAGCACCAGCTTGAGCAGGGCGAGCTGGTGGGAGGACAGGGCCGTGCCGGCCGCAGCCTGGAGCTCGTCCACGTTGTGCCGTAGCTTGAACCTGACGTCCTGCCGAGGGAAGGGGCGACGGGTGCAGCGCTGAGAGGAGCTCAGGGCCCCCCCAGCAGCACCTGGGAGCACCCTACTGCAAGGGACACCACTGCCCCGCCTGGGCCGCTGCAGGCAGAGCCCTGCCCTGCCCCCATCCCGGCAAGCCCTGCGGGCCCACGCTCCCGAGCTCCCAGCAGGGAGGGGCCGGCACTGCCGCAGCCACAGGATCCTGACCCCCTCCAGCGGCCAGGCTCGGTGCCCACAGCCCCTCAGGGGCATGGCCCCAGCTTACAGCCAGAGAGGGGAGGGGACGAGGACCAGTGTCACAGAGACAGGGCCAGGAACTGAACCCAGGAGTCCTGGCTCCCAGCCCCCTGCTCTAACCACTGGCCCCCACTCCCCTCCCAGAGCTGGGGAGAGAACCCAGGAGTCCTGGCTCCCAGCCCCACCCCCCTGCTCTAACCACTAGCCCCCCACTCCCCTCCCAGAGCAGGGTCAGAACCCAGGAGTCTTGGCTCCCAGCCCCACCCCCCTGCTCTAACCACTAGCCCCCCACTCCCCTCCCAGAGCAGGGTCAGAACCCAGGAGTCCTGGCTCCCAGCCCCACCCCCCTGCTCTAACCACTAGCCCCCCACTCCCCTCCCAGAGCAGGGTCAGAACCCAGGAGTCCTGGCTCCCAGCCCCACGCCCCTGCTCTAACCCGCTGGACCCCACTCCCCTCCCAGAGCAGGGAGAGAACCCAGGAGTCCTGGCTCCCAGCCCCACGCCCCTGCTCTAACCCGCTGGACCCCACTCCCCTCCCAGAGCAGGGAGAGAACCCACGAGTCCTGGCTCCCAGCCCCACCCCCCTGCTCTAACCACTAGCCCCCCACTCCCCTCCCAGAGCAGGGTCAGAACCCAGGAGTCCTGGCTCCCAGCCCCACGCCCCTGCTCTAACCAGTTGCCCCCCACTCCCCTCCCAGAGCAGGGTCAGAACCCAGGAGTCCTGGCTCCCAGCCCCACCCCCCTGCTCTAACCCGCTGGACTCCACTCCCCTCCCAGAGCAGGGAGAGAACCCAGGAGTCCTGGCTCCCAGCCCCACGCCCCTGCTCTAACCCCCAGGCCCCCACTCCCCTCCCAGAGCAGGGAGAGAACCCACGAGTCCTGGCTCCCAGCCCCACCCCCCTGCTCTAACCACTAGCCCCCCACTCCCCTCCCAGAGCAGGGTCAGAACCCAGGAGTCCTGGCTCCCAGCCCCACGCCCCTGCTCTAACCACGAGCCCCCCACTCCCCTCCCAGAGCAGGGAGAGAACCCACGAGTCCTGGCTCCCAGCCCCACCCCCCTGCTCTAACCACTAGCCCCCCACTCCCCTCCCAGAGCAGGGTCAGAACCCAGGAGTCCTGGCTCCCAGCCCCACCCCCCTGCTCTAACCCGCTGGACCCCACTCCCCTCCCAGGCTCCTTCCTGGATCCCTCCTGCTGGTGGGGGGGAGGGCATGGCAGCAGCCAGTGGGAGACACAGAGAAAGCTCTTGGCGCTGGCTCTGGCCCCAGCGAGGGGTGGGACGGGGGGGCCCCCTCCCACACACCTGGATATCGACGCCAGGCGGCCCGGCGCCACCGGCACCTTCGCCCTCGTCGCTGGAGGAGCCGGCCTCCCCTCCCTGCAGCTTCAGCACCTTGCGCTTCCGCCCCTCTGTCTCCTCGTGCCGCCGCCGCAGCCGGTGCAGCTCCCGGCGCTCCCGGTGCCGGCTCTGCCGGGCGTAGCTGTCCCGCGGCCCCTGCACGGCCTCCAGCAGACCGTGGTCCCGGAGCAGCTCCTGGGGGTGGGGGGCGGGAGGTTAGGGGGGGAAGGGGCTGGGTTCTGAGGGGACACCCAGCCCCCTCGCCTGCCGCGCACCCACCTGGAACTGGCGCCGCAGGTTGGCCGCCTCGTAGAGCCGGTGCTCCTCCAGCGCCCGGCGCCGGCACCACTTCCGGGAGCCGCCAGCCCGCTCCGACTTCACCTGCCGGCCACACCGAAGCCTCAGGTTATTAGGGGAGGGGTGGGGTGGGGGGCCATCCTACTGAACCCCACAACCCTCGCCATGGGGATCTCCTCCCCCAGACACCCCCCCGCAGCTCCCGCCATGGGGGATCTCCCCCCCACCCGCACATCCATCTCCCCCAAGGGGGATCTCCTCCCCCAGACACCCCTCCTCGCAGCTCCCGCCATGGGGGATCTCCCCCCTCCACACACACATCCATCTCCCCCATGGGGGATCTCCTCCCCCAGACACCTCCCCCGCAGCTCCCGCCATGGGGGATCTCCCCCCCGCACCCGCACATCCATCTCCCCCATGGGGGATCTCCTCCCCCAGACACCCCCCCGCAGCTCCCGCCATGGGGGATCTCCCCCCCCCACATCCATCTCCCCCATGGGGGATCTCCTCCCCCAGACCCCCCCGCAGCTCCTGCCATGGGGGATCTCCCCCCCCACACACACATCCATCTCCCCATGGGGGATCTCCTCCCCCAGACCTCCGCCCGCAGCTCGCGCCATGGGGGATCTCCCCCCCCCACATCCATCTCCCCATGGGGGATCTCCTCCCCCAGACCCCCCCACAGCTCCCGCCATGGGGGATCTCCCCCCCCCACATCCATCTCCCCATGGGGGATCTCCTCCCCCAGACCCCCCCCGCAGCTCCTGCCATGGGAGATCTCCCCCCCCACCCACACATCCATCTCCCCATGGGGGATCTCCTCCCCCAGACACCCCCCCGCAGCTCCTGCCATGGGAGATCTCCCCCCCCACCCACACATCCATCTCCCCATGGGGATCTCCTCCCCCAGACACCCCCCCCGCAGCTCCTGCCATGGGGGATCTCCCCCCCGCACCTGCACATCCATCTCCCCCATAGAGGATCTCCTCCCCCAGACACCTCCCCCGCAGCTCCCACCATGGGGGATCTCCCCCCCGCACCCGCACATCCATCTCCCCCATGGGGGATCTCCTCCCCCCGACCCCCCCGCAGCTCCCGCCATGGGGGATCTCCCCCCCCCCACATCCATCTCCCCATGTGGGATCTCCTCCCCCAGACCCCCCCGCAGCTCCCACCATGGGGGATCTCCCCCCCCCACATCCATCTCCCCACGGGGTTTCTCCTCCCCCAGACTCCCCCCCCTGCTGTTGCTGCCATGGGGGATCTCCCCCCCCCACATCCATCTCCCCATGGGGGATCTCCTCCCCCAGACACCCCCCCCGCAGCTCCTGCCATGGGGGATCTCCCCCCCGCACCCGCACATCCATCTCCCCCATAGAGGATCTCCTCCCCCAGACACCTCCCCCGCAGCTCCCGCCATGGGGGATCTCCCCCCCGCACCCGCACCTCCATCTCCCCCATGGGGGATCTCCTCCCCCAGACCCCCACAGCTCCCCCACAGGATGTAATCACCCCCAACACACCCCACCCAAGGGGTCTGCCCCCCAGAGCTGAGGCCAGCCAGTCCCACCTGCACCCACTCGTTGAAGGTGTTGAGCAGCGTCAGCGGGTCGCCGTGGGGGCTCTCGAGGGGCCGGCGGGCCGTGGCACAGTCAGGGTTGGTGCGCGTGGGGCGCAGGAACGGGGACTGCACGCTCAGCGCTGCCGCCACAGTGAGCACCGGCCCGGCCAGCCCGAAGAGCGCGCCCAGAACCAGCATCTTCCCTGCAGGGGGACGGGGGGAGGAGAGCGTCATGCGGGGGGGGGGGCAGCGAACCACCTCCCACCCCCATCCCAAGGGTTCAAGTCCCTCTCCATGCCCCTGGCGCCCCCCCAATCTCCTCCCGTCCCCAGCCAGGGCCTCCCCAGGCGCCCACGGCACCTCACCGATCACCACGTCCACGGGCAGCTGGGCCAGCAGGCTCCCGATGGGCGTCAGGCTCTCGGCCCCGTCCAGCGCCCCCTGCTCCCTCAAGTAGCGCACGGCCGTCTCCAGGCTGGACTGGGGGGGTGGCTCCAGGAAGGGGAAGGTCCGGGGGTCGCCCAGCCCCATGCTCTTCATCTGGGGGGTGGAGAAGTGGAAGATTAGCCCTTTGCCTGGACGGCGTCACCGCTGCAGAACGGACGCGCGGGTCTCGTGCGAGGGGCTGCGAATCTGCCCTGAAAAGTGTGTTCGGAAGGTGTGTGAGACAAGCAGGCCCGACGGTGACCCAGGTGCTCTGCTAGGCAGGAGAAGAGACGCTCACCTCACCCTGGTCACAAAGACACCCCCTTACTCTGAGCGCACGACGGATCGATAGACTGCAGGTGCTGCACGAAAACCCACAAACCGCAGGGGGACCCTGCTTGGACTTTGGGGGCGTAACTGGGGTACAGAGAGACACCTGGGATCCTTCATCGGCTGGCACATTGTATGACCCGAGGATCACAGCCGTTCTGCTTGGTCCATACTGGGAGAGACAGCCCAGCTGTTCATTCAGCTCATGCTGAACGGATCCGCCGGCTGCATGCTAAGCGGAGCTGTCCTCCGGGGGTGATGGCGAGCTGGGGTGATGGGGGGTGACAGGGAGCTGGGGTGACGGTGAGCTGGGGTGATGGGGGTGACAGGGAGCTGAGGTGATGGGGGTGACGGGGAGATGGGGCTCTGGGGGTGACGGGGAGATGGGGCTCTGGGGGTGACGGCGAGCTGGGGTGACAGGGAGCTGGGGTGATGGGGGTGACGGCGAGCTGGGGTGACAGGGAGCTGGGGATACGGGGGTGACGGCGAGAAGGGGCTCTGGGGGTGACGGGGAGCTGGGGTGACGGCGAGCTGGGGCTCTGGGGGTGACGGGGAGCTGGGGTGATGGGGGTGACGGCGAGATGGGGCTCTGGGGGTGACGGGGAGATGGGGTGATGGGGGTGACGGCGAGCTGGGGTGACAGGGAGCTGGGGTGATGGGGGTGACGGCGAGCTGGGGTGACAGCGAGCTGGGGCTCGGGGGGTGACGGCGAGCGGGGGGTCTGGGGGTGACGGGGAGCTGGGGTGACGGGGGTGAGGGGGAGCGGGGGTGACGGCGAGCTGGGGTGACGGGGAGCTGGGGCTCTGGGGAGCTGGGATGACGGGGAGCTGGGATGACGGGGGTGACGGCGAGCTGGGGTGACGGCGAGCTGGGGCTCTGGGGGTGACGGGGAGCTGGGGTGAGGGGGGTGACGGCGAGCTGGGGTGACGGCGAGCTGGGGTGATGGGGGTGACGGGGAGCTGGGGTGACGACGGTGACGGCGAGCTGGGGTGACGGCGAGCTGGGGTGATGGGGGTGACGGGGAGCTGGGGTGACGGGGAGCTGGGGTGATGAGGGTGACAGGGAGCTGGGGTGACGGCGAGCTGGGGTGATGGGGGTGACGGCGAGCTGGGGTGACAGCGAGCTGGGGTGATGAGGGTGACGGCGAGCTGGGGCTCTGGGGAGCTGGGATGACGGGGAGCTGGGGTGATGGGGAGCTGGGGTGACGGGGGTGACGGGGAGATGGGGCTCTGGGGGTGACGGGGAGCTGGGGTGATGGGGGTGACGGGGAGCTGGGGTGACGGCGAGCTGGGGTGACGGGGGTGACGGGGAGCTGGGGTGACGGGGGTGACAGGGAGCTGGGGTGACGGCGAGCTGGGGTGACGGCGAGCTGGGGTGATGGGGGTGACGGCGAGCTGGGGCTCTGGGGAGCTGGGATGACGGGGAGCTGGGATGAAGGGGGTGACGGGGAGCTGGGCTGACGGCGAGCTGGGGTGAGGGGGGTGACGGGGAGCTGGGGTGACGACGGTGACGGCGAGCTGGGGTGACGGCGAGCTGGGGTGATGGGGGTGACGGGGAGCTGGGGTGACGGGGAGCTGGGGTGATGGGGGTGACGGGGAGCTGGGGTGACGGGGAGCTGGGGTGATGAGGGTGACAGGGAGCTGGGGTGACGGCGAGCAGGGGTGATGGGGGTGATGGCGGGCTGGGGTGACGGCGAGCTGGGGTGACAGCGAGCTGGGGTGATGAGGGTGACGGCGAGCTGGGGTGACGGGGAGCTGGGATGATGGGGGTGACGGCGAGCTGGGGCTCTGGGGAGCTGGGATGACGGGGAGCTGGGGTGATGGGGGTGACGGCGAGCTGGGGTGACGGGGAGCTGGGGTGACGGCGAGCTGGGGTGATGGGGGTGACAGGGAGCTGGGGTGATGAGGGTGACAGGGAGCTGGGGTGACGGGGAGCTGGGGTGACGGGGAGCTGGGGTGATGGGGGTGACGGCGAGCTGGGGCTCTGGGGAGCTGGGATGACGGGGAGCTGGGATGACGGGGGTGACGGGGAGCTGGGATGATGGGGGTGACGGGGAGCTGGGGCTCTGGGGAGCTGGGATGATGGGGGTGACGGGGAGCTGGGGCTTCAGGGGTGACGGGGAGCTGGGGCGGGCTGCTCCTTTGGGAGCGGCAGAACAGGGGCTGGATGCCGTAGGGTGGCGCTTGGAGGGCTCGGACATTGGAGGGTGTCTGCTGCTGCCCTGCACGACGGCGGAGCCTGCGCAAGCCGAGGGGAGGGCTCGTGTGGCCTGTAGCTGCAGAGCTGACCCCCGGCAGGGACAGACGAGCCTTCCTCACGCAGAGGTGCCTCACGGCCCTGGGCAATCCCTGGAAGCGTCCCAGAGGCTGGGGGCTGCCGGGGCTGGGCCCAGCGCTTGCTCCTGTGACGCGGGAGATGGGGGGCGAGTTCCCCCCAGAGCAGAGCATCTACCCGGGTTCCCCCCTTCACTGGACAGCTCCCACCAGTGGTGACAGCCCTGCCTGGGGATGGGGGAGAGCCCCACCCCGGCTCTGCCTACCTGCAGCACCAGGGCGTCGAGCGCCACGCGCTGGATCTCCGGCACCGGGTAGGGGGCGAAGGCGTCGTAGTCAGACTCAGCGTAGAGCCGGTAGCAGACACCAGGGCCCGTCCGGCCCGCACGCCCCTTCCGCTGCTCGGCGCTGGCCCGGCTGATCCAGAACTCCTGCAGCCGCTGCAGCTTGGCCTGGGCGTCATAGCTGAGTTCCTTCACCTTCCCTGGGGGGCAGGACAGGCAGACGCTCTGGTGACAACCTCCACCGGCCTCCCCCAGCACCCACCCGCCCCCGGCCTGCAGTGCTCATAGCCCCGGCCAAAGGGGGGCCCCAGGCCAGCCCGGAGAGCGGAGCCCCCACCCCACCCACCGGCTGGTGCGGGCCCAGGCCCCCCACCCCCGAAGCGAGGGGGTCTCACCGGAGTCCATCACAAAGCGCACCCCATCGATGGTGACCGAGGTCTCGGCGATGTTAGTGGAGACGATGCATTTCCGGACTCCAGGGGGGGGCATGTCAAACACCTGGGGGGGGGGGAGAGATGGGGAGTCACAGCCACCCCTGCTGGTGCAGCCCCCCCCACAGCCACTCCCCAGCTCCTCTGCCACGGCACCGCTCCCCCAGCCACCCAACGCACTCCCCTTCCTAGCCCCACAGCCACCCCCCAGCTCCTCTGCCACGCTCCCCTCCTAGCCCCATCTCTGAGGCCAGCCGCCCCCTGCCCTTCTCCCCACAGCCCCGCCGCCAGACCCACCTTGTCCTGCTCCGCAAGGGAGAGGGTGCTGTGCAGGGGCAGCACCACCCAGCGCTGGGTGTGGGTGGCATAGGCCTGGGCCGCCTCCAGCACGGCGCCGATCTCCGCCACCCCGCTCAGGAAGACGAGCAGGTCGCCCCGCTCCTCGGGCGGGTATTTGTGGTCGATGGCCTGCAGCACCCGCAGGTAGGGCCGGGGATCCAGCCGCTCCGGCTTCCCACTCGCTGCCGCCTCCTCCTGGGGGATGGGCTGGTAGACGACCTGGGCAAGCAGAGATGCCGTGGCCAAAGGGCAGAGAGAGCCCCACGCTGGGCAGCCGGCCCCACAGGGACAGCGCCCCCATCTTCCCAGCAGGCTGCAGGTGCAGGGAGAGGGGCGTGGCTTAGCCGGCTCAGCACCGGGAGCCAGGACTCCTGGGTTCTACCCCCACTACAGGAGGGGAGTGAGGTCCAGTGGGTTAGAACCAGGGGGGCTGAGAAGCCAGGACTCCTGGGTTCTAATTCACCTGTGTACAGACACAGCCGCATCTCAGCACCGGGCGAGGGGTCCCGGTACACACAGCCCCCGTGCCCCACCCCAGAGGTGGCCGCATCTCAGCACCAAGCGAGGGGTCCCTGTACACCAGTGGTCTCCAACCTTTTTATGCCCAAGATCATATTTTGAATTTAAGGGCAACCCAGGATCTACCCCGCCCCTTCCCCAAAGCCCCCCCCACTCACTCCACACACACACAAGCCCCCACCCCCCCACACACACACACCCCATCACTTGCTCTCCTCCACCCTCACTCACTTTCATCGGGCTGGGGCAGGGGGCTGGGTGCGGGCTCTGGGCTGGGGCCGAGGGGTTTGCAGTGTGGGGGGGGCTCTGGGCTGAGCCTGGGGCAGGGGTGCAGGAGGGGGTGAGAGCTGCAAGCTCTGGGAGGGAGTTTGGGTGCAGGAGGGGGCTCCGGACTGGGGCAGAGTGTTGGGGTGCAGGAGGAGGTGGGGGTGCTGGCTCTGGGAGGGGGGTCAGGGCTGGGGCTTGGGGAGCCGGAGGGGGTATGGGCTGCTGGCTCCAGGAGGGGCTCAGAGCTGGGGGTTGGGGTGCAGCCTCCAGCCAGGCAGCACTTACCTCCAGCGGCTCCCGGGCAGCGCAGCATGGCTGCCACTAAGACAGGTTCCCTGCCTGCCTGAGCCCCATGCCGCTCCCGGAAGGGGCCAACGCGCCTCTGCGGCCCCTGGGAGGGGGTAGCACGTGGCTCCGCACGCTGTCCTTCTTTGTAAGCACCGCCCCCACAACTCCCATTGGCCACAGCTCCCCGCTCCCAGCCAATGGCAGCTGCGGGGCCGGTCCTGTCAGGCAGGAGCAGCAAGCGGAGGGAGACCTCCCTGACCCCCCTGCCCACGGGGCTGCGCTGGCTGCTTCCAGGAGCAGCATGGGGCTGGGGCAGGCAGGGAGCTGGTCAGCGGCAGCCCCGATCGACAGGGAGATCCCCGAGGATCGACCCGTCAAGCGCGACAGATCAGTTGGTGACCACTGCTGTACACACCAGCCCGGTGCCCCACCCCAGAGGTGGCCGCGTCTCAGCGCCGGGCGAGGGATCCCCAAGGATGCAGTAGGGGTACAGCGAGGGGCTCCCCAGTTCCCATCCACGCCCACCCCCTGTGCTCTCACCGTGATGGGGAAGAGCCGCCCAGGCACCTGCACCACGGGTGCGCCCCCGAAGTACCCCGCGAAGAGGCGGATGTTGATGGTGGCCGACATGAGCACCAGCTTGAGGTCGGGGCGGGCGGGCAGCAGGCGGCGCAGCACGCCCAGCAGGAAGTCGCTATGCAGGTGCCGCTCGTGCACCTCGTCGGCAATCAGCACCTGGTACCCGGGCAGCGCCGGCTCGCGCTGCACCTGCCGCAGCAGCAGCCCCTCCGTCAGGAAGAGGATCTTGGTGGCCGGGGAGCGGGTGCTCTCGAAGCGGATCTGGTATCCCACCTGGGGAGGAGCAGGGGCGGGCAGGCAGGCAGTCAGCCGGGGGGCGGGGGGCCAGCACCCGCCAGCCGGGGCAGAGGGCCAGCAAAGAGGGACCATGGTGCTCACCCCAGACAGCTGGTGCTGAAATGCATGGGGCTGCCCTGAGAGAACTCGGCCCAGACCCCCAGGCACTGCCTGCTCCCAGGGCACGGCCCAGACCCCCATGGGGGCGGGGGGGGCACAGCCTAGATCCCAGGGCCTTTGTACCCCCAAGGCACGGCCCAGCCCCCATTCCCTGCATACAATCTCACCCGCTGCCCCCAGGCAGCAGGGCTAGGGGAGAACTGCGAGCGGCCACGTGGGGTCTGTTCATCTGGGACCCCCGCCGGGTTAGCCGGGACTCCTGGCCAGGAGGAGCAGGGGGGCACAGCAGGTCTCACGTCCTCCCAGTCCGATCTCCAGAACTGGCTACTAATCCCCCCAGCCTGGCACACACCCTGCCGGAGTCCTGGGCCGCCCCCGGCCTCAGCCCCACTCACCTCAGCCCCATACTGGTGCAGGCTCTCAAAGCCCACCCGCTTGGCCAGCGAGATGCAGGCGATGCGGCGTGGCTGGGTGCAGGCCACGTGACTGTACCCTGCCGCCAGCAGGTACTGGGGCACCTGTGTGGACTTGCCACAGCCCGTGTCGCCGGCTACCACCACCACCTGGTTCTGGGCCACGGCCCGCAGCAGCCGGTCGCGGTACTGGGCAATGGGCAGGGCCGCCCGCTCCCGCTGCAGCTTGGCCAGCTTGGCAAAGCTCTGCTTCTGGGCGAAGTCCAGGTAATGCAGCAGGGCGGCCCGGAACTGGGAGAGCCGCTCGGCCGGCACCCCGGGGCCCCGCCGCGGACCCCCGCTCCTGCCCCGCGCCAGCCCCTCCACGTCCCCGCTCAGCACCGACAGGTTGATCCGGTAGCGCGGGTCGTACTCCTGCGGGAGGCCAGCCAGCCCAGGGGCGGCAGAGGAGTCGGCCCGGGCCGGGGGAGCCCGCGGCGCCGGCTCCCCCTCAGCCTTCAGGGTCTGGAAGCGCTGGAGCCGCTCAAAGAAGGCCCAGAACTGGCGGCTGTCCTCAGAGCCCGCCCGGATGTAATCCTGCTCCCGGAAATACAGCTCCTCCAGCCGGCGCCGCGTCTCGGGGCAGCTCCAGTCCCAGCGCCCGCCCTGCGGCCCCCGGGGCGGGGAGGGGTCTCTGCTTCGCCTTTGGGCCCTGCGCTCCTTCTCCGACGAAGGCATCTCTGCCCCCTTGGGTCGCCCCAGGGGTGGGAATCTGGATCCGGAGAGGACTGCAGGCAGGAAACAGCGAATCTTGGGGGCGGGGCTCAGCCCTCCTGGCCCACCTGCAGGGCTGATCTCCCCAGTGCCTAGCAGGCTGGGGGGCAGAAAGGGATGTGTAAGGACGAGAACTCGTTCTGGAAGAGCGTGAGCCCCAGGCCCGCTGGGCGACGCCGCGAGCTCCTGGCCGGGAACCGTGTGCCAGGCAGGGGGGGTTAAACCCAAACACCCCCCTGGGCTAGATCCATCCCCTGGCACCAGAGGGCACCGTCCCTCTCCCAGCCCCGCAACACGGCATCCCCCCATGGGCCCTCTGTGCTCCCGTGTGACCCCCCCAAACCCCTGCTATCTGCCCACAGACCCCCCCCTCCATTTCCCTATGGGACCCCCAACCCCCTGCTAGCCTCCCACAGACCCCCCCCATTCCCCCATGGGCCCCCCAACCCCCTGCTATCCCCCCACAGACCCCCCCCATTCCCCCCATGGGCCCCCCAACCCCCTGCTATCCTCCCACAGACCCCCCAACCCCCTGCTATCCCCCCACAGACCCCTCCTCCATTCCCCCATGGGCCCCTCAACCCCCTGCTATCCCCCCACAGACCCCCCTCCATTCCCCCATGGGCCCCCCAAACCCCTGCTATCCCCCCACAGACCCCCCCTCCATTCCCCCCATGGGCCCCCCAACCCCCTGCTATCCCCCCACAGACCCCCCCCATTCTCCCATGGGCCCCCCAACCCCCTGCTATCCCCCCACAGACCCCCCCTCCATTTCCCTATGGGACCCCCAACCCCCTGCTAGCCTCCCACAGACCCCCCTCCATTCCCCCATGGGCCCCCCAACCCCCTGCTATCCCCCCACAGACCCCCCTCCATTCCCCCATGGGCCCCCCAACCCCCTGCTAGCCTCCCACAGACCCCCCTCCATTCCCCCATGGGCCCCCCAACCCCCTGCTATCCCCCCACAGACCCCCCAACCCCCTGCTATCCCCCCACAGACCCCCCCCATTCCCCCATGGGCCCCTCAACCCCCTGCTATCCCCCCACAGACCCCTCCTCCATTCCCCCATGGGCCCCCCAACCCCCTGCTATCCCCCCACAGACCCCCCAACCCCCTGCTATCCCCCCACACACCCCCCCCACATTCCCCCATGGGCCCCTCAACCCCCTGCTAGCCCCCCAAAGACCGCGCCCCTTTCCCACATGGGCCCCTCATCCCCCTGCTATCCCCCCACAGACCCCCCTCCATTCCCCCATGGGCCCCCCAGAACCCCCTGCTATCCCCCCACAGACCCTCCTCCATTCCCCCATGGGCCCCCCAACCCCCTGCTATCCCCCCACAGACCCTCCTCCATTCCCCCATGGGCCCCCCAACCCCCTGATATCCCCCCACAGACCCCCCCCTCCATTCCCCCATGGGCCCCCCCACCCCCTGCTATCCCCCCCCAGACCCCCCTCCCTTCCCCTATGGGGCCCCCAACCCCCTGCTATCCCCCCACAGACCCCTCCTCCATTCCCCCCTGGGCCCCCCAGAACCCCCTGCTATCCCCCCACAGACCCCCCTCCATTCCCCTATGGGGCCCCCAACCCCCTGCTATCCCCCCACAGACCCCCCTCCATTACCCCATGGGCCCCCCAACCCCCTGCTATCCCCCCACAGACCCTCCTCCATTCCCCCATGGCCCCTCTGTGTGCTCCCGTGTGACCCCCCCCAACCCCCTGCTATCTGCCCACAGACCCCCCCTCTCCATTCCCCCATGGGCCCCCCAACCCCCTGTTATCCCCCCACAGACCCCCCCTCCATTCCCCCGAGGGCCCCCCCAACCCCCTGCTATCTGCCCACAGACCCCCCCTCTCCATTCCCGCATGGGCCCCCCAACCCCCTGCTATCCCCCCACAGACCCCCCTCCATTCCCCCGTGGGCCCCCTGCTATCCCCCCACAGACCCCCCTCCATTCCCCCGTGGGCCCCCCCAACCCCCTGCTAGCCTCCCACAGACCCCACCTCTCCATTCCCCCGTGGGCCCCCCCAACCCCCTGCTAGCCTCCCACAGACCCCACCTCTCCATTCCCGCATGGGCCCCCCAACCCCCTGCTATCCACCCACAGACCCCCCTCCATTCCCCCATGGGCCCCCCAACCCCCTGCTATCCCCCCACAGACCCCCCCCTCCATTCCCCCATGGGCCCCCCAACCCCCTGCTATCCCCCCACAGACCCCCCCTCCATGCCCCCCTGGGCCCCCCAACCCCCTGCTACCCCCCCACAGACCCCCCCTCCATTCCCCCATGGGCCCCCCAACCCCCTGCTATCCCCCCACAGACCCTCCTCCATTCCCCCATGGGACCCCCAACCCCCTGCTATCCCCCCTCAGACCCCTCCTCCATTCCCCCATGGGCCCCCCAAACCCCTGCTATACCCCCACAGACCCCCCCCTCCATTCCCCCATGGGCCCCCCAACCCCCTGCTATCCCCCCACAGACCCTCCTCCATTCCCCTGTGGGGCCCCCCGAACCCCCTGCTATCCTCCCACAGACCCTCCTCCATTCCCCCGTGGGCCCCCCCAACCCCCTGCTATCTGCCCACAGACCCCCCCTCTCCATTCCCCCGTGGGCCCCCCCAACCCCCTGCTATCCCCCCACAGACCCCCCTCCATTCCCCCATGGGCCCCCCAACCCCCTGCTATCCCCCACAGACCCCCCCTCCATTCCCCCATGGGCTCCCCAACCCCCTGCTATCCCCCCACAGACCCTCCTCCATTCCCCCATGGGACCCCCAACCCCCTGCTATCCCCCCACAGACCCCCCTCCATTCCCCCATGGGACCCCCAACCCCCTGCTATCCCCCCACAGACCCCCCCTCCATTCCCCCATGGGCCCCCCAACCCCCTGCTATCCCCCCACAGACCCTCCTCCATTCCCCCGTGGGCCCCCCCAACCCTCTGCTATCTGCCCACAGACCCCCCCTCCATTCCCCCATGGGCCCCCCAACCCCCTGCTATCCCCCCACAGACCCCCCCCTCCATTCCCCCATGGGCCCCCCGAACCCCCTGCTATCCCCCCACAGACCCCCCCCTCCATTCCCCCATGGGCCCCCCCAACCCCCTGCTATCCCCCCACAGACCCTCCTCCATTCCCCCGTGGGCCCCCCCAACCCCCTGCTATCTGCCCACAGACCCCCCCCTCCATTCCCCCATGGGCCCCCCACAGACCCCCCCTCCATTCCCCCATGGGCCCCCGAACCCCCTGATATCCCCCCACAGACCCCCCCATGCCCCCCACTAGCTCTGCGCCCCCCGAGCCCCCACGTGCCCCCGCCCCGCTCTCACCGCTCGCTCGGGCCCGCCCGGGCCTCGCAGGCCGCAGCCGCCGGGAAGCGCCGCCTCCCGCCCCCGGTCCCGCCCCGTGTCCTTCCCGCAGCGGCCGCCGGGGGCCGCCCCAGCCCGGCCGGAGCCCCGGTGCACCCCGCCCTCCCCGCTGCCTTGGGGGGCTCGGGGATCCCCTCCCTCCTGGGGCCGGTGCACCCCCCCCCGCTGCCTTGGGGGCTCGGGGATCCCCTCCCTCCTGGGGCCGGTGCACCCCCCCCCGCTGCCTTGGGGGCTCGGGGATCCCCTCCCTCCTGGGGCCGGTGCACCCCCCCCCGCTGCATTGGGGGGGTCGGGGATCCCCTCCCTCCTGGGGCCGGTGCAACCCCCCCGCTGCATTGGGGGGATCGGGGATCCCCTCCCTCCTGGGGCCGGTGCACCCCCCCCCGCTGCATTGGGGGGATCGGGGATCCCCTCCCTCCTGGGGCCGGTGCACCCCCCCCGCTGCATTGGGGGGCTCGGGGATCCCCTCCCTCCTGGGGCCGGTGCACCCCCCCCCGCTGCCTTGGGGGGCTCGGGGATCCCCTCCCCCCTGGGGCCCGTGCACCCCCCCCCGCTGCATGGGGGGGGTCGGGGATCCCCTCCCTCCTGGGGCCGGTGCACCCCCCCCCCCCCGCTGCCTTGGGGGCTCGGGGATCCCCTCCCTCCTGGGGCCGGTGCAACCCCCCCGCTGCATTGGGGGGATCGGGGATCCCCTCCCTCCTGGGGCCGGTGAACCCCCCCCCCGCTGCATTGGGGGGATCGGGGATCCCCTCCCTCCTGGGGCCAGTGCACCCCCCCGCTGCATTGGGGGGGATCTGCTCCCGGGGGGGTCGGGGATCCCCTCCCAGCTGGGGCCGGTGCACACACACACACCCCGCTGCATTGGGGGGGATCTGCTCCTGGGGGGGGTCGGGGATCCCCTCCCTCCTGGGGCCGGTGCACCCCCCCCGCTGCATTGGGGGCTCGGGGATCCCCTCCCTCCTGGGGCCAGTGCAACCCCCCCCGCTGCATTGGGGGGATCGGGGATCCCCTCCCGGCTGGGCCGGTGCAACCCCCCCGCTGCATTGGGGGGATCGGGGATCCCCTCCCTCCTGGGGCCAGTGCACACCCCCCCGCTGCATTGGGGGGGATCTGCTCCCGGGGGGGGTCGGGGATCCCCTTCCGGCTGGGCCGGTGCACCCCTCCCCACTGCATTGGGGGGCTTGGGGATCCCCTCCCAGCTGAGGCCGGTGCACCCCCCCCTGCATTGGGGGGCTTGGGTATCCTCTTCCGGCTGGGCCGGTGCTCCCCTCCCCTCTGCATTGGGGGGCTTGGGGATCCCCTCCCAGCTGGGGCCGGTGCACACCCCCCCCGCTGCATTGGGGGGGATCTGCTCCTGGGGGGGGTCGGGGATCCCCTCCCAGCTGGGGCCGGTGCACCCCCCCCCTGCATTGGGGGGCTTGGGGATCCCCTTTCAGCTGGGGCCGGTGCAACCCCCCCGCTGCATTGGGGGGCTCGGGGATCCCCTCCCTCCTGGGGCCAGTGCACACACCCCCCTGCTGCATTGGGGGGGGATCTGCTCCCGGTGGGGGGTGCTTGGGGGAACCCCTCCCTGCAGGGGCTGAGGCTGGTACATGTTGCCCGTGCACGGGGGGCTGGGGCTCCGTGCAGAGGGCTGGGTCAGGCTCCCCCGTTACATTGGTGGGGGGGGGAATCCCCTCCCTGCAGGGGACCAGTGCATCCCCCCCCGCCCCCGCCCATCAGGGCTGCAGGGCACAGAGCTCGGGGGAGGGGGCTGTAGGGTTCTGGGGGTCCCACTGCCCCTGGGCAGCTGGGTCTGGGACAGGGGCACCCTTCATCCGCCCTGTAGCCGAGCCCCCAGATTTGCTTCCAGCTTCCAACTGGAGTCTCCTCCCACCCACCCCCGAGACAGGGTTTTAGTGCAGGGGCAGACAAACTTTTTGGCCTGAGGGCCACATCAGGTTTCTGAAATTGTATGGAGGGCTGGTGCGTGGTCTGGCCCCTGACCGCCCCCCACCTCCCGCTTCTCACCCCCTGGGACTCCTGCCCCATCCAACCCACCCTGTTCCCTGTCCCCTGATGGCCCCCCAGGACCCCTACCCCATCCACCACTCCCTGTTCCCTGACCACCTCCAGAACCCCTGCCCCTGACTGCCCCCCACCGCCCCATCCAATCCCCCCTCTCCTTCCTGAGTGCCCCCTGGGGACTCCTGCCCCCATTCAACCCTGTTCCCTGCCCTCTGACTGCCCTGACCCCTATCCACCCCCCTCCAAACTCCCCTGCCCCCTATCCAACCCCCCTCCCCCCCCGCTCCCTGCCCCCTTACTGCGCTGCTTGGAGCACCGGTGGCTACTGCCGTGCCGCCCAGAGCACCAGGACAGGCAGCCGCGCCACCCGGCTGGAGCCAGCCACGCCACCACACAGCACAGAGACCGGGTCAGGTGCCACTTGGCTGGAGCCAGCCACGCCGCCGCGCAGCACAGAGACCGGGTCAGGTGCCACCCGGCTGGAGCCAGCCACGCCACCGCGCAGCACAGAGACCGGGTCAGGTGCCACTTGGCTGGAGCCAGCCACGCCGCCGCGCAGCACAGAGACCGGGTCAGGTGCCACCCGGCTGGAGCCAGCCACGCCACCGTGCAGCACAGAGACCGGGTTAGGTGCCACCCGGCTGGAGCCAGCCACGCTGCCACGCAGCACAGAGACCAGGTCAGGTGCCACCCGGCTGGAGCCAGCCACGCTGCTGCGCAGCACAGAGACCAGGTCAGGTGCCACCCGGCTGGAGCCAGCCACGCTGCCACGCAGCACAGAGACCAGGTCAGGTGCCACCCGGCTGGAGCCAGCCACGCTGCTGCGCAGCACAGAGACCAGGTCAGGTGCCACCCGGCTGGAACCAGCCACGCCGCCGCACAGCACAGAGACCAGGTCAGGTGCCACTTGGCTGGAACCAGCCACGCCGCCACGCAGCACAGAGACCAGGTCAGGTGCCACCCGGCTGGAACCAGCCACGCTGCTGCGCAGCACAGAGACCAGGTCAGGTGCCACCCGGCTGGAACCAGCCACGCCGCCGCACAGCACAGAGACCGGGTCAGGTGCCACCCGGCTGGAACCAGCCACGCCGCCGCGCAGCACAGAGACCGGGTTAGGTGCCACCCGGCTGGAACCAGCCACGCCGCCGCACAGCACAGAGACCAGGTCAGGTGCCACTTGGCTGGAACCAGCCACGCCGCCGCGCAGCACAGAGACCGGGTTAGGTGCCACCCGGCTGGAACCAGCCACGCCGCCGCACAGCACAGAGACCAGGTCAGGTGCCACCCGGCTGGAACCAGCCACGCTGCCACGCAGCACAGAGACCGGGTCAGGTGCCACCTGGCTGGAGCCAGCCACGCCACCGCGCAGCACAGAGACCAGGTCAGGTGCCACCCGGCTGGAGCCAGCCACGCCACCGCGCAGCACAGAGACCGGGTCAGGTGCCACCCGGCTGGAGCCAGCCACGCCACCACACAGCACAGAGACCGGGTCAGGTGCCACTTGGTTGGAACCAGCCACGCCACCGCGCAGCACAGAGACCGGGTCAGGTGCCACCCGGCTGGAGCCAGCCACGCCACCACACAGCACAGAGACCGGGTCAGGTGCCACCCGGCTGGAACCAGCCACGCCGCCATGCAGCACAGAGACCAGGTCAGGTGCCACCCGGCTGGAGCCAGCCACGCCACCGTGCAGCACAGAGACCGGGTCAGGTGCCACCCGGCTGGAGCCAGCCACGCCACCACACAGCACAGAGACCAGGTCAGGTGCCACTTGGCTGGAACCAGCCACGCCACCGCGCAGCACAGAGACCAGGTCAGGTGCCACCCGTCTGGAGCCAGCCACGCCGCTGCGCAGCACAGAGACCAGGTCAGGTGCCACCCGGCTGGAACCAGCCACGTCACCTTGCAGCACAGAGACCAGGTCAGGCAGCTGCACCGCCTGGCTGGAACCAGCCACGCTGCGCAGCACAGAGACCGGGTTAGGCAGCTGCACCGCCCAGCTGGAACCAGCCACGCCACCGGGCAGCACAGAGACCGGGTCAGGTGCCACCCAGCTGGAGCCACCACCCGCCGCGCAGCAGAGAGACCGGGTCAGGTGCCACCCAGCTGGAGCCACCACCCGCCGCGCAGCAGAGAGACCGGGTCAGGTGCCACCCAGCTGGAGCCACCACGCCGCCGCGAAGCAGAGACCGGGTCAGGCCCCGGCTCTGCAGCTGCGCTGCCCCAGGAGCTCGCAGCCCCGCTGCCCAGAGCATTGCGCCGGCAGCGCGGCGAGCTGAGGCTGTGGGGCAGGGGGAACAGCAGGGGAGGGGCCGGGGGCAGCCTCCCAGGCCAGGAGCTCCGGGGCTGGGCAGGAGAGTCCCGCGGGCCCATAGTTTGCCCACCTCTGCTTTAGAGCTCTGCTGGGGCAGGGATCGGGGCCGGGCACACCCAGCCCTATGCTCCGGGCTCTCACAGGCCAGCCAAGAAAGGGGCAGGAGAGGGTTCGCCACAAGGCTGTGATTTATGGATGAGCTGTATTGCAGCAGCACCGTACACATGCAGAACAGAGACAGTCCCTGCCCCCAGAGCTTCCAGTCGGAGCAGTTCAGTGGTAATACGGAGCTGGCCCCTTCGCTCAGGGGCTGCAGGATGCTCGGGGGGCAGCAGATCTTACTGCTCCCTCCAGCCGGCTCTGCAGAGACTCGGCTCCCCACACGTCACAGCACCAGCCAGGCTCAGCGACCACGCAAGGCACAGACGTGGTACCCACAAGGTACCACATCTCAGCATCCCACAGTGCACCGCAGCCGGGGGGCGAGCATCTCGCCTGGTCAGCCCAGTCCCCTGCTCTCTGAGCTGGGGGACCCCCAGGCAGGGCCGCCCAGAGGGGGGGCAAGTGGGGCAATTTGCCCCAGGCCCTGGGCCCCACAGGGGCCCCCACGAGAGTTTTTCAGGGCCCCTAGAACGGGGTCCTTCACTCGCTCCGGGAGTCCTGGAAAACTCTCGTGGGGCCCGGGCCCCTGGAGCATCTTCCGCGGCAATTCGGCGGCAGGGGGTCCTTCCGCTCCGGGACCTGCCGCCGAAGTGCCCCGAAGACCCGCGACGGGGGGTCCTTCCACCCCGGGACCCTCTGCCAAAGTGTCAGGTCTTCGGCGGCAAGACCCCAGGCCCCCTGAATCCTCTGGGTGGCCCTGCCCCCATGGACCTAAACCTTTGCCTCCGTGGCCTGCCCGCTGCTCGTGGAGGTGAGCTGATCCTTGGCCTCACCCCCTAGGGCTGCCCCCTCCTCCTGGAGGACGTCAGCCAGGCGGCTTTGCACCAAGCCCCGGAAGCCGCGGCCCATCCCCACGTAGATGATGGGGTTGAGGCAGCTGTTGACGTAGGCCAGGCTGACGACGAGGGGCTGGGTGGTGTCTGCCAGCTTGTACAGACGGGCGCTGGGGGCGTGGGCAGCCAGGATCAGCCCCACCACGTGGTAGGGAAGCCAGCACACGAAGAAGCCGACAATCACTACCAGCACGACCACCGTGGGCCTGTGCCATCGGACCAGGCAGCTACCCCGGACGCGGGCCAGGACCAGGCCGTAGCAGGTGGCGATCACCACGAAGGGGACCAGGAAGCCGGCGGCGAAGCGGAAGGTAGCGACGGACACCTCGACGGTGGTCTGGTAACTGGCTACTCGAGCGTAGTCCAGGACGCACGTCACTTGGTCTGAGAACTCCTCGGTGCGGGGAAGATGAGGGTTGGGAGAGTCATGAGCAGAGCCAGGAACCAGGCTGCCCCGCTCAGGCCCCAGGCCAGCCGGGTCGTGCGGTGGTTCTGGCACCAGACGGGCCTGGTCACCAGGGCGCAGCGGTCCACGCTGATGGCCATCAGGAGCAGGACGCTGGCAAACATGTTCAGGATGGTGAGGGATGGGAGCAGCTTGCAGGCGAGGTCACCCAGCTCCCAGCGGTTGCCGCGGGCCACGGGCACGGCCAGGAACGGCAGCGCCAGGCAGCAGAGGAGGTCGGCCACCGCCAGGTTGAGGAACCAGACGGTGTTCACCGTGCGCTTCATCCGGAAGCCCGTCACCCAGATGACAGCCGCATTCCCCGGCACGCCCAGCAGGAAGACGAGGGAGTAGAGAACCAGAGACGCCCACAGGATGGGGGTCGGCTGTGGATCCGTCACGTCGAAGCTGGGCGCAGTGAAGTTACCGTATGAGTCAGGATCGTAGTCACCATACAACTCGGTGACGCTCATTCTGCAGCAGGATCCGCCCCCTAAAAACCAAATTGGGGTTGAGTAAAATTCTCTCCCTTTTCTGCTCTGAAATGGCACCATCTGCCCAAGGCCCGGTGCTCGCTGCGGGAGCCTGCCAGGCCTGATGTATCATTGCATAGACCTGGGGGGGGTCCCCCCTGTAGGCACCGCAGCCCCTTCCCGTGCTGGTGTCCCACCCCCAGCAGCTGCGCCAGAGGCTGGTCCTACGCTTGGAGGAGCCACGAGAGCCCGACAAGGCCACGTGCATGATTTCACCAACCAGCCCCCGGCTCAGCCGTTCCAGGCCCCATGATTTCTCTGTGGGTTAGAGACACCCAGAGCAGCAGCCGGGACTCCTGCCTGCTGGATAAAATCCCCCCACACCATGTACATGCCGCAGCCACATCCCAGCCGGGGGGACCCTGCTGCAGGATTCTCTGCCCACGGCCTAGTGAGTGCAGTAATGCCCCCCCGCCCCACTTGAGCATTGGCCTGCTAAACCCAGGGCTGTGAGTTCAATCCTTCTGGGGGCCATTTAGGGATCTGGGGCAAAAATCTGCCTGGGGCTTGGTCCTGCTTTGAGCAGGGGGTTGGACTAGTTACCTCCTGAGGTCCCTTCCAACCCTGAGATTCTATGAAGGGCTAATTCTTGCCACCACGACCTCCTTGGCATGGGACAGGGCCCTGCTCTGACGTCACCCTGGCCTGCAGCGGTGGGGGAGTGACCCCCCCCAACTGACACAGTCACACTCCGTGTGCCCAGCTGAGACTGGGGCCCCGTTGTGCCAGGGGCTGCACGCAGAGTGAGAGACAGGCTCTGCCCCAAAGAGCCCGCAATGCAAACCGACAGCAGAGGGCTCGGTCTCCCCACATGGCAGCGGGGGGCCGAGGTCGGAGAGATGGAGTTACTCACCCCAGGTCACAGCAGGCGTCTGTGGCAGAGCTGTGAGTTGGATCCAGATCTCCTGAGTCCCAGCCCAGTGCCTTCCCCACTGGCTCACCCTCCTCTGCTGGGGCTTCGGCTCCAAGCTGTCCCCACCCAGGCATGGGCTGGCCGCTGCTGCGCTCAGTGGGTGGGAGTCGTCGCTGCTTCCTTGCTGCATAGAGGGAAAACTCAGCCCAGGGCACCGAAGGGTTAACAGGACCCCCTGCCCCGCATGCCCCTCCCTGAAAAGACCAGGCCCAGCTGGATCTGGCCCTGCGGTTTCCTTTGCATCACACCAGAGCATTGGGCAATGGGGCTGGCTGCCGCGAGGCAGACGCAAAGCTGCAGAAGATGGGGAAGCTGGGAATTCTGCAGCGGCAGCAGAACGGGCCAGAGGCGCGGCCGGGGGGTGGGGGGGTGATGGGACACCCTGTGTTTGCCACGCAGTCCCGGCCCGGGCCTCGCCCGTCAATGCCCCAGCCCAGGCAGGGAGCACGCGAGCACAGGCTGTCGGGGCCGGCGTAGAGGGGGTTACGCACTCAGCTGTCACACGCGTGAACAACGCGTGTCACGGACGCAGGTTCCGTGCCGGGGATGGTGCCGAGCTGCCGGCCGGACTCCGGCGCTGAACCCTTGATTTTAGTCCTTTCTATTCAGTCAGTTTATGAAGCAGGGCCCACCACACGGACCCGCACCAGTCCCCGGCACAGAGCGAAGCAAACAAACTAGCCCCAGCCTTTGAGTCCCTCCCCCCGGAGCAGGGTGTGGGTCACTGCCGGCTGCTCCTCAGGGCAGGGCTGGCCGGGGGCCCTGTTAAAATGCGCTGGTGAGAGACTCCCCACTCGGTGCCTGGCTGCTCTGCAGCATCACAGCTGGGGCTGGAGCGGGCTCATCCCAGCATCCCACAGGGCAGCCAGGGCAGCTCCCACTCCCACCCAAGAGCCCAGGTCCCCCAGAGGCAGGAGGGGGCTTTAGCGGTGCTCGCAGAGACCTGACAAACTCACAATGCCCAGCATCGTGCACGTGGCCAGACTGGACCAGCCCAGGCTCCCTCTGGCCCAGTCTTCAACAGAGGCCATCGCCCCCTGCTGCAGAGCTGGTGCTGGGATAACCTGCCCCCAAGGAACGTGCCCTCCGCCCCGCCCCTGCCCAGCGAGGGGTCAGCTCCGGCCCCGAAGCAGGGGGACTGATAGCCCTCCACCGGGCGGAGATGGGGGCCGCTTCCCGAGAGGCTGGTGTGCTAAGAACTCCACCCAGAACATCTGCAGCAGCCCACAGCCGCTTGCACAAGCCCCGGCATTTCTGCATTTCTAACTCCTACAGCTCCCCAACCCCAACCCCCCCCACCCCCCGACAGCCGAGTAGGAGCTGGGGCAGCTGCCTCCCTGGGCAGGGGTGCGGGGCCGGTTGCGTCAGCAGCTGCCGGTTTGCTTAGGGCAGCAAGAATATTCCCCAGCTGTCCTGTGACCAGCCTCCCAATAAACACTGGAAACGAGAACTGGGGTTAGTGGCTTGCTACTGCCCTGGGGGGTGGGGGAAAGGCCTGGGCACAACTGCCAAACGCGCTCCCGCCCCCCCCCCCAGGATCCTGCTGGCCCCAGGGTCAGGCGTGTAACCAAACCAGCCACCTTTCAGCTGGGCTCTGGCTTTGTTAGCGGTGTGGGCAGGGCCTGTCCTCTACAGCCCCTAAGACAAGAGGGGCCGGGCCAGGATTGGGGCCTTTAGGTGCGACCATAATTCACAGGTTTCAGAGCAGCAGCCGTGTTAGTCCGTAGCCGCAAAAAGAACAGGATCCTTGTGGCACCTGAGAGACTCACACACTTATTTGGGCATAAGCGTTCCTGGGCGAGAACCCACTTCACCGGATGCACAGAATGGAACGTACATAATTCACAGCCTCACTGGGGCTGGTTCTGCTTGCACCCTCCCAGCCAGCGTGTGCTGCCGCTGCCCCGCCCGCTCCCTTCGCTTGTGGCACATCGAAAAGCCCCCAGCACCTGGGCTCCTTGGGTCGTGACCCCCCTGCACCGGCCCGGATCTGACCGTGGGATCAGAATCCTGGGGCCAGGCAACGTCGTGCTCCACGGCCGCCGGGAAGCACCCGACTTGGTGAGCTTGAGGGCCATGGACCGAGGCAGAGGGAAGCCCCTCAGACCCCCAGCTCATCAGACCCCAGACCCCCCCAGGCACCCAGCCTGCGGCTCCTTTCCGACACGCTGCTTTCATGGCCTCCCCTGCCCCGTGGCTGTCCCTCGCCACGTCCCACGGCCCCCGCCCAGGAAAACGCCAGAGCTGATGAGCTCAGCTATGAACAGGGCTTCTGCTTTTCAGTTTTTAACCCATTAGCACCAGCCCAACATCCCAACACAAACTCAAACGCAGCGACAAAGAGGCTCGTTTATTCACTGAACACGGAGGTCTCCCGGGAGCAGCACCGCGCTGGAAGGGCGGGATTCCTAAGGACCCCCGCTGTGTGGTGCGTGAATTGGTCCACGTAGGCCCTGCTGGCGGGGACCCTGGCAAAGAGAGACCCCCGGACAGTGTGTGCAGAACCAGCGCCCCGAAAAGCCCAGCCTTGTGGACAGCGCCATAAAGCGCTAAATGTCACCCCCCCCCCACCCATGCTCCCTTCAGGGCGCGGCAGGCCCATTCCCAGCCCCTCGGGTGCCTTGTCCCTGGGCTGAGGTCCCCCCACCCTGGCAAATAAGCAGGTGGCTTCATGCCCCACACACTCATCGTCACAGCTAGACTCAAGAGAGACACGGCAGCAGCCACGTCTGTGTTAAGGGCAAACCTGGAAATACCCACAGGAACACATTGGCGCTGCACCAGCGGGGATGGAGGGGCCTCGCCCGGGGTAAGTGGCAGCAGAGCCCCGTACAGCCTAATGGAGGAAGGCGAAGCACCAAGGATCAAGCCACAGAGCCACCTGTTTATCTGCCGGGGCAGGGGGACCTCAGCCCAGGGGCGAGGGGAGCCGCTGGGACCGGGGCTGCCAGGCACAATCACACGGGGCTGCAGGGAGGGTCATGGGGTGAGACCTCCTGGGGGGGTTCGGGCCCACGGATCAGGGCAGGACTCACTCTACCTCTGCCCAGCCAGTCCCAGCTGCTCCAGAGGCCAGGGTGCAGGGACGAGACTCAAGGGGTGACGGAGCTGGAGCCGAGCCCTGGCAAGGGGTGGCCGCTGTCTGTGGACGTTGCAGGAAGAAGCTGTTGGTTCAGTTCAATCGGTGTCTGGCCGCGCAAACCAGCAGGAAGGACGCAGGACAGCTCAAGATAAGCCACTGCTCAGCAAATGCCTGAGTGCTGGTAGGAGATAGTGCAAGGCCTGTGCACGCCGGCGAGCAAAGGGACTCGAGCAGTTTGTAACAAGCGTCTCCTGGGGGGTGGGGGGGAGAGAAGCTGTTTGCGGGGCCAGGGTGACATGCAGGAGCCGCTGGGGCAACTGCAGACGCCGGCCCTGCCTAGATCCCCATCACAGAATGGTTTTAGGTAGGAGAGAAAAGGTCGCAGACGGTGTATTTAAAACCCTACCCCCCCCCCATATTTGTTCCTATTGTTAAAACAAACAGTCCTTTGGCTTGCTGGTGCCAGGACTCACTCAGATCCCTTGGGTCAGCATGGCTGCTACGCCGGGTGCTGCGTCCCAGGCCTGGCAGAGGTGCACTCAGACCTGTAACCTCCTGGGAAGTCTCTCTCTGGCCCAGTCAGTCAGGGGCTGGCTTGTGCCCTGGAGCAGGAGGGCAGTGATTTCCTGCCAGTCGTCCTCTCCCATGACACAAAACCCAAAACACCAACATTTCCGGGATGGTGCCCCTGCAGGGTGCTGGAGGGGGTGGGGGGCGGTTGGATCCAAAAACCTAATCCCCAAAATCCCAGCCCTACAAGGGGGAAGTTACAGAAAATTCTGAGCCTCTGGCAACAGGGGCGGGAAGCTAGAAACTCTCCCGTAATCTTCCCCCGGTGGATGCTGCTTGCAGCAGCTTGCACGGGGGCCGCTTGCACGGATGCACATTGGCACCTGGCTCTCAGGTGCTCGGCCGCACCCATGCAGAGTGTGTGCCCAAACGCTGCCCCGTTCCGACCTGTGCGTCACACCCTGGGCTGGTGCCGACGACTGCATGAGGGGCAGGGAGAGTCACGCCCTGCGGCCCTGGGTCTCTGTAAGCCCCGCGCTAGGGAGGGCGGGTCTCTGTCGCCCTCTCATGGCTGATTTGCATAAGAGGGTAACAGGCTACTACTGCAGCCCGGCAGAGGAGTTACCCCCCGTAGCTTGGGAGAGAGGAGCTCGGGCCGAGGGCCACCAGCACCCAATGCAGGGATCCTGCCTGGGACAGCTGCAGAGCTGAGGGTGAGGCTCCATACACCACATCTCCATAGTTAGCCTCCTGGAGGCTGGTTCTCTCTCGGAGGACCCCAGCCATAGAGGAGACCCCACTGCATGGAGGTCTCCAACCACAGAGAGGACCCTAGCCAGAGAGGAGACCCACCCAGAGTGTGGCCTGTAGCCATGGAGATGTGGTTGTAGAGCGATTCCAGGTGTTGCCCCAGTCCCGTCTCTATGGCAGAGGGGCTGTTGGGGGCGGGGCCAGACTGGGGGGAAGGGATGGAGAAGGAATTTGCGGAGGGGGGACATGGGGAACTGGAGATTGGGGGGAATCAAGGCGGGAGCTGGGAGGATAGGAAGGGGAGTGAGGTGCCAAAGGGTTGGATGATGGGGAAACAGGAGAATGAAATCATGAATATTCAGATATGCAAATATAGAGGTGGCACTATGTGCATTATATCACCATCTGCCCCGCCCCACAGCCTGCAGGGGCCTGGGGCGTGCAAGGGGCGGTGGCTGTACGGCTGTGCCCCTGCACGGACCCCCCAGGGTAACGACGGCGAGCGAAGGGGAGGCAGCTGTCGCCTGACATGTCACAAGCCCAGCCTGCGGTGGGGCTGCCGGGGGCCCGTTCCCCAGCTCACACCCCGATGCTTCGGTCCTCCGTCGTGGACTTGGTCTCCTGCGTGGATCTGGTCTTCTTCCTGCTGTCACCCATGGAGAGCGAATCCTCGCTCAGCACGTTGCGGAGGATGGTCTTCAGCGAGCGCTGGAACCGGTCTTTGAAGTCCTGGCCCATGATGACGTAGATGATGGGGTTGAGGCAGCTGTTGACGTAAGCCAGACCCACAATCAAGGGGTCGGACTCAGAGGCACCTTTGAAGAGGCTGGTGGTGGACTTGTTGGCGGCCTGGATCAGCCCCACCACGTGGTAGGGGAGCCAGCACACGAAGAAGCCGATAATCACCACAAGAATGACCTTAATGGTCTTGCGCGAGCGGGTGAAACGGCTCCTGTGGACGCGGGCCAGGACCAGGCCGTAGCAGGTGGCGATCACCACGAAGGGGACCAGGAAGCCGGCGGCGAAGCGGAAGGTAGCGACGGACACCTCGACGGTGGTCTGGTAACTGGCCACTCGAGCGTAGTCCAGGACGCACGTCACTTGGTCTGAGAACTCCTTGGTGCGCGTCGTCCGGAAGATGAGGGTTGGGAGGATCATGAGCAGAGCCAGGAGCCAGGCTGCCCCGCTCAGGCCCCAGGCCAGCCGGGTCGTGCGGTGGTTCTGGCACCAGACGGGCCTGGTCACCAGGGCGCAGCGGTCCACGCTGATGGCCATCAGGAGCAGGACGCTGGCAAACATGTTCAGGATGGTGAAGGATGGGAACAGCTTGCAGGCAAAGTCACCCAGCTCCCAGCGGTTGCCGCGGGCTGCGGGCACGACCAGGAACGGCAGCGCCAGGCAGCAGAGGAGGTCGGCCACCGCCAGGTTGAGGAACCAGACGGTGTTCACCGTGCGCTTCATCCGGAAGCCTGTCACCCAGATGACAGCCGCATTCCCCGGCACGCCCAGCAGGAAGATGAGGGAGTAGAGAACCAGAGACGCCCACAGGATGGGGGTCGGCTGGAAAGTCTGCGGAGCTGGCGTGTCGAAGATGGGCGCAGTGAAGTTACCATATGAGTCAAGATCGTAGTCATCATTCAAGTCGGTGAGGCTCATTCTGCACCAGGATCTGTATCCTGCAAACAAACAATCAAATAGAAATGCCAGTCATTTCCTGCTGCTCTGTGGGAATGGCACCGTAACCGCATCGTTTTATTAAAACACAGATCCAGATCGGCCTGTGGCACTCACCGACATAAGAGCTCTGTGAGGCCAGGAGCTTAGCAGGATTTTAAAAAAAGGACTGAAAATTTGTACTCATGGGACCACCTGGCGTCCCGCTGGGAAGGACGCAGGAAGTGTGGCTGGGATCTAAACTGGCTGACGGGTGTTGTGGGGGGCACCTTCCCCTGCGGACAGACTGCTCCAGAGCTCTGAGGATTTTTACACCTTTCTCTGAGTGAGCTAGTGCTGGGCACTGTCGCAGACGGGATACCATGCTAGGCGGGCCCTGGCCTCATCCACACTGGGAGGGAAGAGTGATGGGTCCCATCAGTCTCACAGCAGGGGAGCACGCAACCCAGACCTCAGCTTAATGGCCATGAATTATTGGGGTTCATCCCCCATTCCTATCCTTAACCTCCCCAAAAAAACCTGCCCTTGAGAATGTTCCTGGTTTTAAACCAAACCCCCACTCCCAGCTAGCAGCCCCCTGGTCTGGGGGACCTCACGGCCCCGAAGTGCTGGGAAGCGGGTGGAGACGGGACTCGGAGCAGCTGGAATCACTCACAGGTTTGTTTTCAGTTTTAATGTGCAGGAATTAGCATGCGTGAATTTGGTGCTGGATAAAGTGAATCTGTTGCCTAGGTGCTACCAGGGCAGCTTCCCCCAGGCACCGTCCCCGGGGCCCTGCCGGCTGCACCCCCTCCAGGATGAGATGGGACCAAGTCCCACAGCCCACCCAGGCATTGGCTGCACTGGCAATTTGCCCCGATTCCAGTGCCTGCCCCGCTGCACAGGCTACGCCATTGTTTGCACTGCTCCAGCTGAACGCTGCTTGGAAAGCAAATCACAGCGCACAGCGGCATTTGCACGGGGGCAGCTGGGACCCCCAGAGCAGACAAGACTTCAGTCCTTGGCCTCTCTGCTGCGCCTACCCTGCAGGAGCCCAGACGGTACCAATGGGTGGATGCACGCCTGCCCTCTTGGGAGCTGGGCTGAGGCCCCGGCACCTTTCGCACAGGCCAGCGAATGCCCATTGGAGGCTAAGGACCTGGGCCCGAGCCTCTCCGCGTTCTGCGCCCGGGCTGCCCAGTTGCAGGACGACTCTGCACTGTGAAGCCAGTTGCCCAACGTTGCATCCTTCCCGTGATGAAAGAGCAAAGCCGCGTAATTGGGGCAGGAAGGAAAAGGCACTGCTATTTATAAAGCACTCTCTCCCGGCGAGGGCCCCAATCCGGGAGGCATGGGCAGCAATGCCCACAGGACTGGGCCCTCGGTGAAACCCCCCGTCTGATTGGTGCAGGTTGCTGCGCCGAGCTGGGTAGCAGTAAGTGCCTGAGCTCGGCATCTCCCCCTGCTTTAGGCTGGTGACAAGAATAATGTGATCGTGCAACAGCACAACCTCAGATTCACGGCTTCTCTCCCCAGCTCTGGGAGGGGAGCGGGAGCTATTGGTTACCCAGGGGCTGCTGGGAGCCAGGACTCCTGGGAGGGCAGTGGGGTCTGGTGGCCAGAGCAAGTGATGGCGCGTCAGCACATACAGTTGCTAACAAAGCTAAACAGGCTCTTTAGCCCAAGGCAGATGGCAGCTCCAATGCTGCAGAGTTTCTAGCCACAGAGCAATCCAATTTCCCAAAGGAAGAGTTTCGTAAACACAGGAGCCCTCCTGCCAGGGCTCGAAGCAGGCTGCGTGGTCATCACTATTGGGGGACGGACAGCTCAGGGCGTGGGGGTGCCAGACACATATCGGAGCTAGTTGGCGGAGCAGTGTGGCTATACACCGATCCAGCCAGGCTGGGTTAAACACAGCCCAAGCCCCTAGCTGCCAAAAACATTGACTTAAAATATTTTAACTGAACTAGAGACTGGAACCAGAAAAAAATCCCTGGTGCAGGGGAAAATCTCAAGCCTGGTCCACAAAGGAAAGTGTGACCAGTTCCACCAATCGAGTTACGCTGGGATATGCCGCTGAGGGGGCATTGAGTCCCGTATCGGAGGGGCTTTTTCCGGTTAGCTCAAACTCCTTCCCAAGCA
This sequence comes from Mauremys mutica, assembly GCF_020497125.1. Classification (NCBI taxonomy): domain Eukaryota; kingdom Metazoa; phylum Chordata; order Testudines; family Geoemydidae; genus Mauremys; species Mauremys mutica. The sequence goes on from NC_059086.1 coordinate 729,908, forward strand.
ACCTCAACTACACTGAAAGCCGCTGCCCTGATGCGGAATAAGTGTGTCTACACGGGGGTGACACCAGTATAACTGCATCACTTTCCATTCATACCTTAGTTATACCAAAAAGCTCACCAGTGCAGAGGCAGCCCACGACCTCTTTTACGGCAGTGAAGAGTTGCCCATTAGAGAAGAGAGGACGCGGGTGCCAGGAATTGAGCTGTCAGCGTCAGACAGAACAGGCTTGCCACACCACGGACAAACCCCGAGACCGTTCCAACAACTCACATGCTGACCCACAGCCTATCTAAAGCTCCACCTCAAATGCAGCCGCCGTGACAGGCAAATCCTGACCTGGGACACGACTGATCTGGGAGCAGGCACCGCCGGCGTGGGGTGATCTGTGGGCAGACTATCAGAGCAAGCCCAGGACCGGAGGAAAAGCAAATGATCTAGGAGCACCAGCCCAAAGCCAGCACTTAACGTGGGCGGCACCATCTCATCTGGATTCTGATAGACGCCCTCCTTTGATCAGGCCACTTCCAGCAACGCCCCGACTGGCTTAACAACAAGCTTCGAGGCCTAACCCAGACTATCCATAGCAATTTGTGCCTGTCTGAGCTAACGACCATGCCAGGAGCTGCCCGCAAAGTGCAGGCAGGACGACATCGGCATTTGCCCCATGGGCTCGGCTGTTCCCCGCTGGAAGGCCCCACAACGCCCCAGAGAAGAGATGGCTCTGGGCCCGAGGCACAGAGCTAAGCAAGCACTCACCCCGTGTGCCCAGACCCCGCAGGCTGCGCCCGTGCTGCAGGCAATTTTCGCAAGTGTGGACAGGCAGCGAGGGCTGAGGTTTTATAATGCCGCAAACAGGAAGCTCCAGGGCTCTGCAGAGAAATTGCTTAGTTCAGCCCGTAGGAGCAGGGAGTGGGTCAGAGGTGGGGTGGCAGCCCAGAAAGGAACCTGGCTGTGGTGGAGGCTTCCACCCCCATTCCTGGAGCTCTGCGTTGGATTCCCAGTGCTGCCACCCTCCCCTAAACTGCTCTGGGCTTGCGGCCCCGTTCTCCGTCCCCCCAGGTCAGAACAGCTACACTCTCCCGTGGGGTAAATGACAGCGTAAGGTACGTTCTCTGCTCCGGTGCAAACACACGCCTGCTCAGGACGGAGGCGGTGATGGCAGACAGACCCTGCACAGACCGACGAGTTGGGCACAGGAGATCGCCAAGGGGCTGTTTGGAACGGAATTGCATCCTGGGGAGATTAACTCACTCAGCAAAAAACCTCATCTCAACCTGCTTCCTGCTGCAGCGCCAGGGTGGGCGAGTGCCCCGCCCCACGCCAGGCTCTGAGCTCCTTGCCAGGGGGCCTCTTGGGCGCTACCCACAGAACCCAACCCCCCCGGCGCACCTCGGCCCTGCCCCTGAGGGACCCTCTGGTGGGGACTCCATCCCAGGGCCCATTCAGACGTCTCCTCTGCTGAGGCTGCAGCAAGGGCGGGTAGCTACGGGAGGCTGGGTAGGAACCAGCCCGACCTCCATCTCCTTCCACCCAGGAGAGAGGGAAGCAGAGGGACCTCAGACTGTAGCCCCCTCCCAGAGCTGGGGCAGGAACACGGGACCCCTCTGGGGTAGCTACCTGCAGCCCTCCCAGCTGAGAGGCCTTTGCTAGCTGCGGGGGGCAGGGGCCCACTTCAGGCCTGATTCTGCCGCTGCGTTCCTACCTGAGAAACTCCACGATTGCACCTGTGTGAGTGAAAACGGGCACCTGGGCCGTCTCTTCATTAGGCACCTGGGGTCCCACCTCCCTGACCCCCCACTGGGACCCAGGACTCCGGGGTCCTAGCCCCCGCGCTAGGCAGAGGAGCTAATGATTTAGAGCATCAGGGGCGAGTGGTCAGAGCAACAGGGCTCCGGGTGTAGTAAGAGGAAACCCTGAAACGTAAACCCTTGTCAGAGGCTCGGTATGAGGCCTGAGGCCTGGGCTAAAGTCACGGTCAGGACTTTGCGAACGTAAAGCGAAGTGAAGCTGTGAGCCAGAGGCAGGCCCGGCTCCCAGGAGCTGGCAAGGGAAGGGCTGATGCTGCAGACAGAGACACACCTAAAAGGTGCTGGACACCAGATAGCAGAACATTCGCCTCCTTGCACACTCCCCACGCGGATAACCAGGAACAGCCTGACCCACTCCAGTGGCTGGTTGTCTCTGGGCTGCTTGTCACCCTGCAAGGGCGGGGGGAGCATTCCAGGGCTGTGTAGCTTCTTTGGATCCTTTTAACTCTTTCTTTGTTACTGTTACTTGCTCTGCCAAATTTGTGGCCTGCTGTTTCAACCATCTCACTGCCATAGACATTCGTTGCAGAATTCTTGCTTTTTTACTTTTATTATTTTTTAGAGCCTCGGTTTCTACCATCGCTCTACATAGGCCAGTCCATGTTTCCCCACTTTTCTTAAATTCATACGGACCCCCCTTACTGGCAATCCAGCGGGTCCACGAGTTATCAAACTCTGTGGGTATATAAAGGGAGGGGATCAGGGGGTTCCCTAGCTCGAGGTTTTCTACCATGTTAGATCGTGGTTCCTACAGCGGCCAGCTCGCTTACTCACCAGATCAGCGGTTGGGGTCACCAGTGTTGTCACCTGCTCCCAGGGGTGGTGCTCTGCTCTGTTCAGTGTTGAGATCAATCAGCTGCGTGCGTGTTCCCTCTGTGTGCTGCCCTGGCTCTGCAGATCACTGACACAGCAAACCCCAAGAGAACCCCCAATGACCACAGACTGTAGTAAGGTACGAAGGCACCTGGCCAGGTTTAAATTGTCAAAGAGACACACAGTCTCCAGCTCCCTGGCATAGAAGTCCAAGGTGCTGCTGAGGTGCAGCAAGCTAGTACTTATGTGCTCCCTGACGATGGACTCGGCTCAGTCAGTGGTGGGACTTTCCACTGCCCCCTCGGCTGGACAAAGACACCCACTCAGAGGTGCAGGTCAGGTGTGTGAATGAAGGATGCGTGGATAATTAAATCAACCTCCAGCATCAGCCCCTCCTGATAACACCAAGGGCTGAAGATGCAGACAACAGCCCTGACAAAGTGAGAAGAGTCCACCCCAAAGGAAAAGAACAAAGGTGCAATCGAAACAAGATCAAAGCCAGGTCCAAGGCTGAATGTCACGTCTGCGATTGACAGGTGATCAATCACCCAGTTCCCAGAGGCGGCATGACACAGCAAGACCCATAGACTCTTGTTCAAACTAAAGCCTACAGAAAGGCTGGGTGAGATGGGAGACTTTGGGTAACGTTCTGCTGCCAACATCAAAGGTCATTGGTGCGCGCCCAACAGAGACCAGCCCTTCCTCATGCCCGGCTTCCCTGGCTAGTTAGCCACCACGAGCTGCGAACCCAAGCAGCGAAATCAAGCTACGGACTCAAGCTACGTTCAGGACTGGTCACTATCCAGCAGCTGCAGAACATTTGATGGGGGTGGGGGGAATATATAGGTATTAGGTATTAGCTATTGGTCATAAATCAAATTGTGTTATCATAATAAACGTGGCATATTGCCTTGTCCCCTGAAAAGATCCTGTGTGGTTTTATCAGCAGAACAGCGGCACAGAGCTAAGCAAGTACTCACCATGTGTGCCCAGACCCCGCAGGCTGCGTCCGTGCTGCAGGCGATTTTCCCAAGCGCCAACGGGCAGCGAAGGCTGAGGTTTTATAATGCCGTGAACAGGAAGCTCCAGGGCTCTGCAGGCGAATTGCCTAGTTCAGCCCTTAGGAGCAGGGAGAGGGGTCAGAGGTGGGCTCAGGCCTGTCTGCTCCAATGTGGAACCAAGAATGGAGAGGAGAGTAAGCAGAATCCTGATTCTGACTTGTTGGTAGGAACTGATTATGTCCCTGTAAACAGAGTCCAGTCTCTCAGATGGCGGGAGTGGTGGATCTAAAAGCACGAATGCAAGAGGGTGTCTGTGTAGATGCTCAAAGCCCAGAGGGGCTGCAGTTGGTGGACCCTTGCCAGCCAGCCAAGGGAGGTTCAGATCTCAACCCCCTAGGAGGAAGGTGAGGGGGAAAGTACCCGAGCCTGCTGATGGGAAGAATGAGTCAACTCTAAGAAGGGAAATGAAATTTTGCGGTACGCACAATGATGAGAATTTGAAAACTAGTGTTGGTGTTGATGCAAATTACCTGTCTGACAAGGGAGGGGGAAGATTTGCCTATAGTTCTTGGCACAGAAGATACAGCAGGTCAGAGCTTATAGGGATATTTTCAAGAACTCCTGGCAAGATCACAAAAGGTCCAATCTACTATTGACCTAGTCAAATATTACCACGGGTTTGTAAAGGGATTCAGTAACAGTGTTATTTCCATGATAAACCTTACCAAAAAAAGCCTCTTCTAGTCAAACCTGATTTTGATAAACCATTGCTGTTATGCACTGATAATGTTGATGTTAAACTGAAAAGTGTAATAATCCTTGTGACGTTGCAGTCTATAATATTTTATGAAAATATGCTAATGAGTGTGAATATAATTTGTAACTGGAATATGCTTCATGCAAAAGGTCTCTTGTATGGTATCATTACAAAGCTTATAATCTACTGAGTGTGGTCATCCTATTTGTATGAATGTATCATATCTTGTACCTGAAACTAGGAATATGAAATATAACTCTGAGGCCTATTGTAATTATGCAAAGGGTGGGCAATTAATGGTGGCTTGGAATCTTGATGGCACCCATTGACTAGGACAATTGACTGTTTCCCTGTAAGTCTTCCTGTATCCATGTGTGCTGGCAAGTGGGTAAGTCTTACAGTGACATGTGATCATATCACTTGAACTGGAATCCATCTTCAACCTGGTGCTTTTCCATTTAGGAGGAGGGGCGGGAACCCAGACAGGGACAAAGGATTCCCGCCTTGTGCAAAAGATAGACAAGGGGGTGGAACAGAACAAAGGGGGAGCCATCAGGAGACATCCTCTAGCTCCCACCTGAGCTGGAACAAGGACTGTCCCAGGGGAAAGGGTTGGGCCCAGACTAGGAAGGCATCTAGTCTGCGACATCTCTGAGGGCGAGATTGTATCTGGGTTCAGTTTTCTTACTGGATTAGGCTTAGACTTGGGTGTTTTATTTTATTTTGCTTGGTAATTCACTTTGTTCTGTCTGTTACTTGGAACCACTTAAATCCAACTTTCTGTATTTAATAAAATCACTTTTTACTTATTAATTAACCCCTAGTCTGTATTAATACCTGGGGGGGAGGCAAACAGCTGTGTATATCTCTCTACCGGTGCTATAGAGGGTGAACAATTTCTGAGTTTACCCTGCATAAGCTTTATACAGGGTAAAATGGATTTATTTGGGGTTTGGACCCCATTGGGAGTTGGGTATCTGGGTGCTGGAGGCAGGAGCACTTCTTACGCTGTTTTCAGTTAACTCTGCAGCTTGTGGGTCACGCGGTTCAGACCTGGGTCTGTGTTTGCAGCAGGCTGGCGTGTCTGGCTCAAACAAAGCAGGGTACTGGAGTCCCAGGCTGGCAGGGAAACAGGCTCCGAGGTAGTCTAGGCACGTCAGGTGGCAGCCCCCATAGGGTTTCTGTGATCCAACCCGTCACAATACTGAATGAAAAATTCCTGTGATGCCTCCAGCGGTGCCTAGGGACACCCCTTTCTGCATCAATTTTGTGTGTGGGGTGTGACACTGTTTGGAATATGGGAGCCTGGAGGGTATCTGCTGACAGCCAGTCGGGATGCAACAACTCCCACGGATGGGAATGGGCTAAAGTGACACGGTCTCTCCCTCACCTTGCAACCCCCCCTGCTCCCTGCAACCCCCCTGCTCACCCCAGTCCTCACCCTGCAACCCCCGCCCCACTCCCTGAACCCGTCTGCTCTCTGCAACCCCCACCCCTCACCCTGCTCCCTGCAACCCCCACCCTGCTTTCTGCAACCCCCCCACTCCCTGCAACCCCCACCCCACCCCCTGCTCCCTGCTCCCTGCAACCCCCCCCACCCCGCTCCCTGCAACAACCCACCCCTCACCCTGCTCCCTGCAACCCCCCCTGCTCCCTGCTCCCTGCAACCCCTCCCACTCCCTGCAACCCCCGCCCCGCTCCCTGAACCCCTCTGCTCCCTGCAACCCCCCCGCTCCCTGCAACCCCCACCCCACCCCCCTCGATGGGTAGGTTTGTGGCGTGAGGCGGGACAGAGGCGGGGGCAGGAGCAGCGCCTGGTTTATTGGACAGACAGACAGACAGAGAGAAGGATACAGGATTTGCTGAGCCCCCGAGGCCCTGGGAGCCTGAGTCCATTATGGCCTTGACACCCAGCAGCCCAGGCCCCTGGCGCCAGCACACGGGGCCTTGGGGGGCTGGGGGGGGGCTATGCTGCTAGGTTAGCCTGGTGCTCTCCGACCCTGGCACCGGCCAGGCCCCTCCCGGCTCAGCCAGCCCACGCGGCCCCCCCGGCCCTGGAGAGGTGGCGGCTCCCCCGGGCCCGTCCTTGGCCGCCTCCTGAGGCTGTTCTGGGCGCCCCCCCGCCCGGAAGCAGGGTGGGACCTGCCCCCCGCCCGCTCTGCGCTTTCACCGTCCGGGGCGGGGGCCGCTGCGCGCCCCGAGCGATGCCCGGGGAGCCCTTCACGCCCAGGCCGCGGGCCCCGGCTCCGTGCTGGTCTCATCCCTCCTGGCCCGGCTCGGTCCCACGCGGGGAGCCCCCAGGGGCGGCTCCATCCTCCGGCGCCTCAGTGGGTCCCGTCGCGGCCTCTCCAGCCCGTGCGCCCCGCGGGGCCCTGCCGCCCGCTCCGCTCCTCCGCCGGGGGCCGCCGGCCGCCGCCCAGGGCCCCCTCGGCCGCCGCCTCCCGCTGCCCCGGCCCCGGGCCGCTGTGGTTGCAGAGCCGCGGGGCCCGCGGGCCGGGCTCGGTGCCGTTCTCCGCGCCGGGGCCGCGCGGCGCCCACACCAGCCCGTAGTAAATCACCAGCAGCAGCGCGGCCAGCGAGACGCAGAGGAAATAGGCGCAGACGGTGGCGACTCGCAGCCAGCGCGGGGGGGCCCGGCCGCCCCCCAGCAGCAGCTTCCCGCCCCCCCGCGGCCGATCGCCGGCGTAGCTGGGGGGCACCGGCTGCCCGGGCCCCTCGCCCTCCCGCTGCTTCATGCCGGCTGCGCCCGGGGCGCACGGGGGAGGCTGGCACGGCCCGGGGCGCTCGGGGGAGGCTGGCACGGCCCGGGGCGCTCGGGAACCTCCTGTCCGGCCCGGTCTGGGCAGCCTCGCCTCTCCCCCCGCCCCCTCCCCCTCCTGTGCCAGACCCGCCCCCCCGCGCTGTGCCAGCCTCCCTCCGCCCTGCCGGCTCAGCACCCCCCCCGGTCCGCCCCCCCCCTTCATGCTGGGAGGGGGGGTCTCAGGGCTTGGACCGCAGAGCCTGCACCCCCCGCCCACACACACACGGCTAGTCTCAGGCGGCGGGGGGGGCATTTCCTATTCTCAGCCTTCAAGGAATCTGCCTCCCCCCAGCCTGGCTGCCGGGAAAAGAAGTGGGGAGACACCGATGCAGCCCCCAGGACTAGGAAGCACCCACTGAGCTCTGGGGGCTGCAAGGACCCTCTGCCACACACCCCTCCTGGCACAGGTACCCCTCCACCCCCGCACAGGGAGCTTGGGCTGGAGAAGAGAGCGCTGCCCCCCCCATTCCCCGCTCTGTGGCGCCTGGAGACCCTCACCCCCAATCCCACCCGCAGCTTCGCCCCTTCCAGCCCCGAATCCCACGCTGGGCAGACGCCACACGGGTGCACAGTCCCCTTGGCTGGGGAGTTCCACACACGCCCGGCCCCAGGGACCCCAAGGACCCCACCAATCCTCCCTGGAGAGTCCCAGCAGCAGCAGGGGGGCTGCACGGCATGGGGCAGGGAGTGACTCGGGGCCTAGTGTAGGCGCAGCACCTGGCCCCATAGCACCTACCACAGCACAGCAGTGGCCTCCCCCTCACCAGGCATCACCAACAGGCAGCGGCTGGGGGCTCTGCCTGTCACACCAGTCAATCCCGTTCACAGCTGGGGAGCTAAGGCACAGGGAGAAGGGACTGGCCCAAGGTCCTCCAGCAGCGCTGTGGCAGAGGTGGGAACAGAACCCAGCTCTCCTGCCTCCCAGCTCAGGGCAGTCACCCGGTCACCGCACGGCTCTGTGCATGAGTGCCAAGGCCAAGATGTCGTCAGGGGTATGTTTGGTCGAAGTCCTGGACGGGTCACAGGGTGGTGAATTTTTATTTATTACCTGTGACCTGTCCAGGACTTTGACCAAAAATACCCGTCTAAATCTCTACTTCTGGAGCCCTGCTGCTCCAGTGCTGGGGGTTGACTGCCCCCCAGCTTCTGCTCCCGGGAGGGACTGCTCTCCGGACGCCCCTGGGGCCACTGCTCCAGCTGCCCCAGCACTCCCTGAGGCTTCCCCCGGGACTGCTGCCCAGAGCGTCCTTAGCAGTGGCTGGTGAGGGTGGCCCAGGACCACCGGAGCAGCTGGCTCCAGGCCCCTCCAGAAGCAGCCGGTGTGGCTGGCGGTGGGGCACCCGAGTAGCTGGCCCTGGAGTCAGCCACACCAGCTGCTGCAGAAGACACAGAAAGTCACAGCCTTAATTATTGCAACGAACGCTCCAGCCTGCACCCGTTTGAGAGACACGTCTGGGGGCAGAAGAGCGGCTTGCAGAGAGGCGTCTACACCTGAAGCTCTGGCCTTGTGGTCTTAACGAAGCCACATTTCTTCCCTGCGTCTGCTGGCTTCTGCGTCGGATTTCTAACACCTCCCACCCTGTCCCCCCTCCAGCTAAGAAACACGCTGGCTCCATGGATTAACAGGGGCAGGGTGGGGCTAGGTGGTGCCCGCAGCATGGGCAGGGATTGCATTAGCCTCCGAGAGGCTGTGCTGTGTCCATGCCACAGGCCAAGGGCTCACTGCAGGTTTGCTCTGTGCACAGGCGGCTTCCTCAGAGCAGCCAGACCGGGTCAGACCAAAGGTCCATCTAGCCCAGGATCCTGTCCTCTGACAGTGGCCAATGCCAGGCGCCCCAGAGGGAATGAACAGAACAGGGAATCACCAAGTGACCCATCCCCTGTCGCTCATTCCCAGCTTCTGGCAAAAAGAGGCTAGGGACACCATCCCACCCATCCTGGCTAATAGCCATTGATGGACCTGTCCTCTGTGAATGTATCTAGTTCATTTTGAACCCTGTTATGGTCTTGGCCTTCACAACATCCTCTGGCAAGGAGTTCCACAGGTTGACTGTGCGTTGTGTGAAGAAATAGACTTCATAGACTCTAGGACTGGAAGGGACCTCGAGAGGTCATCGAGTCCAGTCCCCTGCCGTCATGGCAGGACCAAATACTGTCTAGACCATCCCTGATAGACATTTATGTAACCTACTCTTAAATATCTCCAGAGATGGAGATTCCACAACCTCCCTAGGCAATTTATTCCAGTGTTTAACCACCCTGACAGTTAGGAACTTTTTCCGATTGTCCAACCTAAACCTCCCTTGCTGCAGTTTAAGCCCATTGCTGCTTGTTCTGTCCTCAGAGGCTAAGGTGAACAAGTTTTTCTCCCTCGTCCTGATGACACCCTTTGAGATACCTGAAAACTGCTCTCATGTCCCCTCTCAGTCTACTCTTTTCCAAACTAAACAAACCCAGTTCTTTCAGCCTCCTTCCTAGGTCACGTTCTCTAGAGCTTTAATCATTCTTGTTGCTCTTCTCTGGACCTTCCTTTGGTTTGTTTTAAACCTGCTGCCTGTTACTGTCATGGGGTGACCCCTAGTCCTTGTGTTAGGAGAAGGAATAACTAACACTTGTTTACTTTCTCCACTCTAGCCATGATTTGATAGACCTCTAGCATATCCCGCCCCACCCCACCTGGCTCTTTTCCAAGCTGAACAGTCCCAGTCTTATTAATCTCTCCTCACACAGCAGCCGTTCCACTCCCCTAATCATTGTTGTTGCCCTTTTCGGAACCTTTTCCAATCTCAATAGATCTTTTTTGAGATGAGGTGTAGCAGATCGGCGCCTCCTGCTGGTCAGTCTGGGAATTAGCTTCCCAGCCTTGGAGCGCCCCCTGCTGGCCGGTGTCTCGCCTGCCTCAGGCCCCATGTCCCTCCCACACCGCAGCACCCCTGTCCCTTGGGGTGCTGCCCACAGTTCTGTGAGGTCCCATTTGTAGCTTCCAGGGAACCACAATCCTGCCCCTTGGACAAAGAGCGACTGCGCTGTGGCACCAGGAGCCGAGCGCTGAGCGCCTGGTGCACAGACCAGCTGTGCTGATTGCAGGAGCAGCCAGCCCCAGGGAGCCCAGCACCTGCAGAGCCCCCAAAGCACCCACGAGCCGAACTGGGCGGGGGAGGTTTGGCTCGGTTAGAAGGGAGTGAGGGCCAGCTCTGCGCCCAGCCAGCCGAGCTCTTCCGGTCCCCGCTGTGGGGCTGATGTCCAGATTAAACCTATTAACTGATTTGAAACTCGGTTTAGGACTGAGGTTTGGCCGGTGGGCAGCCGCTCACCCATGTTACCGCAGTGCTCCTGCTGGTTCCACCAATCCAGCTACATTTACCCAGCGCCCATCACCGCTGGGACCCTACCGGGCTTTACACAGAGAGCACCCACTGTAGTGCAGCCATCTCTGGGGTGGAAGCCGTAACAGCACACAGCAACACTTCACCAATGGTTGAGATGGAGCCACAGCCACTTTAAATGTTCTGGGGGAGGGTGGCTTAGGACAGGGGATTAATTAGCAAGGCTGTAATCTGGCCAGGGCTCTGGGTTTAACAGGTACAGAAAGCACCAGCGGCCCAGATTTCTGTCTCACAGGGACGGCCCTGATGGCTAAGCCCAGAGGGATTCCACAGGGAGCACGTGCCCGAGTGAAGGGGCACCTGTAAGGTTGCCCATCCCCACGGCAGCGTCCAGGAGCACAGGCTGCACCGGTAAGAGATCTGTCAAGTCACATGCCCCCACCCCTTTAAGCTGCAGTCTCAGAGCCGAACTGTGCACGCAACACCCGAGCTGCCACCCCATCCCCTCCCCGCCCGGAGGAGCGCGACGCAGCCAGTCCCCGCGGCTTTGTGAAGGTTTTATTGTAAGAAAGTCAGGTACACTGGCATTGCTTTTACATGATCGAAAGCAGCCGGACAGCAGGGGAGACCTGGGCAGGACAACCAAGCATCCCAGGGCAGCACCGGGGAGTGAAAACACCTCTGCCCCCAAGCGAGTGGGTGGGGGAGTTCTACCCCCTGTGGAAAGGATTCACAGACTGCACAGCAGTGGGTGGAATCGGCTGCCTGGGAGCGCAGACCAGGAGGACGGGGACACATCCAGCCGGCCCGCGAACAGCCCCTTGCAATGGTTACAGCTGAGAAGAGGTGAAGCATGGCTGGCTCCAGCCCTCCCTGCACAGGAGACCGTGGCTAGCAGTGCTTGGACGGGGCTAGCTGTGGTCCCCAGCCACACACAGCCCTCACCGGGAGTGCAGGGCGAGCCAGGGGCAGCCGCATGCACACAGTCTTTACACGGGGATTTAGGTCACTCCTTAATCCCATTAGGGGGAGACACAATCTCGCCACGGCCCCTCCTGGACTCCAGCAGGGGAGGTTAATTGTGGACAGACGCACATGGGATCCCAGACAGTTTGCGCCGCTTGCTGGAACTACCTCCTCACCCTGCTGCTCGGTGTCATGCAATTCCCACCAGAATAAACCCTCCAGGCCACCCACCCACACACACCCCTGCACCCCCAGGCTGGCACCCCGGGGAGGTTAACCCAGACAACATCCACACAGCTGAGCCTCAAAGCACGTCCTGCCCCCACGGCTCCAGAAAGAGGCTCTACCAATCTGTGCATGTCATGGAGGGAGCCGCCTGGCCTTTGCCGCAGCAGCCTCACGGGGGTGGCTCTGGGGCGTCACGGCTCTCCCTGATCCTGTCAAACGGAGAGAGAACGTGCCGTGAGTTCCAATCCTGGCCACGGATTCTGTCGCTGCAGCTGACAGAGACACGTCACCCCACATCCCAGCAGGCAGCGCCGACCAGCACCTCTGCTGCGCTCCTGACCCCAGCTCCTGCGGGGCCCTGAGCGGGGATCGGGGTCCTGCTGCACGGGCGGCTAGCAGAGAGCTCCCAGCTGGGGGGCCCGGCCGCTAAAGCCACTCACCCGCTCGCCCCTCGGTGACCCAGCAGGAGCTGCTGCCTTGCCACGTCCTCAGGACAGACCCTGCCCGATCCTGCTCCACGCCACCCCGCTGCCAGCAAGCTCAGGCCCTGGGTTAGCTGCCCCCTGCGATGCACAAAGGGGCCTGTCTCGCCCTCGCTTGGCACAGGCGCACGCGGCAGCCCCGAGCCAGGCAGCGGCCGGTTTCCCTGTGAGGGATCTGCCTATCCCCGTCGCAGAGCCCAGCGCGCCAGGCGGGTCAGCCCGCAGCCGGAGGGCCCCTGCCAGCGGGGCCGCCAAGAGGCAGGGGGCAGAGAGAAGGGTGAGTCCCCCTAGCGGCCGGCGGGCAAGGCCGAACTCTTACGGAAACACACCTGCGCGACGTCCGTGATTTGCACCGCGCCCGGCGCCGGCTCCGCCTCCAGCTGGCTCGGGGTCTCTGCGGCTGCTGGGGAGGGGAGGGAGGGAGAGCATCAGCACCCGGGGGCTACGGGCAAACCCCCCCACCCCATCACCCCCGCCCAGCCGCACATGGCTCCCTCCCGGCTGGGGGTGAGCACCCCCGGGCACCGAGCCTGGCACGCAGCCCAGCCAGCCCTGCCATGGGGAGCCTCCCCCCTCCACACACCCCAGGGGTTCCAAGCAAGTCCCTGGATCTTCCCCCCCCCCCCAACCCCCATCCACGCTCAGCACAGACCCCGCCCACCCCCAGCACCTTGCGTTGCAGGGACCCCCGGCTCCTCAGGCCTCTCTGTGCCGCCAGGGGCTGCTAGCGCCATCGATCTCCCCGCCGGCTCCTCCTGCCGTGCGGCCTCGGCCGTGCCTCGCCCGCCTGGCTCTGCAGCTGGGGGGAGATTGGGAGCCCTTATTTCCTGGGGTGATACCCCCCCTGGCACTCCCGCCCTCTGGGACCGCACCCCAAGCCCCACACCAGGGCCCTCTCCATTGCCCAAACGGGGCACACGTCCCAAGCCAGACCAGCCGGATACCTGCCCCCCACAGGCTCTCCTCCCCTCCCACCGGCAGAGCCCGGCCAGTGCCCCTTACCTGCCGTCTCTCCAGGGGGCCCTGCCCGCTGTGCCTGGGGGGGGCTGTCCCCCACACTGCCCCGGGGCGAGTTCAGCTCCATCTCCTCGCCCCAGTCTGAGACAGGCTGGTAGCCCTCCGCTGGGGAGAAGGGGCTGAGGGCTTTGCCCTGTCCTCCATGGGCTCCTGGCGGCGGCATGTCCAGCTTGGGGGCTGGGCCACGCCCAACCTTCAGGGCCCGCGGGGCTTTCGGGGACTCCACCGGGGGTGCTGCCTCCTCCTCCTCCTCCTCCTCGCCCGACGAGCTGAGGTGGCCTTCATCCTCCTCCTCCTCCTCACTGACATCCTCCCACTGGTCCTCATCCTCGTCGGGAGGCTGCCGGGGCTCGGGGGGCAGCTGGGTGGCCAGCCCCTCCGCCTGCTGGCACAAGGCAGGGATGTTCAGACAGCGAGGGGCAGCGGGACCGGGCCTGACCCTGCGTGGGCGGGGCTGTAGGGGAGTGGGGAGACATGGGGCAGAGGACCCCGCCCCCTTACCTGCGGCTCCTCGTGGTGGGGGTCGGGCTCCTCCGCCACCGGCCCCTCGTCCTTCTCCTCCCACCGGTTGTCGTGCATGCTGGGTGGGGGAGGAACAGGCGTCAGGAGGGCCCAACCCAGCCAGACCCCATTCGGCACCCGCCCCATCCAGTGCTGCAGAGCCCAGCCCAGACACACCAACCAACAGGGCCAACCAGCCCAGGGGAAACAGGTGCAGTGAGAGCCCCACTCCCCTTCGTCACGCAGGGAGTTAGTGGCTTAAATAGGACTAGAACCCAGGAGTCCTGGCTCCCGGCCCCCAACACCGCCCAGTGCTCTAACTTACCAGATCCCACTCCCGCCGCCCAGAGCCAGGAACGGAACCCAGGAGTCCGGCCCTCACACAGCAAGGCAAGGGAGGACTCACCTGTAGGGCTTGGCGGGCACGGGTCGGCCCCGGCCCTTCCTCCTGCGCTCGGCCCGGTGCTCGGACAGGAACTCCCCGAAGGTGGGCGGCCGGGGGGGGCGCTTGTTCTCGTCTGAGAGGAGAGGGCAGCAGGGAGTTAACAGTCGGGGGGCAGGGGAGCTCACAGCAGGGCTGCCCCGTCCCCTCCCCATGGCTGTGGGGAAGGCAGGCCAGGGCCGGACGACTCCGGATCACCCCAGGGTCTGTCCTTGCCGGGGTTACAATTCCAGTCCAACCCGTGGAGAGCCAGCAGTCTGCCCTGGGGCACAGAAACGGACTCCCCCCCACAGGGTACTGCCCCCAGGGTGCAGCATCCCCCCCCCCACCCACTGTCCAGCAGGGACCCCCCCGCTTCCTTGCGCCTGGGCTGGGGCTGTCCCACAGGGACCAAACACCCCCAAGACAGACACCCTCCCCTAGGACCCTCCGCCAGGGCGTCGGTATCCCCCCCTGTGGGGACAGGCAATGGCAGGGCCCCCCCCCCCCATCTCCACCGGGCCCTGGCGCTGCCAGGGTCACTTACCACGCCTGGCGCCCGGGTCCGGTCCCGGCACCGTGCCACTGCCCTCCTTAAACCTGAAAGACGCATGCTGGTTAGTGTAGCCACGGGCGACACCCCCGAGCTGGGTGTGAGCCCAGAGACACCCCCGCCCCGCACTGACCAGCCCCCAACCCTGCTCCTCAGGCCGGGCCCCTATCTGCCCCGACCCCCCCCTCCCCGCCTAGCGACCCAGCTCAGGCCCCAAGAACCAGCGCAGCCCCGGGGCCTCCCCCCCCCCCGCCCCGGGAATCCCGCGCTCCGCCGCCCTCCTACATGGTGTCCGTCTTCTCGGCGTCCCACTCCCGGCACCACTGGCCCGTGGGCTTGCGGTGCCGCGCCAGCCGCTCCTGGTCTATCTGCTCCCGCTCCTTCTTCCAGCGCACGTACTCGGCCCGCTCCCGGCCCGTCATGGAGAGCGTCATGTCCAGCGGCCCCCCACTCTTGGGGCCTGGCCGGCGGCCCTGTGGGGAGGGGAGAGACACACGCGGCTCATAGCCAGGAACCGGCGTCTCACAGGGCCCTGGAGCGGGACCCCCACCCCGCCCCACACACTCCCACTCAGGCACAGCGCCTGCCCTGAGGGGTCCCAGCCCCACAGCCCAACCCCACCGGCTGGCCACGGCAGGAGGGGCAGGGGGCTGGGATACACCCCCCCACACACCCACCCCAAGGCCCTCCCCGGGGCACGTACCGGGGCGTGCCACTCCTTCTCCCGCTCCATGCCGGTCTTGACCTTGTCGAAGTCAGGGCCCCCCCAGTTGCGGACGTGCCGCCGGCTCCCCTCCTTGCGGTCGGCCTCTTGGAAGGAGCCGCTGCGCCGCGGGTCATCCAGGAAATTCCGCACTGGGTTCTTCTCCTGCAGCCCGTCCTGCAGAGAGGCAGGGTCAGCCCGGAGCCACGGCTCCCCCACTGTCTCGCCCAGCCCCACTGCAGGGAGGGCGCTGTGGTGCAGACAGCTCGGCACAGGGGGCCCAGAGGCCCTGGGGGGAGGGGGGAACCCACCATCTCCCCGCACCTCCCAGCAATGGTAGCAAAACGGGGGGCGGGGGAAGAGACGGGTTTTCCGAGCTGGCCATGTGCCGGGAGACTTTGGCAAACCAGGAAAGTGCTTGAAACCACGACGGCTTATTGGTCAGCAAGCTGTAAATTGGCCATTCAGCAAACTCAGCTAGACCGAGGCAGGAGGGGAGGGAGTTTTGGGTGCCACAGAAAGGGCAGCTTGACCCCACGCCCTTCCTGATAAGGATTGCGGTGAAGTTGCTGATATGCCCCAGGAATGTCTATTGGGGTCTCAAGGCTGCAGACTCTGGAAAACCCCACACCCACGTACTCAATAATCAGGAGGAGCCTCTGGCTTGCCCATTGGAACTGTTTGCTTGACACGTTTTCTTTAAGGGACGTGTCACTGTATTACTAGTCTATAAATAAGGGGGGAAGCTTGAGATGGGGGGACTCTTCAGGACTGGTCTCTCCCTCGGGATGCACCTTGTGTTCCCCAGCGGCGGTTGGGCTGCGCTGTGCCACACTCCGCTCGGTAATTATCGGGGTTGGGGGTGTGTTACTAACCCGTTGCAGACGTGTGTCAGTGCTTGAGACTACTAAAGTTTAGCTTTAAGTGAAAGCACTCGTGTTGCCCTGTCCGTGCCAGCCATCTATCGGTGGGACGGCCGTGTCTCCCCTGGTTTATTTCCTGACACCTCCTCGCACAGAGTGAAAGTTACCAAGAGCTTTGGGTTGAAAGAACCCTGGGTAACAGCCCCCCGACTCACCCGCTGGTTCCGCTCATACTCCGCAATCTTCTCCATTTCCTCGTTCATCTTCTCGATGTTCTGCCGCCTTCGCTCCTCCCACTCCTGGTGTGCGAAGGGGAAGAGTGAGGGGGCACAGCAGGTCCAGGGGACACCGGCACCACCCGGGGAGACGACCCACATCCCATTCCCTGCCCCCCCCAGCCAGCCAATGCCCTGGGGCTGGATCGGAGCCAGCACCCCCTAGCGCAGAAAGGCCCCAGGGTTACGAGGAATAGTCAGCACGGATCAGTCACGCCAAACCAAACCTAATTTCCTTCTACGGCAGAGCATTACTGACCGAGCGGACGAGGAGACGTATCCTGACTTCAGGAGGTTCATGGGACATTTTCATAAGCAAAGCAGGGAAACGTGGCCTAGAGAACGTTACTCTAAGGCAGGTGCCTGGCTGGCTGAAGACGGCACTCAGCGAGGAGTTATCAGTGGGGCGCTGTCAAACCGGGAGGGCAGATCCGGGGGGTCACGCGGGGGCCAGTCCTGGGACCGGTACCAGTCAATATTGTCCTTAGTGACGTGGATAACAGAGTCCGCTCATCAGGTCTGTGTACGACGCCCGGGAGGAGGGGCTGCCGGGACCAACTGGAGAACTGGTCTGGATTCGGCCAGGTGAAGTACTTGGGACGCGGGCGCTGGGCAGAATGAAGCGCCCAGCTCCAAACCAGGGAATGACGTCCCAACGCTCGGGGGAGAGACAGGCTTCCCCGGGCGGCTGGGAGATCGGGCCGGACAAACCCCCGTCGGGCCTGGCCTGGGTTTCCTTGGCCTGGCCTGGCGCCGGGTGCCGGACGCCATGACCTCTCGATGGCCCTTCCAGCCCGGCATTGCTACGATTCCATGTTGTCCTCCCGCCACCCGAGCCAGCCAACGCCCCCCCGAGAGACCCCATGTCCCACTCTGCAATCCGCCCCCCAGGGAGAGACCTGCTACGAGCCTTCACCCCCTGCCCCTGCAGAAAGCAACAGGCGACACCAGCACTAGTGCGGCGAGCGTGAACGCGCGTGCGACGCCCTATTGCTGAGCTAGGCCCAGCCTGGCAAACTGCCCGCAAGACGTGACGCACCTTGGATCTCCTGTCAGGGCCTCCGTCTCCTGCCCCCGTGACCGTGCCGGCCCCTCCTCGGCCCCGCGGCCTGCGCCCTCGCCCGCCCGGAGACGGCCCATCCCCTCCGCCGCCTCCTGCCCCTTCCCAGACCGGCAGGTCAGGCTGCTCCGCCCGCGGCGACCGGCTGGAGGGGTACGGTCCGAGCCGCCCTGCACCCCGGGGGGGGAGGCCACGGCCAGCCTTGGGCGCGCCGGGGGACCTGCTGCCACTGACCACGCGCTTCTCCTGGCGCAGGGGAGAGAAGCGCAGAGTGAGGCACCAGGGCCAGGCCACCCTCCTCCCCCGCAGCCCCCCTCATCACCGTACCCCTCAGCTCCCCAACAGCCATGCCCGCCCCCCCCCCACAGCTGCTGCCCCCGTTGGCGTCCCCACCCTGCTCCCCCTCCACAGCAGCTGTGCCGCCCACTGCTGCCCCCCCCCGGTTTACCCACCCCCACTCTATCAATGGCTACCGTCCCCACAGCAGCCATGCCACCCCCCCCCACGTATCAGTGCTCCTCTGCCTTGCCCCCCCATGCACTTGGTGGCTGCCCCGTCCCTCTCGCCCCCATCCCGCCAGCCCCAGCGCTCACCCCGGGGGACAGCGAGACCTGGACAGTGATGGAGACGTCCTTGTCCGCCCGCTTCCTCTCGGGCTCACCCTCGGAGTGGCGCGGCCGGCGCGAGCCCGTCACCGCGATGCCTTCCTGCTCGGCCTTCTTCCGATCCTCTTCGATCTCCTGCGGGGAGCGGCAGGGACGTGACGGGGCTCCCGGGCCGAGCAGGGGACGCGGGGCCCAGCTGGGCTGGGACCTCCCCACCCCCGACCTTGATCCCCAGAGCAGAAAGGGATGAGGGGCTGGCACCGCAGTGGAGGGGGTCGGCAGTGTGATGGGGGGCTGGCACCGTAGGGGAGGAGTCGGCGGTGGGATGGGGGGAGCTGGCACTGGGATGGGGGGCTGGCACCAGGATAGGGGGGCTGGCACCGTAGGGGAGGGGTCAGCGGTGGGATGGGGGAGCTGGCACTGTAAGGGAGGGGTCAGCGGTGGGATGGGGGGGCTGGCACTGGGATGGGGGGCTGGCACTGTAAGGGAGGGGTCAGTGGTGGGATGGGGGGCTGGCACCGGGATGGGGAGGCTGGCATTGCCAGAGAGGGGTCAGCAGTGGGATAGGGGCTGGCACCGTAGGGAAGGGGTCGGTGGTGGGATGGGGGAGCTGGCACTGTAAGGGAGGGGTCGGTGGTGGGATGGGGGGCTGGCAC
This sequence comes from Mauremys mutica, assembly GCF_020497125.1. Taxonomy (NCBI): domain Eukaryota; kingdom Metazoa; phylum Chordata; order Testudines; family Geoemydidae; genus Mauremys; species Mauremys mutica. Next base: position 748,743 of record NC_059086.1, read on the forward strand.
GGGGATGGGGGGCTGGCAATGAAAGGGAGGGGTCGGTGGTGGGATGGGGCGCTGGCAGCGGGAGGGGGGGCTGGCATTGCCAGGGAAGGGTCAGCAGTGGCATAGGGGGCTGGCACCGTAGGGAAGGGGTCGGTGGTGGGATGGGGGGGCTGGCACTGTAAGGGAGGGGTCGGTGGTGGGATGGGGGGGCTGGCACCGGCATGGGGGGCTGGCATTGCCAGGGAGGGGTCAGCAGTGGGATAGGGGGCTGGCACCGTAGGGAAGGGGTCGGTGGTGGGATGGGGGGGCTGGCACTGTAAGGGAGGGGTCGGTGGTGGGATGGGGGTCTGGCACCGGGATGGGGGGGCTGGCATTGCCAGGGAGGGGTCAGCAGTGGGATAGGGGGCTGGCACCGTAGGGAAGGGGTCGGTGGTGGGATGGGGGAGCTGGCATTGCAGGGGAGGGGTCGGGGATGGGAGGTCACTGGGGCTTTCCTACTGGCCAGCCCTTTCTGGGGCACCAGCCCGAACCCCCCCAGCCCCCCGGGGCCTGCACCGGCCCGGCTCCCACCTGGTAGCGCTTGATGAGCGCCTGGTTCTTCTTGCGCAGCGCCTCGATGCGCTTGTCCAGCTCCGCATCCTTCTCCTCCTTCGACTTCAGGTCCAGCGTGGCCGACTGGGGAGAGAGCGGGGAGAGCTGGGGGGCCCCACGGGCCAAGCCAGGGCAGGGGCTGCCCCACACGTCCCTGGCCCTGCCCCACACGCCCCCCCCCCACCCCCAGAGGGGCTCGGCTGGAGCCCGACGCCTGGCACCTCGGGGGCTGACACGGGCTGGGAAGGGTCCCCCCAACTCTGCGGTGGGTCAGAGCAACGGGGGGACCCGATTGTGGGGAACCCCTGGATCTGCCAGCAGCACCGTGAGCCCAGAGCTCCTGCTCCACCCCCACTTTTCCAGGGCACCCCAACCCGAGGGGGCGGCTGGAGCCAGAGCTGTGACTGCAGCCCCCCCGCAGACTCACCATCTCTGGGGCCGAGCCGAGCCGGGCCGGGCCGGGCCGGGCAGCTCTGCTGTGAAAGACACCAGGGGTCAGTCCGGGGCCTGGCCCCTCCCGTGTGGGGCAGGGCCAGGCCGTGACCCCCACTGCACCGAGCTGGGGGCGCCCCGGGCACGCAAAGCGCCATGGGCGGAAAGAGAGACCGACGGGGGGAGACCCCCAGCGCCCCCGCAGCCCCACAGCACAGTCCCCCTAACCCCCCACCTCCCCACCCCAGCGCCCCCAGCCCCCCTCCCAGCCCCCCAACCCCTCAACTCCCCCCACCCCAGCCCCACCTCCCAACCCCCCCAGCCCCACAGCACAGCCCCCCCAACCTCCCAACCCCCCAGCCCCACAGCACAGCCCCCTAACCCCCCACCTCCCCACCCCAGCCCCACCTCCCAACCTCCCCAGCCCCACAGCACAGCCCCCTAACCCCCCACCTCCCTACCCCAGCCCCAGCCCCTCAACCCCCCCCCCACCAGCCCCACCTCCCAACCCCCCAGCCCCACAGCACAGCCCCCTAACCCCCCACCTCCCCACCCCCGCGCCCCCAGCCCCTCAACCCCCCCCCACCAGCCCCCCGCCCTACCTGTCCCCGCTGCTCCCCCTGCCGCGCTCCTCCCACCGCACCACGTGGCTGGGCCCCACATCCGCTTCCTTGGCCGTGGGGGGGGGGCCTTAAAAGGGCCACGACACCCCGTCAGTCTGTGGGCCCCCCGTGATTGGCGGGTCTGAGCCACGCCCCCACACGAGCCACGCCCCCAATCAGGGTTAGCGCTGCGCGGCCCCGGGGCTGATGCTTAGGGGTGACCCCCCACCCCCCAGGCCAGCCTCAGTTGGGGGCTGGGCCCAGGGCGGTGCTAACTCGGGGTTACCCAGCACCCCCAGCCAGAGACAGGGGCCTCTCCGTCCGCCCGCCCCTCCATCTGTCCCTCCATCCGTCCGTCCGTCCGTCCCTCCCTCCCTCCCTCCCTCCCTCCATCCACCTGTCCCTCCATCCATCCGTCCATCCCTCTGTCTGTCCATCCGTCCGTCCCTCTGTCTGTCCATCCATCCATCCATCTGTCCCTCCATCCGTCCGTCCCTCCCTCCCTCCATCCATCCACCTGTCCCTCCCTCCATCCGTCTGTCCCTCTGTCGGTCTGTCCCTCCCTCCCTCCATCCCTCAAGCTATCTGTCCCTCCATCCGTCCGTCCATCCATCCCTCCATCTGTCTGTCCCTCTGTCGGTCTGTCCCTCCATCCATCCGTCCGTCCCTCTGTCTGTCCATCCATCCATCCATCTGTCCCTCCATCCACCTTTCCCTCCATCCCTCCCTCCCTCCGTCTGTCCCTCTGTCCCTCCCTCCATCCATCCATCCCTCAATCTATCTGTCCCTCTGTCCATCTGTCCATCCCTCCATCCAGCCATCTGTCCCTCCATCCATCCCTCTGTCTGTCCATCCATCCCTCCATCTGTCAGTCCCTCTGTCGGTCTGTCCCTCCCTCAATCTATCTGTCCCTCCATCCATCCGTCCGTCCCTCTGTCTGTCCCTCCATCCATCCCTCCATCCATCTGTCCCTCCATCCGTCCGTCCGTCCCTTCATCCATCCATCCACCTGTCCCTCCATCCCTCCCTCCATCCGTCTGTCCCTCTGTCAGTCTGTCCCTCCCTCCATCCATCTGTCCCTCCATCCGTCCATCTGTCCCTCTATCTGTCTAGCCATCCCTCCATCTGTCCCTCCCTCCCTCCATCCATCCCTCAATCTATCTGTCCCTCTGTCCGTCCATCCGTCCCTCTGTCTGTCCATCCATCCATCCCTCCATCCATCTGTCCCTCCATCCGTCCGTCCCTCCATCCATCCATCCACCTGTCCCTCCATCCCTCCCTCCATCCGTCTGTCCCTCTGTCAGTCTGTCCCTCCCTCCATCCATCTGTCCCTCCATCCGTCCATCTGTCCCTCTATCTGTCTAGCCATCCCTCCATCTGTCCCTCCCTCCCTCCATCCATCCCTCAATCTATCTGTCCCTCCATCCATCCATCCGTCCCTCTGTCTGTCCATCCATCCATCCCTCCATCCATCTGTCCCTCCATCCGTCCGTCCGTCCCTTCATCCATCCATCCACCTGCCCTCCATCCGTCTGTCCCTCTGTCGGTCTGTCCCTCCCTTCATCCATCCATCCCTCAATCTATCTGTCCATCCATCCATCCATCTGTCCCTCCATCCGTCCGTCCATCCATCCCTCTATCCACCTGTCCCTCCATCCATCCGTCCGTTCCTCCATCCATCCATCCCTCCATCCACCTGTCCCTCCATCCCTCCATCCATCCGTCTGACCCTCTGTCGGTCTGTCCCTCCATCCATCTGTCTCTCCATCCATCCATCCGTCCGTCTGTCCATCCATCCCTCCATCCATCTGTCCCTCCATCCATCCATCTGTCCCTCCATCTGTCCATCCATCCATCCCTCTGTCGGTCTGTCCCTCCATCCATCCGTCCATCTGTCCCTCCATCCCTCCATCCATCCCTCAATCTATCTGTCCAGCCATCCCTCCATCTGTCCGTCTGTCCCTCCATCTCTCCATCCATCCGTCCATTCCTCCGTCTGTCTGTCCCCCCATCTGTCTGTTTGTCTGTCCCTCTGTCCCGCCATCCATCCATTCCTCCGTCTGTCCCTCAATCTATCTGTCCAGCCATCCCTCTGTCCATCCATCCATTCCTCCGTCTATCTCTCCATCTGTCCTTCCTTCCTTCCATCCATCTGTCCATCCATCCATCCCTCTATCTGTCCATCTGTCCACCCATCCCTCCCTCCATCCAGCCATCCCTCCATCCATCTGTCCATCCCTCCATCTGTCTGTCCATCCATCTGTCCATCCCTCCATAGAATCGTAGGACTGGAAGGAACCTCAAGAGGTCTCTAGTCCAGTCCCCTGCACTCACGGCAGGACCAAGTGTTATCTAGACCATCCCTGACAGGTGTTTGTCCAACCTGCTGTTAAAAATCCCCAGTGATGGAGATTCCCCAACCTCCCTGGGCAATTTATTCCAGGGCTTAACCACCCTGACAGTTGGGAAGTTTTTCCTAATGTCCAACCTAAACCTCCCTTGCTGCTATTTAAGCCCATTGCTTCTGTCCTGTCCTCAGAGGTTAACGAGAACAATTTTTCTCCCTCCTCCTTGTAACAACCTTTTATGTATTTGAAAACTGTTCTCATGTCCCCTCTCGGTCTTCTCCAGACTAACAAACCCAGTGTTATCAATCTCCCCCCGCAGCTCATGTTCTCTAGACCTTTCACCGTTCGTGTTGCTCTTCCCTGGACTGTCTCCAGTTTCTCCACATCTTTCCTGCAATGCGGCGCCCAGCACTGGACACAACCCTCCAGCTGAGGCCTAATCAGCGCGGAGCAGAGCGGCAGAATCGCTGCTCGGGTCTGGCTTACAACACTCCTGCTAATACAGCCCAGAAGGATGTTTGCGGCCCTGCCGGCTCCTACTGAGCCCGCTAGATGGAGCCCGTGGGCCGCGGCTGGGAGAGCGAAGGCAGCCGGGGGCTGGCGGGAGGCGCTGCAGCAGGGAGGGATGCGGGATGCTCCAGCTGAGAGCAGGTCTGAGCTGGGGCCCTGAGCAGCGTCCCGCAGACGTGCCAGGGCCCAGGCCCAGCTCAGTGCTCGGGTGGGAGCCCGGCAGCAGCGCGCTCGGCCCTAAAGGGGCATCTGGGGTTAAATAGTGAAAAGGGGCCCCCAAAAGGAACAAGTGCTGGGCTTTACCCCAACCCCACCAGCTCTGCTGGTGCCCCTCACTCCCGACCCGCAGCCCCTGCTGCCCCAGCCCTGGGCTCCCCGCCCCACACAGCTCTGCCGGTGCCCCTCACTCCCGACCCGCAGCCCCTGCTGCCCCAGCCCTGGGCTCCCCGCCCCACACAGCTCTGCCGGTGCCCCTCACTCCCAACCTGCAGCCCCTGCTGCCCCAGCCCTGAGCTCCTCACCCGACACAGCTCTGCCAGTGCCCCTCACTCCCAACCTGCAGCCCCTGCCAGCCCAGCCCTGGGCTCCCCGCCCCACACAGCTCTGCCAGTGCCCCTCACTCCCGACCCGCAGCCCCTGCTGCCCCAGCCCTGGGCTCCCCGCCCCACACAGCTCTGCCAGTGCCCCTCACTCCCGACCCGCAGCCCCTGCTGCCCCAGCCCTGGGCTCCCCGCCCCACACAGCTCTGCCGGTGCCCCTCACTCCCGACCCGCAGCCCCTGCTGCCCCAGCCCTGGGCTCCCCGCCCCACACAGCTCTGCCGGTGCCCCTCTCTCCCGACCTGCAGCCCCTGCTGCCCCAGCCCCGGGCTCCCCGCCCCACACAGCTCTGCCGGTGCCCCTCACTCCCGACCCGCAGCCCCTGCTGCCCCAGCCCTGGGCTCCCCGCCCCACACAGCTCTGCCGGTGCCCCTCACTCCCAACCTGCAGCCCCTGCTGCCCCAGCCCTGGGCTCCCCGCCCCACACAGCTCTGCCGGTGCCCCTCACTCCCAACCTGCAGCCCCTGCTGCCCCAGCCCTGGGCTCCCCGCCCCACACAGCTCTGCCGGTGCCCCTCACTCCCAACCTGCAGCCCCTGCTGCCCCAGCCCTGGGCTCCCCGCCCCACACAGCTCTGCCAGTGCCGCTCACTCCCAACCCACGGCCTCCTACTATCAGGGCTGGATTAACACTCCTGTGGGCCTGGGGCTATTAGGTTTTGTGGGGGCCCTGGCGGTTTGGAGTGAGGGAGTGGGCTCCGGGCTGGGGCAGGGGATTGGGGTGCGGGAGGGGGTGTGGGATGCAGGCTCTGGGTGGGAGTTTGGGTGCAGGCGGGGGCTCCAGGCTGGGGGAGGGGGTTCGGATGCAGGAGGGGGTGCAGGGTGCAGGCTCTGTCTGGGAGGCGCTTACCTTGGGCAGCTCCTGGTTGGCAGCACAGCAGGGCTAAGGCAGGATCCCTGCCTGCCCTGGCTCCGCGCTGCTCTGCTCCCCGAGGCGGACAGCATGTCCGGCCCCTAGGCAGAGGGGCCAAGCCGCTCTGTGCAGTCCACGCTACCCATGCACGCAGGCGCCACCCTGCAGCTCCCATTGGCCACAGTACCCAGCCAATGGGAGCTGTGGAGCCGGCGCTGGTGACGGGGGCAGCGTGCAGATATTCCCTGAACGCCCCTCACCTAGGGGCCACAGGGGCACATCGGCGAGCTGGCGCTCGCAGCTCCAGGCCCAGGGTGGGCGCTGAGGCTCGGGGACTGGTGTCTGGGCTGCAGCACAGACACGTGCTGTGGGACGGGTGAAAAGAAGCAGTGGGCCGCATCCGGCCCATGGGCCTGTGGGACCCCCCCTTAGCCTGAGGCCCTGGGCTGCAGCCCCTGAAGCCCCTGCATTAATCCGGCCCTGCCTACTATCCCAGCCCTGAGCTCCCCACCCCTCACCTGCAGCTCCTGTTGTCCCAGCCCCAGGCTCCTCACAGCTCTGCTGGTGCCCCTCACTTGTAAGTATTAGCCAGACCATCCCTCACAGGTGTTTGTCCAACCTGCTCTTAAAAGTCTCCAGCGATGGAGATTCCACAACCTTCCTGGGCAATTTATTCCCACACTTAACCACCCTGACAGGAAGTTTTTCCTAATGTCCAACCTAAGCCACCCTTGCTGCAGTTTAAAGCCAGCATAAGGGCCCGCAGCCCCCTGGTGTCCCAGCCCTGCACCCCCCTCCCCAGCTCCGCTGGTGCCCCTCACTCCCGACCTGCAGCCCCTGCATGGAGCCCCCCGTGTATCGCTCCCTATGTGAGGGGTTCGGGTCTTTTGGGGACCTTTTTGTCCCTTCTGGTGGCCCGGGAGGCCTGAGTGATGTGGAGTCGAGCAGACCCAGAGTCCCCGCTGCACCGAGCTGCCCGCCCCTGCCAGCCCCGCGAGGGTGTTGCCAGCTTCATCCTGCACAGCATCCAGCCCTTGTTTCCATGGCAGCTGCTCTTCCTGCTGGGCTCATGGGCGCTGATTGGCCGCCGCTGCCTGGGCAACACAGATGGAGGAGAAGGCTGGACCGGTGGGGGGGGGGGAGAGTCACTTATTTATAGGGGGGAAGACGCACCCAGGGTGGAAGGGTAGGAGCAGCAGGCCCCAAAGGGAGGGCTGGGTGCACCCCACCCCCAGGTGCCCTGGTGCCAGCCCCTCTCCCCCTGCGCCCTGCCCAGGACACCCACCGGCCCCTCCTGCCGGCGCAGTGAGCGGAGCAGCTGCCTGGGCAGAGGGGCGCAGTGTCCAGCTTGAGTCCCCCCTGCCCAGCAGCACGAATGGGGGCCGCAGGCCCCTTCCCACCTGAGCTCCACCCACACCCAGCAGCGAGCACAGGGCTGTGCAGCACGGCCAGGCCAAGGGGTCTCTGAGACCTCTGCAGCGGCTCATCTGGGCACCAGGACCTGCCTCTCCTTTCCCCCCCAGCAGCTGTTTTCTCCTTGCCCCATGCAGATTGGAGCCCCGGGTGCCAGGCGCTGCACAGAGCCCGTGGGACAGGGGGCCCTGCCCCACAGGCTCCCAGCCCCCGTTACAGGTGGGGCTCTGCGGCCCAGAGAGACGAGCTCATGCAGCGAGAACCGGGCACAGACCCCAGGTGTCCTGCGAACAGAAGTCCAGGCTCCCATCTGCCACCTTTGCCAGGTGACCAGTTCAGAGCCTGCTCTGAGAACCCAGGTGTCATTCCCTTTTGGCAGCCACCGATTGGGCCTTGGCTGACTTCCAAACCGGGGCACTGAATGGGGCTGCCTGGGACAGGGTCTGAGGCAGCCACATCTCAGCACCAGGTGAGGGGTCCCTGTAAAAACAGCCCCTGTGCCCCACCCCAGAGGTGGCTGCATCTCAGCACCGGCTGAGGGGTCCGTGTATAAACAGCCTCCACGCCCCACCCCAGAGGTGGCTGCATCTCAGCACCGGGTGAGGGGTCCTTGTGCAGCTGTTAAAAAGCGGGGGTGCTTCACCCCAGAGGAGGCTGCATGTCAGCGGTGGGTGCTATGCATGTGGTGCTTGGCTGCATCAGCACCGGGAGCCTTGGATGTGCCAAGGTGGGGCCCGGCTGACCCCGGTGGGGCCCCTACAGGCCCCTGGGGGGAAAAACCCCAGGGAAGCGATAGAGAATCTCCCAGCAATGCCATCAGGCTCAACCTGCTCTCCCCCCCGCCCCCCACAGACCCCGAGATGGGACAGCAGAGAGCAGGGGCTTTTCCTGATCAACTAACCCCCCTCCCCCCCCCCCGGGGGCTCTGGCTGCTGGCTCAGTGGGGTGAGGCTCCCTCTACCCCGCTCTGCAGAACCAGGGGATTAGCCAGAGACGCCCATGAACCGGGCTTGTCCTGCCGCCAGGTGGGCTCGACTCCCGGGCACCAGGGCTGCCAGATGTGCAGGACAAACAGCTGCTGCCCCCAGCTGGGCCTGGCGCGGGAGGGAGGTCGGGATAATCTGGGATACCAGGCCCAGTCCTGCCTGCCCCAGCCCTTCAAGCCTCTGCAGCCCTGCCCATGATCTGGGCAGGGCAGCGACCCAGCCCCCTTCCATGCCAGCCCCTGGGGGTGCAAAGGGGGAGGGATGCGGCCCCCCTGCTCTGAGGCTGGGAGACTCTGGGGGTGCAATGGGGGAGGGGAGGGATGCGGCCCCCCCTCAGGCTGGGGGGCTCTGGGGGTGAAATGGGGGAGGGGAGGGATGCAGCCCCCCCCCCGCTCACAGGCTGGGGGGCTCTGGGGGTGCAATGGGGAAGGGGAGGGATGCAGCCCCCCCGCTCTCAGGCTGGGGGGCTCTGGGGGTGCAATGGGGGAGGGGAGGGATGCAGCCCCCCCCCGCTCTCAGGCTGGGGGGCTCTGGGGGTGCAATGGGGAGGGGAGGGATGCAGCCCCCCCGCTCTCAGGCTGGGGGGCTCTGGGGTGCAATGGGGGAGGGGAGGGATGCAGCCCCCCCCACTCTCAGGCTGGGGGGCTCTGGGGTGCAATGGGGGAGGGGAGGGATGCAGCCCCCCACTCTCAGGCTGGGGGGCTCTGGGGTGCAAGGGGGGAGGGGAGGGATGCAGCCCCCCCGCTCTCGTGGTGGGGGGCTCTGGGGGTGCAATGGGGGAGGGGAGGGATGCAGCCCCCCCGCTCTCAGGCTGGGGGGCTCTGGGGGTGCAATGGGGGAGGGATGCAGCCCCCCCCCGCTCTCCGGTTGGGGGGCTCTGGGGGTGCAATGGGGGAGGGGGGGGATGCAGCCCCCCCACTCTCAGGCTGGGGGGCTCTGGGGTGCAATGGGGGAGGGGCGGGATGCAGCCCCCCCCCTAGCAGGTTGGGGGGCTCTGGGGTGCAATGGGGATGGGGAGGGATGCAGCCCCCCCACTCTCAGGCTGGGGGGCTCTGGGGTGCAATGGGGGAGGGGAGGGATGCAGCCCCCCCGCTCTCAGGCTGGGGGGCTCTGGGGGTGCAATGGGGGAGGGGAGGGATGCAGCCTCCCCGCTCTCAGGCTGGGGGGCTCTGGGGGTGCAATGGGGAGGGGAGGGATGCAGCCTCCCCGCTCTCAGGCTGGGGGGCTCTGGGGGTGCAATGGGGGAGGGGAGGGATGCAGCCCCCCCGCTCTCAGGCTGGGGGGCTCTGGGGGTGCAATGGGGGAGGGGAGGGATGCAGCCCCCCCCCGCTCTCAGGCTGGGGGGCTCTGGGGTGCAATGGGGGAGGGGAGGGATGCAGCCCCCCCGCTCTCAGGCTGGGGGGCTCTGGGGGTGCAATGGGGGAGGGGAGGGATGCAGCCCCCCCCCCCGCTCTCAGGCTGGGGGGGGGATTCGGAGCAGACGCACGTGGTCCTTGTTCCTTTGGTGACAGGTTCTTGCTGGTCGCTGATTGGCTGCGCCAGGCGCAGCTCGCACCAATGGGAGCCCGGCTGGGGGGGGGAGGGAGTCTCAGCTGCTGGGGGGGAGCGCAGCCAAGTGGAACCGGCGGCGTTAATCAGAGAGCGGGGGGGGGTCAGAGCGGGGTCAGAGGTCAGAGCGGGGGAGGCACAGAACGGGGCGGGGATGGGGCAGTCGGGGTTCGGGGCACAGAACGGGGCGGGGGACGGGGCAGTCGGGGTTCGGGGCACAGAGCAGGGGCGGGGATGGGGCAGTCGGGGTTCGGGTCACAGAACGGGGCAGGGGATGGGGCAGTCGGGGTTCGGGTCACAGAGCAGGGGCGGGGGATGGGGCAGTCGGGGTTCGGGTCACAGAGCGGGGGCGGGGGATGGGGCAGTCGGGGTTCGGGGCACAGAACGGGGCGGGGGAGGGGGCAGTCGGGGTTCGGGGCACAGAACGGGGCGGGGGCTGGGGCAGTCGGGGTTCGGGGCACAGAACGGGGCGGGGGATGGGGCAGTCGGGGTTCGGGGCACAGAGCAGGGGCGGGGGATGGGGCAGTCGGGGTTCGGGTCACAGGGCAGGGGCGGGGGATGGGGCAGTCGGGGTTCGGGGCACAGAACGGGGCGGGGGAGGGGGCAGTCGGGGTTCGGGGCACAGAGCAGGGGCAGGGGATGGGGCCGTCGGGGTTCGGGGCACAGAGCAGGGGCGGGGGATGGGGCAGGGCGGGGTTCAGGGCACAGAACGGGGCGGGGGATGGGGCAGTCGGGGTTCGGGGCACAGAGCAGGGGCGGGGGATGGGCCAGCGCGGGGTTCAGGGCACATAACGGGGCGGGGTATGGGGCAGTCGGGGTTCAGGGCACAGAACGGGGCGGGGGATGGGGCAGTCGGGGTTCGGGTCACAGAGCGGGGGCGGGGGATGGGGCACTCGGGGTTCGGGTCACAGAGCAGGGGCGGGGGAGGGGGCCGGGGGGGTTCGGGTCACAGGGCAGGGGCAGGGGATGGGGCAGTCGGGGTTCGGGGCACAGAGCAGGGGCGGGGAGGGGGCAGTCGGGGTTCGGGTCACAGAGCAGGGGCAGGGGATGGGGCAGTCGGGGTTCGGGGCACAGAGCAGGGGCGGGGAGGGGGCAGTCGGGGTTCGGGGCACAGAACGGGGCAGGGGAGGGGGCTGTCGGGGTTCGGGGCACAGAGCAGGGGCGGGGGAGGGGGCAGAGCGGGGTTCGGGTCACAGAGCAGGGGCGGGGGATGGGGCACTCGGGGTTCGGGGCACAGAGCAGGGGCGGGGGATGGGGCAGTCGGGGTTCGGGTCACAGAGCAGGGGCGGGGGATGGGGCACTCGGGGTTCGGGGCACAGAGCAGGGGCGGGGGATGGGGCAGTCGGGGTTCGGGTCACAGAGCGGGGGCGGGGGATGGGGCAGTCGGGGTTCGGGGCACAGAGCAGGGGCGGGGGATGGGGCAGTCGGGGTTCGGGGCACAGAGCAGGGGCGGGGGATGGGGCAGTCGGGGTTCGGGGCACAGAACGGGGCGGGGGATGGGGCAGTCGGGGTTCGGGACACAGAACGGGGCGGGGGATGGGGCAGTCGGGGTTCGGGGCACAGAGCAGGGGTGGGGGATGGGGCAGTCGGGGTTCGGGGCACAGACCGGGGCGGGGATGGGGCAGTCGGGGTTCGGGGCACAGAACGGGGCGGGGATGGGGCAGTCGGGGTTCGGGTCACAGGGCAGGGGCAGGGGATGGGGCAGTCGGGGTTCGGGGCACAGAGCAGGGGCGGGGAGGGGGCAGTCGGGGTTCGGGTCACAGAGCAGGGGCAGGGGATGGGGCAGTCGGGGTTCGGGGCACAGAGCAGGGGCGGGGATGGGGCAGTCGGGGTTCGGGGCACAGAACGGGGCAGGGGATGGGGCAGTCGGGGTTCGGGGCACAGAGCAGGGGCGGGGGAGGGGGCAGAGCGAGGTTCGGGTCACAGAGCAGGGGCGGGGGATGGGGCACTCGGGGTTCGGGGCACAGAGCAGGGGCGGGGGATGGGGCACTCGGGGTTCGGGTCACAGAGCGGGGGCGGGGGATGGGGCAGTCGGGGTTCGGGGCACAGAGCAGGGGCGGGGATGGGGCAGTCGGGGTTCGGGGCACAGAACGGGGCAGGGGATGGGGCAGTCGGGGTTCGGGGCACAGAGCAGGGGCGGGGGAGGGGGCAGAGCGGGGTTCGGGTCACAGAGCAGGGGCGGGGGATGGGGCAGTCGGGGTTCGGGGCACAGAGCAGGGGCGGGGGATGGGGCAGTCGGGGTTCGGGGCACAGAGCAGGGGCGGGGGATGGGGCAGTCGGGGTTCGGGGCACAGAGCGGGGGCGGGGGATGGGGCAGACGGGGTGCGGGGCACAGAGCAGGGGCGGGGGATGGGGCAGTCGGGGTTCGGGGCACAGAGCAGGGGCGGGGGAGGGGGCAGTCGGGGTTCGGGGCACAGAGCAGGGGCGGGGGAGGGGGCAGTCGGGGTTCAGGGCACAGAGCAGGGGCGGGGGATGGGGCAGTCGGGGTTCGGGGCACAGAACGGGGCGGGGATGGGGCAGTCGGGGTTCGGGGCACAGAACGGGGCGGGGGATGGGGCAGTCGGGGTTCGGGGCACAGAACGGGGCGGGGGATGGGGGCAGAGTGGGGTGAGGAGACCTGGAGACGGGGGAGTCTCTGCGGGCTCAGCGAGGGAGATGGAGTCGGGGTGCGCAGCAGGGTCGGGGCTGGGGGGTCCGAGCGGGGCTGAGGCCAGCGGGTTCGGGGACAGGACACGACAGCCCAAGTTCCAAAAGTGAATCCTCGAGGCCCAGCCCGCAAGGGGTCGGCAGGAGGAATGGGCCAGGGTCGGGGGTGGGGAGCAAACCCAGCCCCCCACGCTCCCTGCCCTGGGTCAGACCGATGGGTCCGTCCAGCTCTGCGGCAGCCCTGGCCCCCCATCCTTCCAGCTCACTGTCACCGGGACACGCGGCGTCCCCTGGCCGCCGTGTGCTGAGTGCCAGCTGCCTTGCCCCTCGTGCAGCTCTTTGCACCAGTGCAAAGTGAGTGTGAAAGGAGGGGAGTGGGGTCTGGTGGGTTGGGGGGGGTGAGAGGGCCAGGAGCCAGGACTCCTGGGTTCTGTCCCTGGCTCTGGGAGGGGAGTGGGGGCTGGTGGGTTAGAGCAGGGGGGCTGGGAGCCAGGACTCCTGGGTTCTCTCCCGGCTCTGGGAGGGGAGTGGGGGCCAGTGGGTAGATTGGGGGCCTGGTGTCAATGGGGGTGCAGGGCCTTTGGGCTGGGGCTAAGGGGAGGGTCAGTGGGGGAGGGGCCCCGTACCTGTTGGGGAGCCTCAGTTATAAACTGCATCTCCTGTTCCCTGCCCCCAAGGACCCCACCCCAGGGGGCTGGTGCCCCCAAACTCCCGGTCTGACCCTGGACACGTTGGCTCCAGGCTGTTGCCACGTTCTGCTTTCAGCCACGCCTGCAAACGGGGCCCGCGGGCCGCCAGCCCCCAGCCACAGCCGCCACCTGGGTGGAAGTTGAATCAGCGGGTGGTTTCCCACGTGCTGATATTACGCACCCGGTTAGCAAATTGTCAGGGGCTTTTTGGAGGGCTGCGGGCAGCTCAGGTGACAGCAGGAGGCGGGTGTCATCGCCGTGGAGGTGACATCAGGGCCCCGCTCTGCAGCGGAGGTGAATGCCGCCCGGCCGGCGCCGAAGGACCTGGCCAATGGGACAGTTATGGGCTCCAGGATGGGAGCCGAGAGGGCAGCGTCTTGCCCCGACCAGCTGGGGGACCTTGTGCAAGTCACGTCGCTGCTCTGTGCCTCGGTTTCCCTACCCACCCTTTGTCCATTTAGACTGAAAATTCTTTGGGGCAGAGATTGTATCTCGGTCGGGGTCTGGGCAGCGCCCGGCCCGACGGGGCCCCGATCCCGGCCGGGGTCTGGGCAGCACCCGGCCCGACGGGGCCCCGATCTCGGCCGGGGTCTGGGCAGCGCCCGGCCCGACGGGGCCCCAATCTCGGTCGGGGTCTGGGCGGCGCCCGGCGCGACGGGGCCCTGATCTCGGCCGGGGTCTGGGCGGCGCCCGGCCCGACGGGGCCCTGATCTCGGCCGGGGTCTGGGCGGCGCCCGGCCCGACGGGGCCCTGATCTCGGCCGGGGTCTGGCCGGCGCCCGGCCCGACGGGGCCCTGATCTCGGCCAGGGTCTGGGGGGTGCCCGGCGCGACGGGGCCATGATCTTGGTTGAAGACCCCCTGTTGGAGCAGGCACCTGACTCTGGCTACTCTCTGCCTGACACCTCAGGTGTTGCTGACACCTGTGCAAAGTGCTGCCGGAACAGGATTCTCTGCTGGCCCAGAGAATTTCATACCCATTGTGCCCAGGTCTGGGGCCAGCGGAAACCGGGTGTAAATGCTCCCACTCTGGGCAGTGCAGAATTGGGCCCAGGCTGCGGGGCTGGGGAGAATTGGGCCCCACAGCATCTGCTGATGCAAAGCACTGAAGGTACGAGAGACTCGCCCGGGGGTCACACCGGCCAGAGCCATTTGCAGCCACTGGTGCATTTTAAAATGAGCCTTTTGCAGGGGGAGGGGCTGCCCGGGATGATTGGGGAAGCGGGGGGAGGAGCTGATCCTGGCAGAGTCTGCACCAGCTGGGAATGCAGCTCCCCCATCCCATCAGCCGAGTGGGACCCAATAAACTGTCTGGGAGGACAAGCGCCCGCCCGCCAGCTAAGCCGGGCCCGTCCCAGTTCAGCCAGCAGGTCCTGAATGACCGTGGGCGGGGGGGAGGTGTGTGTGTGTGTGTGTGTAGCACACACACACACACACCCCGCGTGTGCATTGCATCATGTGAGCCGGGAAGTTGCTGAATGGCCGGTGCTGTCTCTGGGTAAACTCACCTTGGCAGCAGCATGACTCATTGGGGGGGGCCTGGCGCATGTGCGGCCACCGGGGAACCGGCTGGCGGGGAGGAATAAACAGGCCATGATGTCAGCATCCTCGTTCGAGCGACTGACTAACGCTGGCTCCCCGGGGGCCCGGCTGGCACGGGAGGCTGCTATTGGCCAAGCCGGGCGCGCAGGGGGCCTCCTGCCTGCCCAGCCTTCGCAACTGGTCTCCGGTTGGCTCAGGTGCCCGAGCCGGGGCCTCCCCTCCGCGCACGGGATCCCACAGCCCCCGGGGGCGCGGGCGCGTCCCCGGCTGGTGCTGCCGCGGCGCAGACCCCGGCTCGGCTCCGTGTCCCGCCTCTCAGGTCGCATCAGGAGAGCAATTAATCATCCCACCCGCCGGGGATGAGCGAGCGCGGTGACCTCGCCCGCCAGCCGGAGTTCACACCCCCAGATCTAGCCACCGGCACGATGTGGCTGGGGCTCAGCAGATTTGTGGCACCAGATCGTTTCCACTAGCCGGGATGATTAGCCACGGGAATAATGGGGGGTGGGACTGAGGGGCACCATCCGAGCTGGCTCCGGGGGCAGGCACCTGCAGGGAAACCCTCCAGGTACATCTGGGGTTTCGAGCGAGGTGACCTGAGGAGACGTGGGATGGGGGAGCTGCATTCCCAGCTGCTCTGGGGGAGTCCCCATCCCACATGTCCTGCTGCTTTCCCACGGGCCCCGTAGCTGATGCAACCGGCAGGCTGCCCCAGGGGCATAAGGGGGAGGAAGCGCCTGCCCCCCACAGCCCTGCAGGGGGCAGCGGGCCGCACCATCTGACCGGAAGAAGCGTGCAATATTGGTGTGCAAAGCAGTGCGTGAGTGCAAGGAGCGTGCAAAGCGGTGAACATGCCATGAGTTTGCTGGGTCTCCGTTCCCAGGGGACAGGGGACCCCAATTCAGTAGCACTAACCATCCCTGTTATTGCAGCCGCAGACCTGGGGCCAGAGAGACCAAGCTCCCCGTTGAGAGGGGTCCCCATGGGGCAGGGGGGCACATCGGGGAGCACCCCCCAACTCTGAGCCTGCTCTAGGCACATGGTGGGGGGCGAGGGGATTCAGCCTCCAGCAGCTGCCAGGCAGCCCCTCCCCTCCCCAGCAAAGCGGGAATCCCCCTCCCTTAGCCCCATGGTGGGAATTCCCCACAGCCTGGACAATCCCCAGGCTGCAGCCCTGGACAAAGTCAGAGGCCCCAGGTCCAGACTGAGGGGCACCAGGACTGGAGGGGGAGGGGGAGCCCAGGGCTGGGCTAGCAGGGGCTGCGGGTTGGGAGTGAGGGGCACTGGCAGGGCTGGGCTAGCAGGGGCTGCGGGTCGGGAGTGAGGGGCACCGGCAGGGCTGGGCTAGCAGGGGCTGCAGGTCGGGAGTGAGGGGCACTGGCAGGGCTGGGCTAGCAGGGGCTGCAGGTCGGGAGTGAGGGGCACTGGCAGTGCTGGGCTAGCAGGGGCTGCGGGTCGGGAGTGAGGGGCACTGGCAGAGCTGGGCTAGCAGGGGCTGCGGGTCGGGAGTGCGGGGCACTGGCAGGGCTGGGCTAGCAGGGGCTGCGGGTTGGGAGTGAGGGGCACCGGCAGGGCTGGGCTAGCAGGGGCTGCGGGTTGGGAGTGAGGGGCACTGGCAGGGCTGGGCTAGCAGGGGCTGCAGGTCGGGAGTGAGGGGCACTGGCAGAGCTGGGGGGAGCCCAGGGCTCCGTGGGGGGAGGGGGGCACTGTGCAGGGCCGGTCCAGCAGATGAAGGTGGCTCCTGGAGGCAGCTCGGTGCCAGGAGGGAGGGGGGCGGCTCGGGGAGCCCAGCTGGGTGGGGGATTCAAGCCCTGCACAATCCCCCTCTGTTCCAGGGTCTGTGAGTGTCTGTGCCGGACCCGGGTGTGTGTGTGTCATGTGTGCACCGCGTGGGCGACAGGTCAGGCGCTGCAAGGGGGGTGCTGGGATACCGGGGCCTGGCTGGGCCACGCCTGGGAAGAGCCACAGAGCGGCTCTGTGGGTGTTCACGTGTACGCCTGTCTCTGCCTGTGCATTAGTGTGTGCGAGCACTAGTGTGTGTTCACGTGTACGCCTGTCTGTATGTCAGTGCACTAGTATACGTGTGTTCACATGTACGCGTCTCTGCCTGTGCATTAGTGTGTGCGAGCACTAGTGTGTGTTCACGTGTACGCCTGTCTGTATGTCAGTGCACTAGTATACATGTGTGTTCACATGTACGCCTGTCTCTGCCTGTGCATTAGTGTGTGCGAGCACTAGTGTGTGTTCACGTGTACGCCTGTCTGTATGTCTGTGCACTAGTATACATGTGTGTTCACATGTACGCCTGTCTCTGCCTGTGCATTAGTGTGTGCGAGCACTAGTGTGTGTTCACATGTACGCCTGTCTGTATGTCAGTGCACTAGTATACGTGTGTTCACATGTACGCCTGTCTCTGCCTGTGCATTAGTGTGTGCAAGCACTAGTGTGTGTTCACGTGTACGCCTGTCTGTATGTCAGTGCACTAGTATACATGTGTGTTCACATGTACGCCTGTCTCTGCCTGTGCATTAGTGTGTGCGAGCACTAGTGTGTGTTCACATGTACGCCTGTCTGTATGTCAGTGCACTAGTATACATGTGTGTTCACATGTACGCCTGTCTCTGCCTGTGCATTAGTGTGTGCGAGCACTAGTGTGTGTTCACGTGTACGCCTGTCTGTATGTCTGTGCACTAGTATACATGTGTGTTCACATGTACGCCTGTCTCTGCCTGTGCATTAGTGTGTGTTCCCCGTACACTTGTGTGCAAGCACTAGTTTGTGTATGCCTGTGTGCATCAGTGTTTGTGTACATGTATACCTGTGTGTGTCTGTGCATTAGTGTATGTGCATGTGTTCACATGTACGCCTGTCTGTGCTTGTGCCTTAGTGTGTGTGTGTTCACCTGTACGGCTGTGTGCATGCGCATTTGTGTGTTGTATTCCTGTCTTGTGTACGCCTGTCTGTGCACTAGTGTACATGTGTGTTCACATGTACACCTGTCTCTGCCTGTACATTAGTGTGTGTACACATACACCTGTCTGTGTGTGCATGTGTCTGTGCATTAGTGTGTGCGAGCACTAGTGTGTGTTCACGTGTACGCCTGTCTGTGCACTAGTGTACATGTGTGTTCACATGTACACCTGTCTCTGCCTGTACATTAGTGTGTGTACATATACACCTGTCTGTGTGTGCATGTGTCTGTGCATTAGAGTGTGGGGGAGTGTGTGAGAGAAAGACACACACACGGGGGGGGGGATGCTCTCTGCTCCCTGCCCTCCAGGCAGGTGTCCGATACTCCAAGTGGCGCGTGGACCTACCTTCCCCATGGTGCCTGACCCCGTTCACAACGCAATGGTGGCCTCGTGCGAGGCCACGTGTCCTTCCCAGTCCCCCCGGACGGGGAGCCAAGGGACACTGCCCGGGGGTCCTGGGCTGGGGGAGCTGCCCTGTCCCCTCCCCCACGCAGTGGAGGGGGTGAGAGGTGCCTGGTTAGTACAACCCCCATGCCCCCCCCCCGGAGGGACAGACCCCACTGTGGGACTGGGCAGGTGCATTGTGGGAGGGGGCTGCTGGTGGCTCTGGGCCCGATCCTGCCCCTGGGGAGGTTGGGGCCAGTGGGGCCAGTGGCTGCTCCTGGCTGGCCTGGCCCTGCCCCAAACGCCACATGGGGACGCATCCAAACCAGCCATTCGGGGGGGTGGGCTGGATGGATGGACGGGGGGGTCGGGAGGAGGGGGCAGACAGGCGGGGGGAAGGCGGAGGTGGGGTGGACGGACAGACAGACTGGGGGCAGGCAGGCGGTGGGACAGACAGATGGGTGGGGGCAGGCAGGCTTGGGGGTCCGACGGACGGACGGACAGACTGACAGACGGGGAGCAGGCAGAGGGGGGCGGACGGACAGGCTGGTGGGGGGCGGACAGACAGACGGACGGGGGCAGGCGGGGGGGGGCCGACAGACAGACGGGGGGCAGGTGGGGGGCAGACAGACAGACGGACGGGGGCAGGCTGGGGGGGGCAGACAGACAGACGGGGAGCAGGGAGAGGGGGGCGGACGGACAGGCTGGTGGGGGGCAGACCGACAGACGGGGGGGCAGGTGGGGGGCAGACAGACGGGGGGCAGGTGGGGGGACGACAGACGGGGGGCAGGCTGGAGGGGGCGGACAGACAGGCTGGTGGGGGGCGGACAGACAGACGGACGGGGGCAGGCTGGAGGGGGCGGACAGACAGACGGGGGGCAGGCTGGAGGGGGCGGACAGACAGACGGGGGGGCAGGTGGGGGCTGCAGCGGGCGGCCCCAGCTATCGCCGCCCGCGGGCGGGTCGCACCGATTCGCCGCCCGGCGCCGCTCCCTGGTTGGCCCGGCCGCTGTTACCGGGGGACGCGGCTTCTGCCGCCGCAACTTCGCCTGGAAACCGGCCGCGCTGCTGCGCCTGCCCCGAGCCGCCGCGCTGAGTGGCTGGGCCGGGCGGGCCGGCCCCGAACCGGCCGCAGCCCCACCGCGCCCAGCTCGGGGGGCTGGATGTGAAATGTCTCCGCCCAGGGCATCCCAGAGCCGGGAGAGAACCCAGGAGTCCTGGCTCCCAGCCCCCCACTCTAACCACTAGTCCCCACTCCCCTCCCAGAGCTGGGGAAAGAACCCAGGACTCCTGGCTCCTAGCCCCCCGCTCTAACCACTAGACACCACTGCCCTCCCAGTGCCAGGGAAAGAACCCAGGAGTCCTGGCTCCCAGCCCCCCATTCTGACCACTAGACCCCACTCCCCTCCCAGAGCTGGGGAAAGAACCCAGGAGTCCTGGCTCCTAGCCCCCTTATTCTGACTGCCAGCCCCCCTCCCACACACCTCAGAAATGCAACCCCCAACACTGGCAGTTGGTGTTAGTGCTGCTGCCCCCCAGGATTCCTGTGAGCCCCTCACTAGGTGTGTGTGTCTGTGTGGGCCCATGGGATGTGGGTTTTAACAGCAAAGGGGTTTCTCAGCTTTCGCTGTGTTACAGCAGGGCAAATCCAGAGTCGCCCCATTGAACTCAGAGCCCATGGAGAGTCGCTGCCCTGAGCATGCTGGAGTCATGACGTGTGGCCCCTGGTGCGACGCACGGCCCCTGGTGCGACGCACGGCCCCTGGTGCGGCGCACGGAGGGCGTAACAGCAGACCCTGGCACATTCTCCCCATGGTGGAGAGGGGAGCTGAGGGCCTGAGAGAGGCAGGGACTTGCAGGGACTAGAATCCAGCTCTCCTAGGCAAGCTCTTTCAGCCCATGCTGCCTCTGGCCCCAGAACGCCCCAGTTCTCGCCCCTCACAGCCCGCAGGCCGGACGGCACATCCTGAGCCGCATCGCCGCAGCGCAGCTCTTCCCCCACTGCAGCCTTCAGCGACGGAAACACAACGCTGATGAAAGTCACCTCTGAGTCACACGCCCCAGCGGCTTTGGGAACCGGTGCTTCCTGCCACCCCAGCCACTCGCCCTGGGTCCCGGAGCCCCCCGGAGCCTGCTTCTCCCCGGAGCGTGTGTGTGTGTTCGTGTGCAGCTGGGTAGGGACCTCTTAGGGTCTGTATCTGTCCATCTTCCCACCTGCTGTCATGTGTAACACCCAGCTCGGGTTGCCGAGGTGCCCAAAGTGCCTGTAATTGGTGCCTGAACTCATGCAAGATTCATGTGTATTTGTGAGCTCTTTGAGGCAGGGTCTGTGCTGTTCTCGGTCTGGGCGGTGCCCGGCGTGACGGGGCCCTGATCTCGGCCGGGGTCTGGGCAGCGCCCGGCACGACGGGGCCCTGATCTCAGCCAGGGTCTGGGCAGCGCCCGGCACGACGGGGCCCTTATCTCAGCCAGGGTCTGGGCAGCGCCCGGCGCGACGGGGCCCTAATCTCGGTGGGGGTCTGGGCAGCGCCCGGCACGACGGGGCCCTGATCTCAGCCGGGGTCTGTGCAGCACCCGGCGCGACAGGGCCCTGATCTCAGCCGGGGTCTGGGCAGCGCCCGGCCCGACGGGGCCCTGATCTCGGTGGGGGTCTGGGCAGCGCCCGGCCCAACGGGGCCCTGATCTCGGCCGGGATTTGGGCAGCGCCCGGCCCGACGGGGCCCTGATCTCGGCCGGGGTCTGGGCGGCGCCCGGCACGACGGGGCCCTGATCTCGGCCGGGGTCTGGGCGGCACCCGGCCCGACGGGGCCCTGATCTCGGCCGGGGTCTGGGCGGCGCCCGGCCCGACGGGGCCCTGATCTCGGTCGGGGTCTGGCCGGCTCCCGGCACGACGGGGCCCTGATCTCGGCCAGGGTCTGGGCGGCGCCCGGCACGACAGGGCCCCAATCTCGGCCGGGGTCTGGGCGGCGCCCGGCACGATGGGGCCCTGATCTCGGCCGGGGTCTGGGCGGCGCCTGGCACGACAGGGCCCTGATCCCGGCCGCGGTCTGGGTGGCGCCCGGCCCGATGGGGACTCTGCTCTTTAAGCACGGTTGCAGCACAGACAACAAATCACAATGGTGCTAACAGTACATGGCACAGGACCATGGGCTCAGAGGACAGGGACACAGTTCGGGTTTGTGAGGAGGCAGCGTGATGTGTTATTTGCCCCAGGGGAAGCTTGGGGTCAGAGCTAAGGTTATTCTCATAGAAGTTACAAGGATAGGGGGTGTCTGTAACCACCATGGTGCCTTCAGTGTCTCATTTAATCTGCACCACGAAGCGTGTGGTGACAGTGCGACTGGTTCTGTGTCGCTGCAACGCCCCCCCACTTGTGCTAAGCCTGGGCCCTGGAGCAGTCAGCATCTCAGCCATAGGGCCTGGCTGCATTCAGGGGGTTTGCCGTGAATTGTGCCATTTACCCACCCTTCCCATTGCACGGGTGCAAGAGCTGCTTTAACCAGTGCTGGGAGAGGGGGAGGTTCACCTGGCACTAGTGCAAGGGGGGAGGACCCAGGGGGTGCATGTTATGGCTGCACTGCGGGGTGGCAGACGCTAAATATCCTCTCAGGGCCCTGGTAAGAGAGGCATCTGGAGCCACCGGTGGGGTGAGGGGACAGGCTGTGAAGGCCAATTGCAGCAAACCCCCCCGCCCCCCGGTTTCCTCCCCCTCCCTCAGACAGGGATTGGGAGCCACAGGAGTCACACGAGGGCACAAGCCCAGCCTGACTTGGGGGGCGGGGGGGGGGTGGTTCTCCCCAGCAGGGCTCAGACTAACTTCATCTCACTTCCCAACCAACCCCCCCTCCACCCCAGTTCTGCACGGTCCCGAATCCCATGCACCCCACTCCCCCACATTCCCATGCAGTGCTAGGCCCCAAACACTCGGGGGCCCCATTTCCCTCTCATGGATCCAGCAGCCCCCCCCCGTCCTCACCCCATTCCTCACTGTGCACCCCCACGCTCCATTCATGCACCAACCCCCCCATACCCTCAGTACACCCCCAGCACCCCAATTCCTATGCATGCACCCCCACAGCCCAGTGCATGCAGGCTGCACCTCCATCCTCCTCCCTAGCTACCTACCCCCACGCCCCAGGGCACCCCCGCTGCACCCCCATTCCCATGCACCCCCAGACCTCATACCCCCTCGCCCTTCGG
This sequence comes from Mauremys mutica, assembly GCF_020497125.1. Classification (NCBI taxonomy): domain Eukaryota; kingdom Metazoa; phylum Chordata; order Testudines; family Geoemydidae; genus Mauremys; species Mauremys mutica. Next base: position 771,032 of record NC_059086.1, read on the forward strand.
ACCCCTGCACGCACCCCTCCCCCCTGGGGGATCCCCGCTCGCCGCAGGCGCCTGCACAAGCCCGAACTTGTCCGCGCGGGGGCGGGCCGGCGCTGACGTCACGGCCCGGGGGGCGGCGCGAGCCTCGAGCCCCGGGAGCGGCTGGAGTCCGCGCGCGACTTGTTGTGGCTTTTGCTTGTCCCGGTGCAGCTGAGGTCGCCGCGCCCGCCCGCCGCGCACAGTCGGAGCCTCCGCGGGACCCAGCGACCCCCGAGCCGCCCCGGGAGGGTTCATGCAGCTGCAGTAAGTGAGGTCGGGGCGGTTGAGCAGGGTCCGGAGGCGGCGAGGCGCGGGAGGCGGAGGCAGGTGCCCGCGGCACATGGCGATTGTTTTGGTGCCGGCCGGGGACGCAGCCGGGGCGGGGCCCGGTGTCTTGGCTCGGTCCTGGGGAGGGGGCAGTGCCCGGGGCGTGGGGCGGTGTTGGGGGGCCGCGGGGCAGGGATTGATAGCAGAGCTGGGGCTCGGGGGGCAGTGCCTGGGGGCCGATGCCTGTGGATGGGGGGGCAGATGCCCAGCCCCCCTCGCCACCCCCAGATCTCTCCTGGAAAACGGGATTTTGCAGCCTCCCCCGGTTGCTCCCAAACTGAGCCGGGCTGGCGGGAGGGGGGACGGGTCCCGTCGGGGCTGCCCGGGTTTGTTTACAAACATTGCCCCCCCCCCGCCCGCTCTGCGGCGACACCTGGTGGGGAGCGCGGGTCCCTGCGCCCCGGAGGGGGCGGCCGCGGTCCCCCTGCCCGGGTCCCTCCCGCTGCCCCCCTGACCGCCCCGTCCCTTGCCCGCAGAGCTCACCGAGCGCCATGGCCAGAGCACCGCAGGAGGGGAGCCGCGCTCAGCCGACAGCCGCCCTGCCAGGGGACCCAGCCTTCCTGCGGGGGGGGGCGGTGGCCCTGCCGCCCGCCGTCTGCCCGGGCAGCCTCGCCCTGCCACCCCGGCTGAACTGCAGCCTGTGCCCCGACGGCCCCGCTCCCTGCTCCTCGCTCTACCGCTGTGTCCGGGGGCCGGAGCCCCCCCGGCGCTGGGACGCCCCCGAGGCTGGCAGGACACATGGTGAGTCTCCCTGCAGGTGCCCCCTACCCGGCCGGGCATCTCGCCCTAGACGGTGCCCCCCAGCACCCATGGGGGGCACCGGCATGGCCAGATGGTGTGGGGCAAGGGGCAGGAAACCCAGCAACTAGGGGATGTCCTGCCCTGGGCATGTGGCCTCCTGTCCCTAGAGGTCAGCTCCTGTCCTGAGCCCCCCCACCCCACCCTTTTATAGCCCTGGCATCTGTGGGTTCCCACCCCTTCTCCCTGGGGGAGGGGACAGCTGCCCCGTGTGGCTGCGGGTGCAGCCGCATCCTGCCCCCCCTTTGCAGGTGCCAGCGGGTGCTGTAGGCAGCCTGTGGCCAGCACAGGCTGGCTCCGGGCAGTGGTTCTGGGAGGGCTGCGCGTGTCCCTGGCACGGCGAGCTGGGCACACGGCTGCCCAGACCCGTTGTGGTGGGCGGCTCGTTCTCAGAGGCACCAGCTCTGGTCGTCTCCGCCCTAGACACGGACCCTTGGGAGCCCTGCAGGGTCACAGGCAGGCAAGCACCAGGCCCTGACCCGCCAACCCCAGGACGAAGGCAGCCTGGGAGAATGGTCCGACTCACCCATGCAGCGCTGCTGAGCTCAGGGGACGGGGGCAACCCAGATACCCCCAGCCAGTCCCCACCAAAGGGGCAGGTCCGTTGTCACCCGTCGTGCAGGCTGGTAACCAGCAGAGCCGGGGGTGGGGCGGGCATGCTCCCTTGCCCGGCACTGGTCCCTGGGTTTTCCTGCAGGGCAGCTCCCCCTGCACCCCCAGCTGCCGCAGACCATTCGCTGTGGCCCTGCTAGCCCCTGCCGGAGACTTCCCGGGGCGGCTCCGAGTCGCTGCGCTGCCCCAGCCTGGCCGGCTCTGTGTCACCATCCGGCTGGGCCTCCGGCTCCCCGCGCCGCATGCAGCTGAGACACCTCGTGTCTGAGTAAACAGTGCACGGCCCCAGACCGCACTGCTGACTCATGGCTCTCCTCCCGCAGGCCGCCGCCGGGCTCACTTGGCTAACGAGGGGCTGCTCGTTAGCAGGCGGCAGGCAAGGAGCCGGGCAGGCAGATGGCACAGTGGGATTGTGGGGATGGGGAGGTTGACCTGGGCAGCTCAGTTGGGCTGACAAGCTCGGGCATGTCCCAGCCGGGCAGAGTTTGATTCTGTGCAGGGCTCCCCCGGGTGAGTCTCCATGGGCAGCGCTGCTCTAGGCTGGGCATGGGGCAGGTCTGTGCTCCCCCCCCCAGCTTGGCACTGGCCAGAGCAGCCACACGAGCCCGTTGCTGAGCTCGGGCCAGGGGTCGTTTGAAATGGGCATCCCGCAGATCAGCCAGGAGATAGGGCTGCTGAGCCCCTGGCCGGGGGCTGCCCCCACCCCACCCCACCCCCCGGCCGTGGGAATTGTTCTGGGCTTTCCTGTTGACGAGCACTGGGGCCTGTGTCTGTCGGGAGCCGTATCCTGGCCCGACCCCTCTGGGCCCCATGCCAGCTCTGGAACCATGCACTGGCTGGGCTCCGCTGCCAGCCCTGCTGTCCCCAGGGGGCAAGGGGCAGAGCCCCCCGCCACCCCCGACCCACTGGGGAAGGTCCTGCCTGGGGTGGGTGCTGGGCTCACCTCTTTCCTGCCCTGCAGCCTGCCTCCCCCCTGACTGCTCGGCTCTGCCCTCCACAGGAGAGCTCCAGCCCAGGCAGGATGAGGGGCCCAACAGGGAGCGGGCCCCCACCGAGCCAGCCCCAGAGGGCGCAGTGTCCAACGGCCGCCTCCCTGGGGAGCCCCTGGACCCGGAGCACGCGCTGGGGGCCCAGCTGCGGCGCATGGGCGACGCCTTCCACCAGGCCCACGAGAGGCAGGTGAGTCCCAGCGGAGAGACCAGGGTGTGGGGGGGGGACCCTTGAAGGGAATTTGTCCAGCCCGGGTGGGGCTCTGGCCTTGCGGCCGGGGGAGTGAGCTCAGGGCAGAGGCGCCCAGCTCCTGGCAAGGGCAGGGTCAGCCCGGGATGCCCCTTGCTGGGGACGGGGGGCTGGAAAGGGTTAATGGCTCTCCCAGGGAAAGAGAGGCAGTAATAGAACCCAGGAGTCCTGGCTCCCCACTCCCCTCCCAGAGGCAGGGCTAGGAGCCCCCCCACACACCCTTGCACTGATCCAGCCCCAGGCATGGGAATCTCACACACACCCCCCTCCCCGTGCAGAAGGGGAGGCTGGGCTCGGGGCGGTTGGGCAAGCGAGCCGCTGAGTCACGCGCTATAAATAGCCCTGGGTATATAAGGCCATGGAGCCAGCGGAGCGGCAGGAGCTGAGCGTGAGCAGGGAGAGGCAGCCCAGCGTAGCCACCCCCGCCGCACGCCCCATGGCAGGGCGCCCTGACCTCCCCCGGCAGCGGCCGGACTGGGTGCTGCTCATGCAGGCAGAGCTGGGAGGCTGCCTGGGGCTCCTGCCAGCCTGGGCACCCCAGGGGTTTAGGAAAGAGGCAGCCAGCCCCGCTGGAGCCTGGGGGCCGGTGCCAGAGGGCTGAGCCCCAGGGGGGGGAACGGCAGAGGGTCCTGCCGCGGCACTAACTCGGCCTCTCTCCGTCCCCGTAGTGGCGGGAGCGGCAGCGGCAGGGAGCGCTCTGGGCCCGTTTCTGCCACTTCGTCTCTCAGCTGCTGGGCGCCTTCTACAACATGCCCGTGGACGTGATGCCTGAGCTGCAGCCCAACTAGCCCCTCGCGGGGCCGGAGCCGGGGGGGGGGGCAGCCCCCCCAGCGTGGACTGCGGAGCCTCTTGGCAAAATGTAGCAACTTCCAGAGCTCATACCCCCCACCCCCCGGCAAGCCCTGGCTCCCGCGGGCTGGGCCCCAGGCTGCTGCCCCGACCACGGGCACCGTCTATTTATTTATTTATTTTCGAGTACTGACTGGGAGCCCCGCGCTGCAGGGCCCTGTGGCGGGGAGCGGCCCCCGCAGAGGCAGCCGCAGGCTCCCCCCACTGTTCCTCTCAGGGAGCGCCATGCGGGGGGGGGGGGACGACAAACACGCATGTGACAGCCCCAGGCGTTGCCTCACCCTCACCCCCGACTCCCCTCGGGGCAGTGGGAAGAGCTGGGCTCCGGCAGCGGCAGGGAGGGCGAACTCTGAAGTGGGCTCAGCCAGCCGCCCCGCTGGGCATCCTGAGGAGTGGGGGGGGGACCCCGCCTGCCCCTCCCCATGCACAGCTTGGGGCTGCGGCTGCGGGCGTGGCCAGCCCGGAGCCCGGCGCTGCACCCAGCCCAGGGGACGCCCTGGCACAGGCTCACTGCGGGGGTGGCCGGAGCACTATAAATACTGTACATAGGGACGCTGTACAGGGAGAGGCGTTGTGTATATAGACCCCGGGCCGCGCTGTACAGACGGGGACATTGTACATAGGGGGACGCGCTTGCTGTACATGAGCAGTGACTTTGTTTTTCTACGTTTCCTTTTCAATAAAACTGGATTTAAGCAAAGAGGCGGCCGCGTCTGTGTCACTCCCAGCCACGGGGGATCCCCAGTGCCCTCGGCCTGGCCGCTCGCAGGGGCTATTTCGGACCTAGGTCAAGGCCCATTTTAGAACAGGAAGCCAGAGGCTGACTTGGCCCAGCCAGGGCCCCTGCCCACGGAGCCAGAGCTGGGTGTGGGAAGGGAACGGCTGCCAGGGAACGGTGCCCGTCCCTGCAGTGCTGCACCCCTGCCCACCAGCTGTGTCCACCAGAGCACCCCAGCCTCCCCCTGCCTGAGCCCACCTTCTCCGGCGAGGGCCAGCGGGCTCTGTCCAGCGGCACGAGGGGGTGGGGGCATGTGGAAAGCAGCAGCGCCACCCCTGCCCTAGGCCCCCCGGCAGCCCTGGCATGGGTGAGCCCCGCCCCCGCCCAGGGCAGTGCCCCTCAGCTGAGCTATTTCAGTCCGAAGTGCTTCCCCCAGCCCCACAGCAGGAGGCAGGGGGGCCTGCCCTGCACAGGCCTGGGTGTGCCTTTCCCCCGCGCAGTGGCTCAAGGCAGACCCAGGCCAGCAGCCGCTCAGAGCGAGGGGCCCTGGGCCCAGCAGCACTGGAGAGCCTGGTGTGACGAGCCGCCTGCCGGCGGTTACAGCAGCGCCGCCAGGGAGAGGGGGCTGCACGGCCGGGGCTCCCGCCCTGCAAGGAAAGGAGCCAGCCTGGGAAGAAGAGAGTTTATTTGAGAGCCCAGGAGAACACACAGGGGGGTGGCTATGTCCCCATCCCGCCCCCCGGCACGCGGGGGGGCCATGCCTGCGGTGGCCGGAGGGGAACGTGGTGCAAGCGGGACTCCAGCGGCACCACGCTGCGGCTGACCGGGCGCTGCAGGGAGGCTCCCGCGGCACCGGGTGCTGAACTGCAGCTGCAGGCCGACGGGCCGGGAGGCCAGCGCCTCCAGGCTCAGTGGGGACCCAGGCACTCGACGACCCCGTTCCCTTTGATGCCATCGAAGAAGAAGAAGTTGTTGTGGGGTGGATCCCGCTGGGAGAGGGCCTGGGGGTGGGGTGGGGGGAAGGGCGTTGTTACAGCCTGGCTAGTGCCGAAAGCCCAGTTCCAGGAACCCCCACCCCCCTCGCCAGGAGCTTCACACGGGGGCGGCTCCTGGGGGGGGGGAGAAGCTTCACCCGGGGGCACATGCCCCCCACTGTCCCCAATCTCAGCCAGCAGGTGAACTGGGGGCACGTGCCCCCCACTGTCCCCAATCTCAGCCAGCAGGTGAACTGGGGGCACGTGCCCCCCACTGTCCCCAATCTCAGCCAGCAGGTGAACTGGGGGCACGTGCCCCCCACTGCACTGTCCCCAATCTCAGCCAGCAGGTGAACTGGGGGCACGTGCCCCCCACTGTCCCCAATCTCAGCCAGCAGGTGAACTGGGGGCACGTGCCCGCTCACACTGGTTTTCACCTGGCTGTTCCAGGACAGAGTAACAGGGAAGCCACGGCAGCAGCGCAGGGGGCCCTGCTGGGGATGGGGGGGGTCGCAGCCCTGCAGCCAGCAATACCCATGTCCAGCACCCATGGACAGCTGAGCACCCCGTGGGGGGCGAGCGCAGCAGGGAGCAGCCCCTGCACAGGGGGCAGGAGGTCGGGCAGGGGCCCAGCAGCACTAATCCCGCTGCAGAGCGGCTCTCGGCCAGGGGAGTTTGGAGACAGGGACCCCCTTCCTCCCAGGCGCAGGACCACCGGCAGCCCCCAGGAGAGGCAGGGAGCCGAGGACACAGCAAGTGGGTGGCAGGCTGGGACTCTCCCAGCAGTCCTGACCCCAGCCCCCCTGCACCCCTCCCAGCCGACTGACCGGAGAGCAGAGGGGGCAGGGAGAGGAATCCCCTCCCCCCAGCTGCCAGCCAGGCCCCTGGTCCCAGCAGAGCAGCACAGCTGGGGCTCAGACAGGACAGTCACAGCCCAGGCTGCTGGGAGGCGGCAGCACCCAGGGGCCCGGAGGAGGGAGGGCCCCCAACTGGCCGTGCCTGGTGCAGGGTGAGGGGCCCGGAGCTTCCCAAGCAAGCTGGGCTGGGCGGGGACTCCAGACACACCCAGCCCCAGGAATGCTCAGGGCTCCCGGGCCCAGCAGCTGTGCCAGGCAGCTGGGAGGGGGCACAGAGCCCCCGCACGGCCCAGAGTGGGAGCGGAGCACCTCCGCCCAACAGCCTTTCCTGGCCTCACCACGACACCCCACCCTTCTGTCTGCACAAGCAGGGGGATGGGGGGGCTGGGAGGCAGGACTCCTGGGTTCCATCCCCTGCGCTGGCAGGGGACTGGGGCCTAGTGGTTACAGCGGGGGGGGGCTGGGAGCCAGGACTCCTGGGTTCTATCCCAGCTCTGAGAAGGGAGTGGGGTGTAGTGGTTAGAGCAGGGGGGGCTGGGAACCAGGACTTCTGGGTTCTAGTCCAGTTCTGAGAAGGGAGTGGGGTGTAATGGTTAGAGCGGGGGGGCTGGGAGGCAGGACTCCTGGGTTCTAGTCCAGTTCTGAGAAGGGAGTGGGGTGTAGTGGTTAGAGCAGGGACGGTTGGGAGCCAGGACTCCTGGGTTCTATCCCGGCTCTGCCACTGGCTCCCTGTGTGATGGAGGGTAAATTTCTCCTCCGCCGTGGGAAGGGAGGGGGGTGTAATGGTTAGAGCAGGGAGGCTGGGAGCCAGGACACCTGGGTTCTAGTCCAGTTCTGAGAAGGGAGTGGGGTGTAGTGGTTAGAGCAGGGACGGTTGGGAGCCAGGACTCCTGGGTTCTATCCCGGCTCTGCCACTGGCTCCCTGTGTGATGGAGGGTAAATTTCTCCCCCGCCATGGCTATACTACCTCTCTCAGACAGCTGGGCATAGCCGCACACCCATTACCTTGACAACCTCCTGTCCCAGGACCCCTCCAAGCACTGCGCAGACGGGAGCCATTTCAGAGAAGCAGTAGCTGGAAGAAGCACACACACCAGGTCAGTGCCTGAGGCGCCCGGCTGGCTCAGCACCCTGAGTCCCAGCGCCAACGTGGCATCGGCTGCCCCATGCCAGGGGAGTGACCAGACCAGCCCGCGGGTCACTGGCCCAGGCACGGAGCCCAGTGGAAGGGAGGCGATGGGTGATCCTGACAGACGGGCTCTGCGAGGAGCATGTCTGGTAGATCCAGCAGCGAACACCCCTAGGCTGGGGCAGAGAACCAGAGTGAGGACTGAGCTAAGGGCGAAGCGTGAACTGGCCCAAGCCCCCGATCTGGGAGGGGCCCTGAGAGATGGGCAAGGTGGGCAGGGGTGCAGTGAGACAGGGGCCATAGCCAGAGGGGTCGGGTAGTGGGCCCAAGATACACCCCAATGCGATCAGGCCGGGGGGTCCAGGGCCTTCGGGCGGGGAGCAATGAGCAGCCATCGCTGCCGGGAGCTCATCAGCCAGACGGGTGTCTTGTCCCAGCCCCTCACATGCTGCACGCGACCCTTCTAAAAATAGAGCCAGACATGTCTGCCGTGTGCCCGGGCGCATTCCCGCCATTCCTGCCCGCGCACAGCGGCCTGCGCCTCCTCGGCCAGCGTGTGGCGACATGCAGGCGGGGTGGGATTTTCAGGCTGAAATGAATCCGGGGGCGCAGGGAGGGTCCTTCCAGCCCACACATGAAGGGACGGCAGGGTCCGGGGGTGAGAGTCGTGCCCCCCCCCATCCCCCTGCAGCATCTGCCCTGGCCCCCCATCCCCGCTGGTCCAGCCCATCACAGCCTCCGCCCGGCCCAGGTACCCGGGTCTCCCATGTGCTCAGGGCTGATTGGGGCCATCTCTGCCCCAGCTCCAACGCTTCAGCTGGGCCTCTCAGCCCTTGGCGTCACTGCCCCGGGGCCCCTCCACCCAATGGGGCCGTTCCCTGGGCCAGGACGCCCTCGGCCGGCCGTTCAGCACCAGGACTCGCTGGTGCTGCAGAGACAGGGTCGCAGGCAGCCCGGGAGAGCAGGGAGGAGCCGAGCTTTCCCAGCAGCCCATCCACCCCCGTCAGGCCCACGCAGCCAAGCAGGGCAGAACAGGCAGCGCAGGAGACGACCCGGGCGAGGGAGCGGAGCCCAGCCAGGCGCGGCCGGGAGGCTCTGTGCTCACCCACGGGGCGACACAGCCAGACGGCTCAGGTCACTGCTGATGCAGAACTGCGGCTGCCCAGAGGGGATCAGAGCCAGATTAATGATCCTGCGATGTGCTCCTCGCTGTGGGGCTGGCGCAGCGCTGCAGACAGCGGCATGGCCCCACGCTGGGCCCAGACCATGGGAGGGCTGGTCTGCAGCAGGCATCCCCCTCACAGCGCAGGGAGGAGGCTCTGAACCCCAGCAGAGCTGGTACAGGAAAGGCAGTTCCATCCCCCAGAAATCCCTGCGCCCACGGAACAGAGAGGCCAAGACGCCCTCTGGAGCCAGGCAGCTACTCACAGGCCAGACACAGGCCCCCGGTGCTTCACAGAGTCGTTTTCAGTCTAGTACCTGTGGGCACATGCACACTCCAGTGCCCGATGAGGGGCAGCCCCCCGGGGACGCAGCGGGGACACATGGGGTGTGTGGGGGTGTCTGGCAGACAGGCCCATTGGACAGACACTCTCTTTGGGACTCGCTTTGCTCCTGTTCACACCTGGGCAGCGAGGAGCCCCCAGCGTGGACAGTGGTCCCCAGCCAAGGGAAAGTTCTCTCCCGAGGCTGGGACTGAAGCGCGTGCCGGGCCCAGGCCCAATCCCAGCCCGACACCGGACGCACCTGACGAAGTCATCGGGCAGCAGGCCCGCACCGACGCCCAGGGAGTCCAGCACCTCATTTCGGATCCGCAGCAGCAGCTCGGCATCTTCGGCATAGCTCTCTGGCAACGGGTCCCTCCCTTTATCCGCCCGGAACTTCAGCAGCACTGGGGGGGGGAAGAGGTGGAGGTCACAGTCCCGATCCCTGGGGCTGTGCTCGTTACCCTCGCCGATAACCCACGAGATTCCTCACTGAGCTTCTAGCTGGGAGATCTTCCCTGCGCGCTAATGGGAGAATCTAGAGCACACGCCACTTGCAGTAAAACCTGCTGCTACAGATCCTGTGCACACTCGAGCACATTGGCACAGCCGCCCCGTGCCTGGGCCAGAGAGACACATGCACACAGTTCATGCCAGGGGAAGGCAGCCTGGACCAGTGGACAGAGCACTGGCCTGGGGTTCAGGAGGGACAGGACCTATTCCCAGACACCTTCCTCATCAGACCTGTTTGGTTGGCAAGAGAGGATTGGCTGCCTGTGGCATGCTGGGCACACGGTGCCCGGCTCTCGGATGGCAGGGCACTGCCAATAGCAAAGAATAACTCAGGGGAGACATGGCCAGAGGCCCTGCCTAGTGACCCGAGCCCAGGCTGGGGCAGGACTCTCCCATCGCTGGCTTGCTGCACGCCCCGGCTGTAAAACAGGGACGCGCTCGCTGTCCGCCGGGGTCCCCCACGCGGAAGAGCTACGCGGAGTGCTTTGGGAAGGCAGCGCCGCCAGCCGGACGGGTTCTCATGGAGCCAGCTGAAGCTGCGGCTCTGACGCTGCCCTGGAACAAAACCCTGCTCCCCACCCAACCCCCTCCCAGCACATCGGTGCCAGAGCGCCACGGTCACTGCCCCAGGGCAGCTCCGGGGCAAGGCTGGTTCTCTCCTCACCTCGACCCTGCCCACAGCCACCCCCCAGGCCAAAGCCCTACGGGCTGGGCTGCTCGTTTATTTGGAGCTGTCGGCTCAGCGGGTCAGTCTAGGCCCAGCCAGCCATCTTCCCGGAGCCAGGGGAGCGCCTCCCAGCCCAGCACAAATCACATCAGCAGATCCAGGAAGGGCAGAGAGCACGGGCAGCAGCTCAGCCTGGTGTTTATCTGGGCTCTCTGCCTGCCATCCGTGCAGTCTGCTCGGGCGCTAACGAGGGGGCAGGCTGGCACCAGGCGGCTACCTCCCCTGCCACATCTGACGGGATCCTGGGGGCTGCTGGGAAAGCAGCCAAGAGCCCCAGCGTGTCTGCAATGACTTACGGTAAAGCAAACAGGGGCAGCGATTTTAACTCAGCTTTTGGGAGCGTCAGCACTTTGCAGCCCACTACAGACCAGCAGAGAAGGAAACCCCGAGAGCGAGCCAGCGCCCAGCCCCCGCTAACCCCCACCGGGAGCCAGCGCCCGGCAGAGCCGGGAACAGGGGCCCCGGCCCCCGCTAGCCCCTCACTGGGAGCCATCGCCCGGCACAGCTGGGAACAGGGGCCCCAGCCCCCGCTAACCCCTCACTGGGAGCCAGCGCCCAGCCCCCACTAACCCCGCACCGGGAGCCAGCGCCCGGCAGAGCCAGGAACAGGGGCCCCGGCCCCCGCTAAACCCTCACTGGGAGCCAGCGCCCCGGCAGAGCCGGGAACAGGGGCCCCGGCCCCCGCTAACCCCTCACTGGGAGCCAGCGCCCCGGCAGAGCCGGGAACAGGGGCCCCGGCCCCCGCTACCCCCCACGGGGAGCCAGCACCCAGCAGAGCTGGGAACAGGGGCCCCGGCCCCCGCTAACCCCTCACCGGGAGCCAGCGCCCCGGCAGAACTGGGAACAGGGGCCCCGGCCCCCGCTAACCCCTCACCGGGAGCCAGCGCCCGGCAGAGCCGGGAACAGGGGCCCCGGCCCCCGCTAACTCCTCACCGGGAGCCAGCGCCCCGGCAGAGCCGGAAACAGGGGCCCCGGCCCCCGCTAACCCCCACCGGGAGCCAGCGCCCCGGCAGAGCCGGGAACAGGGGCCCCGGCCCCCGCTACCCCCCACCGGGAGCCAGCGCCCCGGCAGAGCCGGGAACAGGGGCCCCGGCCCCCGCTACCCCCCACCGGGAGCCAGCACCCAGCAGAGCCGGGAACAGGGGCCCCGGCCCCCACTAACCCCTCTCTGGGAGCCAGCGCCCCGGCAGAGCTGGGAACAGGGGCCCCGGCCCCCGCTACCCCCCACCGGGAGCCAGCGCCCGGCAGAGCCGGGAACAGGGGCCCCGGCTCCCGCTACCCCCCACTGGGAGCCAGCGCCCCGGCAGAGCTGGGAACAGGGGCCCCGGCCCCCGCTACCCCCCACCGGGAGCCAGCGCCCGGCAGAGCCGGAAACAGCTCCAGCGACTGCTGAATACCTAGGCCAATACAGAGGCACCGTGTACCAGGCAGCGTGGCCTAGTGGGGAGAGTGATGGGACTGGAACTCAGGGATCCAAGAGTCTATTCTCAGCTCTGCCACTGACCAGCTGGCTAACCTTGGTCACTGCCCCTCTCAGTGCCTCAATCCCCGCCCACTGTCTCCCCTGGGGGTTCAGACCGAGCTCTCTGGGGCAGGAACTCTCACTCGTTCTCTGCCTGTGCAGCCCCTCGCCCCACGGTGCCCCTCTCTCAGTCTGGGCCCTGCCCGAACAAAGGAATACGAATGCGGCAGAATGTCAAAGGGTGGCTTTGAATCCATTCCTGCGAGCCCTGGGACAATCTGCCAGCTGACAGCCTGGTTCTCCTATTGTGTGAGGTGTTCTGGGGACTGAACACGGGCGAGCGGCACCAGTCAGATGCCGAGTGCTGCCTGACAGCCAGCAGGAAAACAGTCTCCTGCGACGGGCAGGGTCAAGTCCCTCCCAGACTCAGCGGCAGCCCGAGCCGATCGCCCAGCGTCGGACGGGCAGGCAGGCAGCGCTGGCTCTTCGGCCACAGCAGCCAATGCAGCTCTGGAGGGAACAGGCCAACACTGGGGACAGCAACACCTCCCCCAGAGCCTGACTCAGCAGGAGGAATCCTAGCCAGGCAGCCGGGAGGGGATGGGAGGCCTGGATACCGCTGAGAAGCCAGGAGCGGCAGGCATGTCCTATGCCTGCAGCGAGCCCCAGCCCTGTCTTTACCCTCTGGACGCCCTGCTGTGCGGGGGGGAGGCGGGCACTGCCAGGTGTGGGCAGGAGCTCACAGCCCCGGCTCTGGGGCAGAAGTGGTGCAGGCTATTAATCTGGGAGCCAGCGCTGGCTCACGTCACTGGAAAACCGCGCCTGGGGCTGTGGCTTCACCGAGATTGCAGCCCGTGTGGGCACCGGCGCCTGAGCGTGGCACGCTGGAGGGAGAGGGCAGCGGGCAAACCACACGCTGGGGCCGGGCCGGTCCCTCCCAGCTGGCAGGGCGCTTCCGCTCTGGGGAGCGTGGCTGTTTCCACGCTCGCCCGGGTATTTTTAGCTCACTGCTGTTATGGTAAACTTGCATTAACCTCAAAGCCAACAAATCAAAGCCAGCTCCTGCCACAGGAAGTGCCGCGTGCTCGCTCGGCTGAGCGGGGCCCGGCGCTTCCTAAGCAGACTCTGGCGCTGACAGGCGCGCTTGCCAGGCCTGCGCCGGGCAGGGACGAGCAGACACCCCCCCGCAGGGCAGATCCCACTCCCAGCCCGGTGCCGAGGCCCGAGCAAGCCGAGAGCAGCTCTCTCTGGGAACAGCCATCTCCCCAGGAGGAGAACGCAGCATTCAGAGAGCTCACGCCAGCCCAGCCAACGCTGGGGTGCGTGTGGGGGAGAATAAAGCCTCAGAGCCTCCCCCACTACGCACCCGTGGGAGCTGGGCCTGCCAGGATGGGGAAACTGAGGCACAGAGTGGGAAAGCATCCTGCTTCCCAGCCCCACCCCTCTCCCAAGCGTCCCTTACCCTGGAGCAGGAAGTAGTCCGGGGCGGTGCGCTTCAGGGCTGCCTTTGCCTTCTCACTGCTCCAGTCGACTGCCAGCGCTTCCTTCAGCTGGCAGAAAACCACCCGCTGCAACGGGAAAGCCAGCATGAGAGGGGCAGGGAGCCCCCTGCAACGTTCCCCCCACGGCTGGGGGGCATCCCGCCTACGGAGAGCAGAACAAACAGGGAACGAACACCGGGCCAGATCCTCGCCAGCGTTTACCCACGCAGCCCCACTGAGCTCGGGGGAGTTTACACCACTGAGGATCTGGCCGTGCCCCCAGGACTGCAGGTCACCTAGCCAAGCCCCATACACTTCTCCCTGCCCCCAGGGTGGGAGCGGGCACCCCCCAGGCAGGACGAGCACAGTGCGCGGGTGTTCTGCAGCAGGACGCCGTGCTGGGCCAGGGTACCTGGCCGGCTGTGCTAGGAAAGAGCTCTAGGGTGGGGGTGAGGATTTGCTGGTGGGCCTGGGTCTCGCCACGTGGATGCTCAGCCTATGGGGCTCACAGACAGCAAATCGAACCCTGGCCAAGGGCAGGGGAGGGGAACAAAGGCCATTTTCTTCTCCCCTGTGTCAGGCCAGGGGAGGAGATGCTGCTGCTTGTTTGTGCTGGGCTGTCACTGCCTAGCCAGCAGGCCGGCCCGACCCCCGAGCTTCCCGCCTGGGCTGGGCGAGCGGCCTGGCTACGCCGGCCCCAGGCTCGGCAAGCAGCCCAGCAACGCTGGCCCCGAGCTGGCCGAGCTCAGTGCCAGGTGGAGGGACCAACAGCAGATCAGGCGGTGGAGGCAGAAGTGAGCTAGCCACCCCGCCAGGGAGCCGAGTGCCTGGTCCAAAGCCGGGGAAGAGCTATGAAGGGGTTAAGTGGGTAAAGTCTGCAGGGGCTTCTGCCAATCACCACCACTCCCGATTCCCAAACTCTGCACGCGCGTCCGGGAGGCTAAGAGCCCCACTCAGGGGCTCTCTCTCGCCCCAGTTCCAGAGAGCAGGACCACAGCCGGACGGGAACCTCGCTAGAGACCTCTCGGGGTCTCCGAAACCCAAACCTTTAACTCCTGCCAGCTGTGGCATGCAATCTGCTCCAGCTGGCCGGTCTCATGCACGCGCACGTGCGACGCAGGCTGCAGCCCTGCACGGGAAGCGCCGGGGGCTACATGCAGTGCTGAGCACCGGAGGAACCACCACCGCACTCACAGCTGGAGGCAAGATGCAGCACTCAGTGTTACGGGCCGAGCTACTACCCACAGCTGGACTGAATGCACAGCCTAGCCTGGGGGAGGGAGGCTGTCCAGGAATTAGCACTGACCCTGGGAACGCGACAAGTCACTTGCGGGGGAGCCTCCCGGGCAGTTTCTCTGCGGCTCTCATGCCTCAGCACAATGCTGCAATGTACCCCCCCCACCCCCAGAGCCCAGCGACTGGGCAGTATGTCGCGCTGGGACAAGGGGGAGGTTTCAAGCCGAGCCTTGGGAGCAGAGTGTTAATGCCCGTCTGCCTAACTGCTCCCACTAGAATCACTGGACAAACTCCCAGTCTCAGAGTTAAACCAGTGCGAAGAGCTCCGGAAAATCCCACCCACTGCGCCCAGCTCCTGGGATGCAGAGTATAAACGGGGAGCAGAGCCCCAGGCTCAGGCCACTAGTGTCCCAGAGAGCATCTGCCCCAGGCGGTCGGATTAATTCTCAGGAGAAGAGCTCATGCCTGGAAGGGGGGGGAAGGGGTATCCAGCCCCGTTCTCAGAACTCAAGGGAGGCTGGTAGTTACTGAAGAATTTTATCATCATCCTTCTTCAGAGATTCTAGGGGACCGTTGTGATCATCGAGTCCGAGCTCCTGCAAACACAGGCCAGAGGCTTCTGCGTCCCAGCCAGAACATCTGGCTGAGCTAGAGAGGGTCTTCCAGACACAGACGCCCAGTCTTGGTGTACGGGCTCAAAGGGCCCCCATGCCCCCAGAACACTGGTTCCAACACTTCATTCCCCACCTCCCTGCTTTTGCCTAACTGCAGGAGAACACACGTGCAACCTGCCTTGCGCCTCCCTGCACAGCACGTCTGGTTACACAAAGGAAATGCGATGCCAAGGAGCTCCCGTTTCTCTGGCACCCCAGCGGCCGAGCGCAGCACTGCAGACTGCCACCCTCCCAGGCCCTGGCTGCATTCAGACTTGCGGCAGGGGAGAGAAACAGGCGGTGGAGTGACTGCGAGGTGACCCCATCCCCGCTCCACCGGAGGGCACATGACCCTCAGAGCAACGCCAGCCAGGTCACAAGAAACGCCGAGGAGAGACGACCCTCCAAACAAGAGCGGAGGCCTCGCCTCGCCAAGCAGCGCTAAACCCAGCTTGCCGCGTTTTGTCACTGGGGGAAACTGCCCCCGCAGTCACCCACCAGGCTGCTGCCGGCGCACTGCAGGCTCGGGAATTTGCAGCAAAGCCACCAGAGAAGGTGCAGGAAGCACCGTGTTCCCCCGCAGGCCTTCAGATCCATATTCCCCGGAGGGGACTCGTCCCAAGCATCGGCATGCTGGAAACTCTCTATAGGAATCCGCTGCATCCTAACACTGATCTGACACGGATCGGAATCCCAGCCCGATCGGGGGAGGACGACAGCTGGCTAGCAGCGGCATCTGGGGAATACTCCCATATCTCCCGATCTGGCCCAGCTGGGGCGAGGTGCACTAAACGCCCCCTGATTGACAAGCCAGAGAAAGGGACACAAAAGGCCACTAAGCTGCTTGCATTCTCCCCATAGCCAGATAAAGCCGGGGGATTTCCACTTCCAGAGACCCTAACAATGGCCAGGCCCCAGGCTTTTACATGTGAAAGGCTCTGCCCTCCCCCATCTCCCTTCACCCCCAAGCCACCCTCCCGCTTACACAGGGGCTTAGCAATCAGCTGACAGCAGCAACAAGGCAGCTGCTGGCCCTGGCGTTAGGCTTGGGGTACCAGTCTAGTTACAGCAGGGCGCAGCAGTGCCTTCCACCCACACAGCTGTTCCCAGAGCGGAAGGGGAACGACCTATTGCAGTACAGTGGTGTCCATGCTAGGGACTGTTCCCGAACCGGTGAAAATCCCTCCCCAACCGAAGTGGGGGAGCAGGTGGGGCCTAACTCACCCAACAAGCTAGTCAAGGGGGCTGGGTTCAGAAGCTGCATTTTAGACAGCACCAACTCAGGGACCCGGCCATTCACGGTGCGCGGCCGCTGACCTGGGCCGAGGCCAACGAGTCTCATTTATCACACGCTGAGACTGGCTTCTCAATAGCCCAGCCTGGCAGAACGAACACGAACACACAGCTGGGAAATTCCACAGCAAGTTTCTAGCTCGGGGCCATTCAAGGAGATTCTCGTGGGGAAGAAAACTCTGCAGCCACCTTCCACTTCCTTCACTCGCGAACACCTCCCAAGATCATCTGCACGTCCATTACCCATGGCGTCCACCCGTGGCTCTGGCCAACTGGGGCTGCCTTACGTTATCACTGGACCACTCTTAGGGCTCCATATAGCGCCCCCCAGAGGATCTAGGCTCTGGCTATAAAGAAAGGACCAGAGTTCTGGATGACAGCAGAGATCTCAGGACAAGGAGATGTTCCTGCAAACAACAGGTCCCGCTACAGACAAGGCGCTGTCAATCCGGGCTAGGTAACCCGCCATCACAGCCCCTCATTTCAAAGGGAGAGGGAGACATTCTCATGACACTGAGCTCACACAGTTAAAGGTGGCAGGAGGTGCAGACCCAGGCCACGTGGCTCACCACCAGCAGACAGAAGCAAAGCCGGGAACTCCAGGACGCCTTCCCAAGGAGTGTAACCCAGCGATCATCCCACCCATGGCTCTCCATGCATATCCTGAAGCTGCTGCCTTAACAACTGCATCCCGTGTACCACACGCCACCAGACAGACCAGCGCCTCTGCTGGGGGGAGCTACCTAGACACAGACTTGAGGTTTCCCTGTAACGCGGGGGCTCTTTGGTGGCCGACAGGGGCACTGGACACACACCTTTTTCACCATGGTTGTCTCTGTTGAATCAAGCTTGGCTTTTTTGGTGTCGGGCCCGTCTTCCACTCCCTGGCTGGCTTTGGTGACCTTGGTCTTCTCTCTGCAGAGACGGAGAGAGATTTACCACGGCAGTCCCAGGCCGAGGGAGGCCGGAATCGGAACCTGCCGTATTTCACATTATCATGAGAAAGACGGCAGGCCCTGCGCCTGCGAGTCCTGGACACGGTACACTAGGTCTCAGCTTTGCGACGCGCCGAGCCTGTCGGCGGGGGGCTTCTGTGCAAAGCTGTGTGCTGTGGGGAGGAATCCCATACGCCCTGAAGCAGAGGATCTGTGCAAGAGAATCCCCTGGCTCACAGAAGAGCCTCAATGCCTGAACTGTCACACAAAACCCCGTGGCCACAATTACACCCATCTACAGCCCATCTCCCCCCACCCCCCCAGCACTGGGCACAGACCACCCCCCTTTGGTAACTTAGCTTCCCCCGCCCGTTAGGCCTTCATGGTGACTTCCCTAAAATGGGAGGATGGCCAACAAGGGTGAGGTCCCAGCATGCACAGCTGCCAGCTGCACACCGTGGCCTGGAGTTTCACGGGCTGCTCCCTTTTGTACATACCAGGTGCTGCCTGGCAAGCTACCAACATGCTTGTGCTAGTACCACAGATGTCAGTGCACCTGAGCGGGGGGGGCATTCGGGGGATGGCCGCTCTCCTCCCCCACAGCCAGACTTACTCCACAAACTCGTGTGCCCCCAGGTTGGCGAACATGGAGCCATAGTAGCCAAAGATGTCCCCGGTGAAGAACTTGATGCCGTTTTTGTGGCAGATCTGATCGACCTTCACCATGACACAGCGGGAGCAGCACGTCAGGCACACCTGGGAGGAAGCAGAAGCAGCAGAGTCATTCTCTCCCCACCACGGACAGGAGCAGCAGAAGCTGCACATTTACAAACCGGCCCCTCCCGGCCCCCCCTTCTGAGACTAGGGTCAAATAAACAGGCCCCGGGTGGATTACTGTTCCCCAGGAGGGTGTGAACCCCCCCGCCCGTCCTGGGCAGTGGCAGGGGTCTTGGGCAGGGCAGGGCAGGGCAGCCCTCCATTCATAGCCAGACAAAGAACGGTGCTTTACATGCCGTACTATCAATTACCCCTCCTGGCAGCAGAACACTAAGTTGTGGCGGCTCATTCCAACAGGCCCCTCCCCAGGGAGAATCAGGAGTTTAGAGGTGGCAGAGCCCAGCTGGCTCCTGGCAATAAAGCCAAAGCCAGACACTTTTCATTTGATTTAAACGCACGGCTTGTCCACACAGGGCAACGGACCAGCATGGCTACTCTGGAGTCACTCCCTGCGTGGAGACACATTCCAGAGCAGACAGCGTCCAGCGTGTGCCGTAATAGCCGCTCCGGTCAAGTCTCCTGGCTAAGTAAGGGCTTATTCTCTCCTCTCCATCTTCCAGCTTTGGAGACTTGAGACAGGCCAGAAAGGAAGCAGATGCTGTTTACAAACATATATTCAGCTTGCCAAACCAGACGTGTAGCCATTCTGCAGAAGCCAGGTGACACAGGATTTAAAGGGACACTCTCCATTAACTTATGTTGGGCAGGAATTGATTTTACTGGGGTTTTTTTTGTTTTGTTTTTTTTGGGGGGGGGGGGGGTTGTTGAAGGAAATGTTATAAAAATCGGGGAAATGGACTAAGGACGCCCCAGTCACAATGCTTAGCTGTGTGATGGTAACAGGTTTCCATTTTCAGGATTTCATTGGAAGAGTTTTTATCTGAACATTTTCCAGCAGTGCTGGAAACTCAATGGCCCCACAAGATGCCAGCCCAGGGGAGCCAGAAAACGAAGCAAACCCCTCCAAAACAGAGGACATGCAAACAGGAACCAATGGTATCAAGATCCTCCCCCATCCATGCCAGCTCACAGCCCTGGCGACACACACAGGTGCATCAGGTTAATTAAAGATAGTATTTTAAACCAGTTTAGTTAAACAGGTGTGAATCCCTGCAGGGTTGTGCTTAAATCGGTTTAAACCTGGCCTGTTGGAAATGCACGGGTGAAAGCTAAACTGACAGAACCAGCTTTAGATCGAGTTAAAAGCATCTACCCAGGGGTTCATACTAGTTTAACTACATCTGTTTTTAAACCAGCTTTAATTAACCACCCAAGGACACCTCTGCCCAATGCCCCCCACCCCACACACCCCTCCTGCCACTTACAGCATCAAACTGAGTAAAGAAATCTTCGGCTTTGTTTTCGATATTCTCCGGGTCAGCTTTCACGTCTACCATGGGGTTGAGGTTCTGAGCCCGTTCCAAAGAGGCTTCGGCTCTGTTGCGGCCCAGCGAGCCCACGGGAATCAGGAACTGAGCTCTAGTGTCCTGCTGCGATACCTGGGGCGGGGGAAATAAAACCAACCCATCTCTGACTGGTTGGCGAGTGGCAGGACCCCGAGAGGCAGCGACACCACGGGCCGTTAATCACAAGTGGGAACACGGGAGACATGGGCCTCCATGGGCCAGCTTCCCTGCTAGCAGGGTGCAGTTCTCGTCACACAGGAACTAAAACACTCATCCAAAGCCACTAGGGAGAAGAGAGAGAGTTGTGGGGCAGGAAGAAGCGGGCTGGTTTGGGAGTTAAATGGTGCAATTCCAGCCAGCCTGAGCGGGAACTGTCAAACAGCAAGAGCTGGGGGTGTCACGTCCTACCAGTCAGTGCCCCCAGCCGCAGCACGGAACCCCGGCTGTGCTCAGAACGGCACAGACCCACTGCAGTGCCCTCCAAGGCAGCCCCACTAGGGCACACGCAGCAGGTACAAGGGGAAGCTTCCCTGACGCAGCAGCTTTCGCTGCTCTCCCTCCAGTCACCTTCCTCGGCCACTCTGTGCCTTGCCAGCGAGTGTCTCTCAAGCCGAGAGCTCCACCTGGTGCCCGATGTGGAGTCACAGCAGCACTGCGGCCTAGCGCCTGCACTAGGAACCACAAGCCGCGCGAGGAGCAGCAAGGGAGCCCTCGGCTGCTATTCTGACCAGGGGAACGATCCTGCGCCACACGCGGGGGCCGAGAGAACTCAGCCACGGCCACGCCAGGCCAGGCCTCGCCGAACTCACATGGACAGCGGTCTCCACGTGCCTTACAGACACTTCCCGGTGCCGACTTCACCGCTGTGGGCGAGTGTTCCCTTAGCTGCCAGGCCACGCTGCCTGTTTGACTTCTCCTCACACCACGCAGGGGCGCCCTGGTCTCCTTCGGCCAGCCTGTCATAGAGGGCAGCTGTCGGCACGGCAGCCACCTCTGTGAACCTGGGCTGCGTAAACGCTGGCACTTCTAAAGTAGGCAGCTCCAAGTGAGAACAATGGGTCCTGTCCCCTCAGCCAGCTCCGGCCCCAGAAGGAACGTCAGCTCCTCAGGGTGCTACACACCGGGGGCGGAGAGCGGCCAGGAATGCAAATACTCAACCAAGGCAGGGACTTGCTCTGACCCCCTTCCATCCCAGCGAAGTGGAAGTGGCTCGCCCCTAGGCTGGCAGGTCCGGACCTGCCCTGTTCCACACCTTACGCACCTCAGAGCGCTGATCGGGGCGACAGGCACCAGGCCAGCGGGAAGGGGTCGGAGAAACATGGGAGGATGCAAGCATGACGCAGCAGCAAGGAAGCGTGGCCCCGCTGGGCGAGCAGCTGGGTGTCCAAGGGACAGATTGAGAGGGAGGGTCGGGGGATTGGGTGCTGGATGAAGAAGACCTTGGTTCAACTCCCAGGCCCGCCACGCACTTCCCGTGTGACCTTGGGGAGTCACTCATCTCTGCCCCGTGGCTCCCCAAACGGAGATCCAGGCGCATACAGGGGTGGGTGGCGATAGAATCCACAGTGTTCATGAGGCTCTAAGACGCTCCGGGACAGGGGTTAGAGACGCACCCAGACAGGCACTTCTTGCCCCATCCTGCAATGAGCCTGTCCTAATGGACCTGTGAGAACCAAACCCTCCTGCTCTGCTCCAGCATGGCCGTGCCCCCCTGCAGGGACCTGTGTGCTCAGAAATCCCAGGCGAGACAAGCCAAGGGCTCCTACCTGCTGATGGTCTAGCATGGTCAGGCCTTTGACCCCTGCCAAGATGAGGTTCTTCGCCACTTCTGCTCCCAGGCCCTTCATGCCAACCAGCAGCACCCGGGATGCTCGCAGCCTGCAACGAGATGCATGGGCAGTGTTAACGGATGGACTGCACCAGCTGAGACGCGTGAGGGGAACGGTTCTGTGTTCGCAGCCACGTGATGGCAAGGAGAGAAAAACATACCGCTAACCAACATCTCACAGGGCCAACGCCGCGAGGAAAGGCAGTTAGCACTGCCCCAATCAACCAGGGATGTCCCCCAGGCAAGGGAGGCCCAACCCTAGGGTCTGCTAGCCACCCCCACCCCTGCTCCGTGAAGTGGGCTCTGGGTTACAATGCCACGCCAATGACTGGGGACACAGCAAACGTGGCAGAGGAGTTGCTGTCCAGGCCTTAGCACAACCAGGGTGAGGACGCCTTCAACTACAGCAGAATCTCAGAGCTGCAAACACCTGGGAATGGAGGTTGTTCTTAAGGCTGAACATAACGTTACAGCTCTTTCAAAAGTTTACGACTGAACATTAACTCAACACAGCTTTGAAACGTTCCTATGCAGGAGAGAAAGGCTGCCTTCCCTTTATTTTTTGGGGGCAGAGCGCATTAACATCCATGGCGGAGAGGGCAGTGCCAGTTGGAACGCGCCGGTCTGCACTGTCTGCAGCAGCCGAGCCAGATGGTTCCATGGCACTTGAGGGGGGAAGCAGTTAAATAAAAGCAGCAAAGAGTCCTGTGGCACCTTATAGACTAACAGACGTATTGGAGCATGAGCTTTCGTGGGTGCATCCGACGCAGTGGGTATTCACCCACGAAAGCTCATGCTCCAATACGTCTGTTAGTCTATAAGGTGCCACAGGACGCTTTGCTGCTTTTACAGATCCAGACTAACACGGCTGGCAGTTAAACTGAGGCAGCGAGGACTTCCGGGGTGACACCTCTACACAGCAGAAAAGATCCAGACACTGGATCCAGAAGGCTCCGTGGCTGTTGGGCAGCACTAACTCGAACTGTGCCGTTAAATGGGGGGCAGCTAGCAGGCGGCAGCTTGAACTGGGCCGTCGCCTCCTCTCTGTGGTCACCCCCTTCCTCCCACCTGCCCCCTCCGCCCACCTCCATCCCATCCCCCCACCCCGCCCCACTCCCATCCCGCCCGCTCCGCCTTCCCCCCATCTGCCCCACCCCGCCCCCATCATAGTACCCCTTCTCCCCTCCCCCCCATCCCCTTCCCATCCCCCCACCCCGCCCCACTCCCATCCCGCCTGCTCCGCCTTCCCCCCCCATCTGCCCCACCCTGCCCCCATCATAGTACCCCTTCTCCCCTCCCCCACCATCCCCTTCCCCGCTTCCTGCGCTGCCCTCCCCCCCACTACTCCCCCCATCACCTGCCCCCCCGCCTCATCCCTGTGATCCCTCCCCCGCCTGCCCCCTCCGCCCACCTCCATCCCATCCCCCCACCCCGCCCCACTCCCATCCCGCCCGCTCCGCCTTCCCCCCCATCTGCCCCACCCTGCCCCCATCATAGTACCCCTTCTCCCCTCCCCCACCATCCCCTTCCCCGCTTCCTGCGCTGCCTCCCCCCCACTACTCCCCCCATCACCTGCCCCCCCCGCCTCATCCCTGTGATCCCTCCCCCGCCTGCCCCCCCGCCTGCCCCCGGCCCCGCCCCCCGAGCCCCGGCCCCGGCCCCGCACCGGCGCTGCGCCTCCAGCCCCCACAGCCGGATCTGCCGGTCATACTGCGCCGCCTCCTCCTCGCTGATGCCGCCCGAGCCGCCGCCGCCCTCCTGCTCCACCATCCCGCCGCCGCGCGCCACGTGACCCGCGCCGGGCCCGCGCGCCGCCCCCAGCACGTGACAGGGGCAGCGCCCCGCCTGCTCCTGCGTCACGTGACACGGGGCTGGGCCCCGCCCACTCGCGTCACAGCACCGCGTTCGATGATGCGCATGCGCTCAGTCCGGCCGAGCAGAGGGCAGGTCCGGCCCCGCCCCCGAGCTGAGAACCTTGGGGTCCCACGTGCGCTCTGGTGCGCGAGGGCGGCTTCCACCCTAAGGGCTGAGCGCACAAGGCAGCCCCCACACCCCCCCGGGGGCTGAGCACACAGGGCAGCCCCTGCCCCCCGGCTCTGACCCCCAGGGGCTCAGCGCACAGGGCAGCCCCCGCCCCCCGGCTCTGACCCCCAGGGGCTGAGCGCACAGGGCAGACCCCGCCCCCCGGCTCTGACCCCCAGGGGCTGAGCGCACAGGGCAGACCCCGCCCCCCGGCTCTGACCCCCAGGGGCTGAGCGCACAGGGCAGACCCCGCCCCCCGGCTCTGACCCCCAGGGGCTGAGCGCACAGGGCAGACCCCGCCCCCCGGCTCTGACCCCCAGCGGCTGAGCGCACAGGGCAGACCCCGCCCCCTGGCTCTGACCCCCAGGGGCTGAGCGCACAGGGCAGACCCCGCCCCCTGGCTCTGACCCCCAGCGGCTGAGCGCACAGGGCAGACCCCGCCCCCCGGCTCTGACCCCCAGGGACTGAGCGCACAAGGCAGACCCTGCCCCCTGGCTCTGACCCCCAGGGACTGAGCGCACAAGGCAGCCCCCGCCCCCTGGCTCTGACCCCCAGGGGCTGAGCGCACAGGGCAGCCCCCGCCCCCCGGCTCTGACCCCCAGGGACTGAGCGCACAAGGCAGCCCCCATGGACTGAGTGCACAGGGCAGCCCCCCCCCCGACCCCCATGGACTGAGTGCACAAGGCAGCCCCTGCCCCCTGGCTCTGACCCCCAGGGACTGAGCGCACAGGGCAGCCCCTGCCCCCTGGCTCTGACCCCCAGGGACTGAGCACACAAGGCAGCCCCTGTCCCCTGGCTCTGACACCCAGGGACTGAGCGCACAAGGCAGCCCCCAGGGACTGAGCGCACAAGGCAGCCCGCATGGACTGAGCACACAGGGCAGACCCCCCCCCCAACCCCCAGGGACTGAGCGCACAAGGCAGCCCCCATGGACTGAGTGCACAAGGCAGCCCCTGCCCCCTGACTCTGACTCCCAGGGACTATGCCCACAGCTGCCCCATAGAAGATAGCCCAGTGACAGCAGCTCCTTAAGTAGCCCTTGCCCCTCATGTAAGCACATTGCAATGTCCGATTGCCCGGGGTAGCCCCCGACACAGCAACAGGAATGGAGTCCCCTTCACACCCTGACCTGGCCTGTGCAGTGTTGGGCCCATTACAGATCGGGGGCAAGAGGCGGCTGGTGTCGAGTAGCACAAGTATTTCAGTGCATCCGGATGGGATCAGTCCTGTCACCCCGGGCACAGGTCCACGAACCTCCAGGGATGTGTCAGACACAGCTACGCTCATCATCTGCTAAACAATACCCTGCCCCAGGCTTCCGCTTGGCCTCCAGGCCTGTTACGGGCAGAGCAGCCCGATGGGGTGGGGAACCGTGGTGGGGAGCTCAGGAGGCCTGGGCGGGGTGCAGAGAAGGGAGCTCAGCAGGGGGGCACCAGGTAACGGGGGGGGTCAGTGACCCAGAGATGGGGGGTGCTGGGTGCAGAGGAGGGAGCTCAGCAGGGGGCACTAGGTAACGGGGGGTCAGTGACCCAGAGATGGGGGGTGGAGAGGAGGGAGCTCAGCAGGGGGGCACCGGGTGCATGGGGGGGTCAGTGACCCAGAGATGGGGGGTGCTGGGTGCAGAGGAGGGAGCTCAGCAGGGGGCACTAGGTAACGGGGGTCAGTGACCCAGAGATGGGGGTGCTGGGTGCAGAGGAGGGAGCTCAGCAGGGGGGCACTGGTTGATTGGGTTGGGGTATCAGTGACCCAGAGATGGGGGTGCTGGGTGCAGAGAAGGGAGCTCAGCAGGGGGCACTAGGTAACGGGGGGTCAGTGACCCAGAGATGGGGGTGCTGGGTGCAGAGGAGGGAGCTCAGCAGGGGGCACTAGGTAACGGGGGGTCAGTGACCCAGAGATGGGGGTGCTGGGTGCAGAGGAGGGAGCTCAGCAGGGGGCACTAGGTAACGGGGTGTCAGTGACCCAGAGATGGGGGTGCAGAGGAGGGAGCTCAGCAGGGGGCACTAGGTAACGGGGGGTCAGTGACCCAGAGATGGGGGTTTGCTGGGTGCAGAGGAGGGAGCTCAGCAGGGGGGCACCGGTTGACTGGGGTGGGGTATCAGTGACCCAGAGATGGGGGTGCAGAGGAGGGAGCTCAGCAGGGGGCACTAGGTAACGGGGGGTCAGTGACCCAGAGATGGGGGTGCTGGGTGCAGAGGAGGGAGCTCAGCAGGGGGGCACTAGGTAACGGGGGGTCACTGACCCAGAGATGGGGGGTGCGGGGTGCAGCGGAGGGAGCTCAGCAGGGGGCACTAGGTAACGGGGGGGTCAGTGACCCAGAGATGGGGGGTGCGGGGTGCAGAGGAGGGAGCTCAGCGGGGGGCACTAGGTAACGGGGGTCAGTGACCCAGAGATGGGGGTGCAGAGGAGGGAGCTCAGCAGGGGGCACTAGGTAACGGGGGGTCAGTGACCCAGAGATGGGGGTGCTGGGTGCAGAGGAGGGAGCTCAGCGGGGGGCACTAGGTAACGGGGGGGGGTCAGTGACCCAGAGATGGGGGTGCTGGGTGCAGAGGAGGGAGCTCAGCGGGGGGGCACCGGGTGCACGGGGGGGGTCAGTGACCCAGAGATGGGGGTGCTGGGTGCAGAGGAGGGAGCTCAGCAGGGGGGCACTGGTTGATTGGGTTGGGGTATCAGTGACCCAGAGATGGGGGTGCTGGGTGCAGAGGAGGGAGCTCAGCGGGGGGCACTAGGTAACGGGGGGAGTCAGTGACCCAGAGATGGGGGTGCTGGGTGCAGAGGAGGGAGCTCAGCGGGGGGCACTAGGTAACGGGGGGTCACTGACCCAGAGATGGGGGTGCTGGGTGCAGAGGAGGGAGCTCAGCAGGGGGCACTAGGTAACGGGGGGTCACTGACCCAGAGATGGGGGGTGCGGGGTGCAGCGGAGGGAGCTCAGCAGGGGGCACTAGGTAACGGGGGGTCAGTGACCCAGAGATGGGGGGTGCTGGGTGCAGAGGAGGGAGCTCAGCAGGGGGCACTAGGTAACGGGGGGGGGGTCAGTGACCCAGAGATGGGGGTGCTGGGTGCAGAGGAGGGAGCTCAGCGGGGGGGCACCGGGTGCACGGGGGGGGGGCAGTGACCCAGACACGGGTCACCCCCCCCCCGCCGCTGGAGCCAGCTCTCCACGGCAGCCGCTCCCTTCGCTTGGCTTCCCCCGGCTTCCCCCTTCCTCGGCAATCTCCGCCGCCGCCCGCTCGGGCTCGGCTCCCTCCGCCGCCGCCCGCTCCCCTTCGGCGCGGCCCCGCCCCCGCTCGGCCCCGCTTCGGCCATCTCCGGCCCCGCTCGGCCCCGCTTCGGCAACCTCCGCCCGTTTCCGCCGGCCGCGCGGGGCGCTGCCTCGGCGCGGCTGCGTGCCCGGCGGGCGCCATTTTGTGTGCTTCGCCGCGGAGCGCGGGGCCGCGCCGAGTGAGCCCCCCCGTACAGTGACTGTGCCCCGTGTGCCCCCCCATGGCCGTGGAGAGCCCGAGTGTCCCCCCCGCCGCCGCCGCCTCCCCCCCCAGCCCGCACTCCGCCCCCCCATCTCCGTCCTGCCACCACCACGACAGCGGCAGCTGCGGCCTCCCCCGGCCGCCGCCACAACTCCACCACCACGGCCCGGACGAAAGGTCCAGTAACCGCCTCTCCCGAGCGCCTCTGTCTGTCCGTGTGTCCGTCCGGCCCGCCGGACCAGGTTTGGGGGGGGCTGGGCCGCCGGGGGGGCACGGAGCCAGCTGCGGGCACCCGGGAGACGGGGGGGCCGCCCGGGGGTCAGGGCCTGAGGCAGGGCAGGGCCTGAGATCAGCCGGGGGGCAGGGTCCGGGGAGGGGAGGGAGTATCTGGGGCAGGGCCCTGGGGGGAGCGTCAGGGGAAGGGGCAGCTTGGGGGCAGGGCCTGCGATCAGTCAGGTGGGGGGGGGTCAGAAGCAGGGGGTGCCCGGGACCTGCATAGGGGGGCAGGGCCCTCGGGGGGGGGCATTAGGGGGAACCTGGGGGCAGGGCCTGAGATCGGGGCATTATCTGGGTGGGGGGGTGTATGGAGCATCAGGGGCCATAGGAAAAGGGGAGACCTGGGGGCCAGAGCCTGAGATCAGGGGCATTATCGGGGGGGGGGGTATGGAGCATCAGGGGCCATAGGAAAAGGGGAGACCTGGGGGCCAGAGCCTGAGATCAGGGGCATTATCTGGGGGGGGGTGTATGGAGCATCAGGGGCCATAGGAAAAGGGGAGACCTGGGGACCAGGGCCTGAGATCAGGGGCATTATCGGGGGGGGGTGTTGTATGGAGCATCAGGGGTCATAGGAAAAGGGGAGACCTGGGGGCCAGGGCCTGAGATCAGGGGCATTATCTGGGGGGGGGTGTATGGAGCATCAGGGGCCATAGGAAAAGGGGAGACCTGGGGGCCAGGGCCTGAGATCAGGGGCATTATCTGGGGGGGGGGTGTATGGGGCAGCCCTTGGGCGGACCATCAGGGGCCACAGGAAAAGGGGAGACCTGGGGGCCAGGGCCTGAGATCAGCCTGGGAGCAGGATCCTGGGGTCGGGGGGGAACCAGAGATTAGCTGAGGGGTGCAGAGTTAGGGGCTGGGGGAGGCAGTGGTTATGTTCCTGAGCATAGGGGAGATAGCTGTGCAGGCTAGGCAGGGAGCTGAGCTGCTGGCACTAGGGGAGTGAGAGGCTCCAAAGAGGGGTTGGGGGGGCTCTTCTGGTCTTCCAGCTTTTGGAGGGGTTAAGGGAAGGCTTTGTGGACTCCTTAATGAGGCCATGGACCCCATAGCCCAGCTGGGCAGTACTGGCCTCATTAATGTTTCCTTTGTTCTCAGTGGCTTCATGGACCCCTGCAGGCCACAGGGGGGCTTTAGGGAGTGCAGTGTGGGCAGAAAGGCACCTGGGGTGTAATGAGCAGTGTGTAGTGGTATGGGATGTGTTGAGCAGTAATACCCCTTGGTTCCCCTCCCCCCTTTATATAGAGAGACTCCCTTCCACAGCTGGAATCTCAAGTGATCCCAGTCTATCAAGGTACTGAAAGGTTTATAGTCCCCCAGGAAAACCCTCTCTCCTTTTATCCTCAGAGATGTATGTGAAGCACCTTTCCCCAGCCAAAGAAACCTAAGTGCAACTGTTCCCTTTGTTAGTATTAGCACGTGCTGTTATTTGAAAAGGAAGAGCCAGAGATTAGTGTATGCAGTGCACAAAAATAAACAGCTTAATCATGTATGTTTGTGAGAGAGAGAGAGATGCTCCCTTTCCCACTCCCCTATGAAGGCAGTTGTGTAGTACAGAGAGCTGCTTGTATGTATTAGTGTGCCTTCCTCTCTAAGGAGTTCTGTATTTCATGTGATGCAGGGGTTGGGGTGGTAAGTATTCTCTTTTATTGAATAATTCAATTATACGTTTTCCTTTCTTTTCCCCACCACCAAAAAAAAAGTCCGGAGACCATCCTTTGATACATTTCATGTAAGGAATGAGTTAATACAGTATGTATACAAACCAAGCGGGATTCTGCCCCTTTGTGTTGACTTGACTTTTAGATTCATGCACCCCGCAGATGTGAACTAAAAAAAAGTCACAAAAGCACACAATTTTCTCCAAAAATAGGTCTGCTGTGACGTTTAAACGGCACGGGTACCAGAGTGAAAGGTCAGCTAGCCCAAACCCCTTGATTCCATCTAGAAACAGGATGTGGATCCATTACTTTGTTTGCAAACTCCATCCTCATTCCATTATGTTGAAAGCAGGCAGACTGTCCTGTTAAAAATATTTGGTGACAAACTCACAAGTGTGCAAAAAAATTGTGGCAAAAGAAATCACTGTTTCCCAAATGTCATCACACATTCTCTCCGTCCGCCCCAATCCCCTTTTACAGTGTTATAGTTGATACCTGGAGAAGTTTGAGGAGGACGAGTAGTGATGTACAGTGTAAGCACACCGTTCATAGGGATCTGTTTTACAATGTCCTAATTTCTCTTCTGCCTGTGTTTCCATGATCCCTTTGTTTATCCAATGTATTATGAAAAGTTCATATAAGTTTGTTCCTCACAATACTTACATGAAATAAATTAGCTCATGTATCCCCTCAGTGTACAATATACTGCCCCCTCAGCCCCCCCCCCCCCCAAATCCTCAGTCATTCCTTCTGTCCTTCATATTGAACAAATCCACACATATTGTCCTGGAGTATTCCATCCAGTTTACGTTTTTCTTGTGTGAAAAAGACAAAATTAGTTTCTTAAAAGCACACACAAGTATATTTATGTGGAATTGTGTTGTTTCATTTCCCCCTTGTTTACTCTTCTTCCTCTGCAAAACAAAAACAAAAATTAGAAACTTGTGTACATTTGTTAGAAAACGTCAATTATAAAACAGCACAACACTTGTAATCCATTGTCGAAGCCTAGTGGAGGTTTTTTGTTGCAAATGTTGGTGCATTGTAAAAGGGACTTTCACAATTGAGTAAAATGGGGGGGTGTAAGAATGCAATTTACTTGTATTATTCCGTTTGCTATTATTTTAGATGTATTTTATAATGGGACCTTTCTCCCTAACATCCTACCTCTGGCAGCTTACTTTTGCTATGACGTTATAGGGATTGAAATGTCTCTTTGATCAGTGGGCCAGGGTCAGAGCTGGAAAATGTTTACTTACCTGGCTAAGGTGTTTCTAGCCCTGACAGTTCATGAGGAGTGGGACCTGACAGTATGGATTTCTCCTAATTTGTTAAAGCCATATTATTATTTTTTTATAAAATCTTCATGTTAAACCTCTCAGTTGTTCCACAAAATATAAATAAAAGTTAATTTTTATACCTCCATAGTAGGTCATTTTCCAAGCAAAATCTGAAAGGCTTCTTGAGTCTTAATCTACTATTGACTGATGTCATCAGGAGTTTCTGTATCCACTGTCATTGGAACTAGAATGGCCAAATGCAGCTGAGAAACTAGATATTTGGTGGAGGAGAATCTTATACTAATTTCCACTTTATTGGGCTAATGTAGTGCCACTTCATGGAAATGGGAATTGTTGTGAAATCAGAAGCAGTAGAATCTTAAACTGCCAAGTTTAGTGGAATTGTCAAGAGATTTCACAAAATGAACATTCAAGTTTTGGAGTTTTTAAAATGTTAGTAAATGAAGTGACACTCAATCTTTTAACGTTTTCTTCTGATTACAATCCTGCATTTTCAGTTCTGTCATGACTGTAATCCAGGACTCAAGATTCTGGCCCCAATCACACGTATAGGCGTGGGTTTAACTTTACTGCTATGAATAAATCAATGGAATTACTTTTAGTAGTAAGTTCAACACATGCCTAAATGTTTGTTAATATTTTTGATTACTTGGTTTCTTCCAGATGGTTTAAGGCAAAGATTTCTAGTTTTAGCAGTTCTTGAATTAGCCACTAATAATGTCAGGTGAGAATTGAAGTGCAGATAGATGAAGCAAGATGGCATTTGGAATGATTTAGTCTTATCACCTGGTATCCTGTGACCTGTTGCACTAGAAGTGACATGTACCCCTTTGGAAAGTTGAAAGCTTGGGTATAAGGTATTTTATTTTTCTGCTTCACAAGATACCAGCCCTTGGAAAAACTAGTGTTGGTCCTTCGGTCTAGCTGTACTTTATGGCACCGGTTGAGAAGTGATTAAAGCAAATCCTAAACCCCAGAACAGTGTCCTTTTCAATAGCCTTGTTATACTCCTGGGTTTGTGACATCATCTAGTGCAGTAGCAGTGTCTAGAATATCAAAACAACATTATTACTTCACTGCAGGATCGAGTAACGGGTGGTAAGGAGCCAACTGTCTAAACTCAATGACTTCAGTAGTTAGCAATCAGGGCAAAAACATGCCAAGCGAGAGCTGGATTGTTTTAAAGCAGTTTGTGAAAGTTTTCCCCGATATAAAAGTCCCTTCAAAATAGAAAAGAAAAGCAGAGAGGCATAAGAACGGCCGTACTGGGTCAGACCAAAGGTCCATCTAGCCCAGTATCCTGTCTACTGACAGTGGCTAATGCCAGGTGTCCCAGAGGGAGTGACCCTAACAGGTAATGATCAAGTGATCTCTCTCCTGCCATCCATCTCCACCCTCTGACAAACAGAGGCTAGGGACACCATTCCTTACCCATCCTGGCTAATAGCCATTAATGGACTTAACCTCCATGAATTTATGAGTGAGACCCCTGTTCAGGAGTGACATTAGTGTTTTACCTTGGGTTGAGAGGAATGTCTCGTAGAACTCCCTGTGGAGAACCACAGTTGATGTCTCAGATTGAGGAAAGGCATTGAATGGAAGGTAGTTTGCAGGAAGGCTGAGAAACTTAGGATGGAATTTCTGCTTCAACCTGAGTGGTTCTGTAGGTAACACAGTACACTGCATTCTTGAGGCCACACCAGTTTGCAAAGTGAATATCCTCCTGGTTTCTCAGGGTACGTTTACACTTACCGGGACGGTCGACGCGGCGAGTTCGACTGCTCGGAGTTCGAACTATCGCGTCTGATCTAGACGCGATAGTTCGAACCCCGGAAGCGCTAGTTCGAACTCCGGTACTCCACCGCGGCAGGAGGAGTTGCCGGAGTCGACCCTGGAGCCGCGGAGTTCGCTTCCGCGGCGTCTGGACGGTAAGTAAGTCGAACTAGGGTAGTTCGAATTCAGCTACGTTATTCACGTAGCTGAATTCGCGTACCCTAGTTCGACCCCCGAGCTTAGTGTAGACCAGGGCTCAGTTGACCTTATTCACACTGTTACCATCTTGAGGTAAAAATCCAAGATGGCAACACTCTGAAGGAGCAGAAAAGAGGCAGGTTCTGGCCAGTTCCGTTTTTGCTTCAGGATTGTACCGAGTCTCTCAGGGTTTTAGTGAATTAACCAATATTTGTATTGAGGGAGGTAGGACTTCAAATCGTATTGAGATAGACATGTAATTCTCTTAGGTTCCTTTGAAATGTAGAGATGTCCTGGCCATCCAGGCCTTTGATGGCCTTTACAGAACTCAAGTAATAACCTAAGACAGTGTGCCACTGCCTCCATTAAAAAGAGCCACAAAGCATAAAACAACACAAGATCTCCACCCTGCTGTACATACTGCAAAACCAGGAAAAAGCCTTTTAAACCTTGTTTAGAAAGATGCTATGAATGTACCATTGCATGACTGGACACTTGTTCCCAACTAGAATAGTCTTTTCCCACTCCCACATGAAGTTTTCTCCATTCCCTGCATATTCAGCTTGTGTAATGGCTTTCTTGCTAGTTTTCAGCTGCACTTCTTCTTTTTGCTGATTTTGTTGTGTAGTTTTTTCCCTCCCTTATGGAATGTGCTGTAAAAAAAAAATCAGATTATTAATAGAAAACAAATTTCATCTTAAACCGTCCTGATCATACCTTTCTTGAGGTAGAAGAAATACATTTATCCCAAGAATAGGGAAATGTGCTATGCACATTCTAGGGTTTCATATATATTGCTTAAATTCATGCAAGATTAGAAGTTAATATTTCATGATTGTGCGATTAGATCTTGCAGACTTTTCAGTCCAGTAAACTTCCTGTTAACCTGTGTTTGTGGTTCATTTTCTAACAGAGCCACCCCTTCTATTGCTTTGAAAAGATGCATTTTCACCACATTTTTTTGCATTCTTTTATGCTGACCTCAGTTACCTTGTAGCCATTTTTCTTTGTATGTTAACGTTCAGGTTTTGTAGTCTGTGGATCCATTCCACTAAAACAGATCACACTGTACATGGGATTTCATGCTCAACTGCACCTGTTGTGCAAATAACTATTGTAAAAAGGAAGGTTTTCTGCAGTAGTCTGGCAGCCCAGATATTAATCACCATCCTAATTCTCCTACCCTGTGACCAACACTTTGGATAAAGCTGTTTTTTATAACGTAAATAAGATACTCCCATGTTTTGTAACAGATGGGTTTATAGAGCAATTTTTTCTTTCCCTTGAGTCAGACAAACTTCCTTCTCTTCCCTTTCCAGCTTCCATAGATAGTAAAACCACTTGTTTCCATATGAAGTTGGCAGATGAGGGAGAGCATGTTATTCTGGACCAACTTTTGTAGCTGTGATGAGGAAAATAATTATAAAATCTTTAGCATAACTAGTAAATTATCTCAGTTACAGCTGTCAGTTATGTCCACTGTGCAAAAAGTTCTCATAATTTGTCAGTTTCATACGAGTTTTTCCAAGTTCATCCAAGTATTTAGTTATATGAAATAGAACTTTGTAAATATTTAGCCCTTAATTTTTCTAAGCCATTTTGAATTATTTTTAAAAAGCACCTGAATTGTTTTTAATAGACACTTTTGCATAGTAGAAATGCTGCTATTACATAAAACATGTTGTTGTTTCCTGTATTCAGATGAAACAGATGTTATTGTTAAAAGAAAACAGAGGGCAAAAAATGAATATTTAAGGGCAGGGTATTTATTCAGCTCACAAGTGCAAGATTATTCTGAGCAAAATTCTTTCTTAACTCTCTTTTGTGCATAATATTGCATTATAGCGCTTTAATCTCCATAATCTCGATGGATGACTTAACATTCCATATGTGCATAGATACAAACACACCTGGTGCGACTAAACACCTGTTCAACTTCAGTTCATCAGAAAAAATGTCAAAGTTCTGAAATAGTTTGGATAAATGTGACATTCTAATTTCTGTAAATTCTAACAGTGTATGGTAGTGAAAGACCTTGAGCATACTCCAAATTTCCTATTTTTACATAAAAACCATGTGTTATTTTTGCTATTTATTTCTATGATTTAAAAAATCTTTCTAAACACCTGGTGTCCCATTTTAGAATCGATTACAATATAATTAAAAAAGAAGAAAACAGAAAACTTGAAATTGTTTTCCAAAAGGCCACACTTTTTTTTTTTTTTTGGATTTATACTGGTGTGAATATTTTTGTTTTCTCTGCTGCTGTCTTATGAGAGAGTTCACCTTTATGACACTGTATCTGCTTGAGGTGGCAGCTGGTTCATAGTACTGTGTTTAGGTCATTACTATGATTGTGAGGTCATAGATGTAGTGCTATGGATAAAGTTCAGCATTCTGCTAAGATAGCAGCATGCTCTGTACTGGAGATGGCCCTTGATAGAAAAAGTGTGAAGGGACTATAGGAAGGCCACAGGATGGGTACACACTTAGCTAAGGATTTTCCCACAGTCAGCATTCTTCTCTACAAATACGTTAGCCACTTTACCAACTTGGCTTCTTTACTGTATAACCACAGTGAATGCAAATGGTGAGCTAGCTTATGAAATTAGCACAGCCTTGGCACTTTATAATCATTTTTATTCAGACTTTTTAATTCGTAATTTTACTCACCCTAACTTTCAGGTGCCACTATAATTTGCCAGATTTCAGATTCTGATGTTGTTTTCTATTTTGTTTGTGTGAAAACCCAAAACCAAAGTTAATGGTGAAATAATATTAAGCCCTCTAGAGTCCTTCTGTCCAAAGAGCTCAAAGCACTTTCCCAAACACTAATGAATTAACTCTCACACACTCGCTCTGAGGTAGGTATTATAATCTTCATTTTACAGACTGGGAAATTGAGGTTAAGACAGCATTTCCCAAACTTTTTTGGCCACAGAACACTTTTTAGCCTATTACAGAACACTTATAATATTATTTTATAGTCGTTTGGTTTTCAAGTAAAAAAATTGCATTATTTATGCTCAAATATATTTTATTTTATAAAACAAAGCAACAATACAAATTTAAAATAACTTGAACTAAGGATTTCTAACTGGAAAGCGCGTATAAAGGAGTACAAAAATCAAGTGCAAGAGTCTTTCACGGAACACATTCACATCGTGTGGAACACCAGTGTTCCATGGAAACGCTGGGTTAAGAGATTAAATAATGGGACCAAAGCTACTAAAATGAGTCGGTGGCAGAACCCGAGTTAAGGAATTCAGGAATATATGGCTCCTGGCCCCATGGTGGGTGCTATGCTGTGCTTGATATCTAAAGATTTGTATAAAAGTGATTTATTAGACTCTCTTTTATTTTATTGAATTTTTGTACATTGATGAAGTAACTTGTTTCACCAGAATTAGTTCTGTTTAGAGTCCCAGCAACTGTTTCACAAATTGCCTCGCAGTAGCCACAGGCTTTTACAGTTACTTCCAGATTGGCCTCTTGTTTTTCATGGCATTTGTTATTCACAAATGCCATGATAGAACAGGCTGATACATTATTTTCTCCAAACTGTACATAGGCCAGAGTAATTCAAAGCAGAGCTGAAGAACTGTGTACTTTACTCAGCAAAAATGACAGTTGTTCTGACTGCTGGGAATTGCAATTAGGGTGATTGCAACCTGATATTTACGGGAGCACTTGTTCCTGTTTAAAGCCAACAGGGAAGGTAGGAAATTAAGAGCAGCGTTGCAATGCCCAGTTGGCGGGTGCTTTGGGGAAGGTAATGCTGATTTAAGCAGAGCAGTGCTAATGGGAATAGTCTTTTTTCCCTGTAGATAATAGCATGCATGCCAAAACATACGTTGTTGAATGAATTTACCATACCACAGCAGGCCTTTAAAATAGTGGCTCATCAGCAGTTGCCATAGGAGAATATTAATACTCTAAATAGCCTGCCCAGCTTGTTTTTTCTCACAACATAGTCTGGGCTGGTGTGTGGGTTTGTTTTTTTTGGTACTATATCCAGCTGCACACTGGACACTGCTTGGTTGATGGAAGAATTCCGTCAATCTAGCTACCACCTATTGATAAGATGGATTTACTACGGGTCTACACTAGAATGGTGCAGCTGTGCCACAATAGCATTTCTCGTGTAGATATACCCTGAGTCTCTTGAAGCCCAGTCCTTTGTGGCCAGTGCACGATTGTTCTTGTTAGTATTTTTTTTTTCTGCATTACTCTCCGATCTGATTGTAAATGTCTGAAATAATGGGGTTTCCGTTGTTTCTGGGATGCTAGTATAAAAGTTTAAACACAGTTTCTTTTCTTTGTGAAGCTGCCATTTTAAATTAGCTGCAACTCTGTGAAAAATGTTGGTTCATCTAGTCCAGGGTTGATTTTCCTATTTTCTAGAAGGAGTCAGATTCACCAGTATCCTGGGTCCCTTGTGATTGCAGAAAATCAGTCATGGAGGATTCTCCTGGCTGATCCTAACATAGTGCCTTCTCAGTGCTACAGAGGAAGATGAAAACGAACTAGCCACTCCCAAGGCAAATACAATGTTAGAACTCAGGGATTCTTGCCTTCTCTCTGACTGTTCTAAAGGGAGGGAAATCTTTCATGTTATGTGTACTCCTAGTATCTCGTATGTTTTCGATTTGTCACGTGTGCGTTAGACTTTGGAAGTGTTTCCTTGGAAATCATAACTTGCTGAGATTTGGTGACCTTAGAGGGGCTTTTGTTTTTAACTAGTAGCGAACCATAATTTGTTGTGGGATGGAGAAAGGGTTGTCAGGCACCTGGTATTGTACTGAACCATTATTTTGAGATTCTGGAGTGTCTGAGGTAATTGTTGTGGGGACAAAGGGAAATGGCTACTGGAAGGGGAAATTAGAGTTATTTAACTGTTTTTTTCTCATTGGCTTTATACATTTATTATTTGATTCTGTCAGAAATGTGTATAGGGTCTGAATTCACCAGATCCAGGCACTCTCACTTTGTGCCATTTGGATGTGTGGAACATGAACCTTGCATGGACACTGAGTACTTTCAGTGACTAGTTGAAGTTTATTCAACTGGTGCTTGCCTTTCAAAATTCCACATGCTTGCAGGAACAGGTAGACCTGCAGCAAGCCTGATCGTGAATTGAACAAATCTGTTGTTCAAATGTTGCAAATACAAACCAAAACAGGATTGGAATTTTGGATTATAGTGGGAATGGATGGCTCAGGGAAATTGGTAATGGTGGGATCGGGAGTGTTTGATCTCTAAGCGGCTAGAGCTGGTTTCCATTCAGTCCTAGCGGATGATGACCAAATGTTGTCTTCTAATGTCCGTTCAGCTGTCCATGTAATGAGTTGCAGGGCCTTAGTCCATTCAAAATAACTTCAGAAGTGTTAACTGCATTGCTCGCTGTCCGGGAGACATTGGGGTGTGGATGAGGGCTAGCTGGCTGAGACTCAACCAGGTAAGACTGTGGTGATGTTGGTCGGATTGGTGAGTTTACCAGAGGAGATGGCAGGGATTATTTCTGTCCCTTCAAGGTGTGCGACTACCTGTGGTTGACCTGGTTCCTGACCTGGGGATGGCGATGTCTAATGAGATTCCTACCTGCTGCTAGAGGAGCAGGTAGCAGCTATAGCCGCTTTGGCAGCTAGGAAATTGTTCCTGTTCCTTTCAGATGTAGACTCTGCCACTGTCATCTCTGCCTTTGAAATCAGATACTGTCATGTGCTCTACATGTAGATACTTCTTAAATCTATTTGGAAACTGCAGCTGGTGCAGAATTTGTCGGCTTGCTTGTTAATCAGTGTTTATTTTTGTGAGCACATTAGACCTGTGATGCATGAGCTGCCGTAGCTGCATGTTGAATTCTGGATTGATTTTAAGATGTTGGTTTTGACTTATACAGCTGTAAATAGTCTGGGATCTCCCTGTCTAAGAAATGCCTCTGCCCCATGACACTGTCATAGCTGCTGTCAAAGGAGGCACCTGAGCTGGTGTCCCATCAGTATAGGCTAGAGGGGTTTGTTGGCAGAATGTTTTTTATTAAGGCCCTGGGACTTTAGAGGTCGCATCCTCCCCAGGTCCCTATTAACCTACCTGTGTATTACAGTGCCTATCTGTTAGGGTGACCATAAGTCCCGTTTGGCCAGGACAGTCCCTTTTTTAAACCTTGTCCCGGCCATCCTGACATTTTTGGCAAAAGTGGGCATTTGTCCCGTTTGCTTTTACTGACTTGATCAGTTGGCAAGAGAAAACTGGACAGATGCCCACTTTCGTCACAAACGTGGCGTGGTGTGGGGAGGAACGTGTGGGGGAATGAGCAGAGACGCCAGCCCCTTGCAGGGGTCACGCAGGGTTCCAGCGACCCCAGCCTTGTGTGTGTGGGGGGGAGAGGACAGACGGGGGTACCAGCGACCCCAGCCTCATCGGGGGGGGGTAGGGAGGGGACTCCGGTGAGCAGCTGGGGTTATCCCTGTGCAGGGGAGGGGCACTCGCCAGCCCCGTGCTGGGGTGGGGAGAGGGTTCAAGCCAGCCCTGTGTGGTGTCCCATTTTCCCTTTGGGAAATACTGTCTGTCCTCCCTGGCCTTGTGGGGAGATTGGTGTTGAGCAGGGCTGGTGGGAACAGGGGACTCTGGTGTGGGGGTCGATTAATGTCTGTTCACATGATCAGTCTGGTGGTACTGATTACTCTGTTCATTTATGTAATGTAGAAATTACCAAGGGCATCCAGAATCCTGGAGGGGGATGGGGGGATGCCCTTTTACCATTTGTAAAATCCAGATACATCATTCCGCAAAACCACAAACAGACCAGGCCCCTTGGTGGCAGAGTCTCAGCATGGAGGTGGAATGACTGAAGTCCCTTCTTTCCCCAGAGCTCGGCTCTCCATGGAAGGGGTGAGACACATTAGCAGGGGGCCCTGTAGAGAGTGGAACTTGGTACCATTGCTTCTGTACCTGATCTGCAGCTAACGGCACTGTTTCGGGTTCAGTTTCTAAGGCTGCCCATCTTCCCATCTTTCAACAGCAGTGAAATTCATAGGAGATGTTTTGTAGAGGGGGCAAAGATTATTGTCCTAAAAGCTGTTTCTGTTTGAATTCTTGCCACTGAAAAGTAGTAACGGCACCATTATTGTTGTGCTTTGCCTTTAACAGAAAAGGAGGGGGAGAGCTTGTAATGGGTTTTAGACTGAACGCTCGGTCTGCACAGCACCAAGCTAATCTTGGGCACATCTGCCAAATAAATAACAATGAAGACATCATAGAAAGATCCCTGTGAAAGCAGACACGCTGATAGGCACTTGAGAGACAGCATTACCACTGTGCCCTGTACCCCATCTAGAGTTCCCAACAAGGGATGGGTTAGAAGGGGAACCTCCCTCGGAAGTTTCCCTTCACTGCGGTACTGCATGCTACTAAGGTCTTTGAGGAAAGGGTTACCCTTAAATTGGTGACATATACTCCCTGTTCTCCAAACTCAGGGATAAAATTCCATCCATTCATTGTACTCAAAATCATTTTAAATAAAGAATTGAACAGTGATAAGTATGTACTGCTTTGGTCAGAGCGTAGAGGAGATGGAAAATTAGAGCAAGATTAAGAATGTGAGGATTTGTAGGATTCGGGAAGGGGTGAGCAGTATAAAAAGAGAATTTAAGTACTGCTTGCACCCTTACTTGATTCGTAAATTCGATTTATTGTGAACTTAGAGAAAGCTTCACTTAACCAAACCCCAGTAATTCTTAAACTGAATATGACTGGAAAATCCTCTGAGGACATTAAAGATCTTGGTTTGTTTTATCTCATCTCATGATGACCGTAGTTATCTGTGAACCCTAATGTGGTGTAAAGATCAGGAAGCAGCAGTGCGTGTGTTTCCAAAATTAAGAGACAAATTAAATTTTCTTAAGGCAGCATTCTCACTTGGAAATGGGGACTCAAACAGCTATTCTTTCCAGGCAAAAGTCCAGATAATTATAGATGAAACCAAATGTTTGTTTATTTATTTAAATTTACACACACACATGCTTTTTAGGTAAGAAGAAGTTGCCTATTTAAAACCCCTGGAAAAGGAGCTAGATGCTTCTTCAGTACATTATTAGGATAGACAACAGGAATAATGGGGTTTCTGTAATAATTTGTTTTATTTTTATCTTCTGTGGGACCACATGGTTTCTGGAAAAATATTGACTTTAATTCTAAGTCTGATTGAATTTGTGATAATGTTCTCTAAGATTTGAAGCTGTAATTTTGCAGTCTCTGCTATTGTATGTTGTTCAGTAGAATTATTTTATAGGCTTTCATTTTTTTAAAATGTGCATAGATGTGATCAGTTAAATAGCAGAGCTCTCTTGTCTTTATTTAACTGGGAACTTTGGTCCGAAGCGCGTGTGTGTATGTGTGTGTGAGAGTGAGAGAGATTTGAATAGGCTCTATTTGTATGTTCCAGTGACATAGATTGATAAAGCCAAATAGACTCATAGACTTTAAGGTCAGAAGGGACCATTATGATCATCTAGTCTGACCTCCTGCACAACGCAGGCCACAGAATCCCACCCACCCACTCCTGTAACAAACCCCTAACCTATGTCTGAGTTATTGAAGTCCTCAAACCAAGGTATTTGGGACTAGTGTTACCTTTAGATTTAGGAAACCCCAAGATGTCCAGCTGGCTTGAGTGATTTTGTCAGGAGTGAAATGCCAATGTGAGTGTTTGCTTTGCAGGGAGGATGGGGAGCTGGAAGAAGGCGAGCTGGAGGACGATGGGGGAGAGGAGCCCCAGAATGCATCTGAGTCCCATGAGAGGGGCCGGAGAGAGAAGGGAGAGAAGCACAGAAGTGACTCGGATGAAGAAAAGGCTCATCGGCGGATGAAGCGCAAGAGGAGGAAAGAGAGAGAGCGAGAGAAAGAGAAAAGAAGAGCAAAAAAGAAAAGGAAATCCAAGCACAAAGTGAGTAAACAAACCTCCAGGGTCCTCCTCTTCTGCCAGGTATGGTAATGGGGATCCCAGCTCCACTCCTCCAAGAGGCTCCATATCTAGTGATTCCAATGGCTGCATTTACATACTTACCTTGTAGAGCTGGGGGTCTCAGCCCGCCCCCCGAATGCTGTGAAACCTCCACAGCCCCCCCGTGTCACAACACCTGCTTTTCTGCATGTAAAAGTCAGGGTTGGGGGTAGCAGATGGGAATTGCATGGGGCCCCATGCCACAGGGATGGCTCAGGCTGCTCAGGCCTCGGCTTCAGCCCAGGGCCTCGGGTTTCAGCTCCAGGCACTGGGGCTTCGGCTTTCTGCCCAGGGTCCCAGTGAGTCGGATGCTGGCCCTGCTTGACAGATCCCCTGAAACCTGCTCGTGGCCCCTCAGGGGACCCCAGACTCCTGGTTGAGAACCACTGTTGTAGAGAACATATTAGCTGTAGTATCCTAGGCAGAGTCTCCCTGCCTTAGGCCCTGCTGTATGGACATAGTCCATCGTTATGGCACCATGTGGTGCATTGTACTGCACCTACAAGGAAATATGAGCTTGCTGTTTAAATTAGACATCACCCAGCAGGAGGTAACAAGTAAACAAACTGGGGGGAGGCAGAAGATACCCTAGTAAGGAATCTCTCTTCTTTTCCTGTGTTTGCATATATCTGTGGGTGGAATGGAAAGGAAAAAGAGTTTCATTTGGGAACCTAAATCTCTTTTTTGTGAACACCTGTGCTTGCAAGAGACTAGTATGTGGTAAATTAAAATATCTGGCTTGTAAAGTCAAAGATGTTTAGGAGACCCTCAAGCTAACAGACAGTGTAATATGAATTGCTTTCATTAGAAACTGATGAAACAAACTGGTAACGTTCCCAATTGGGACGGAATCTACAGTGAAGTTTGAAATACACTAGAAGTCTTTTGCATCATATTCAAGGAACACTGTCAAGATTTTTGCAAGCCAGAATCTGAGTTACCTTAAGAAAGACTCATTTATCTTGTGTGTGGCAGTCCAGATGCCTGGCCACAGAGTTGGAATTCAAGCTTAGAGCGTAAGAGCCTCTGTACTGAAATCATACGATGTGTTTGCCATGCCTTGCAGCGCCATGCATCTTCCAGTGAAGACTTCTCTGCCTATAGCGAGGACTCTGATTTCAGCCCCAGTGAGAAGGGGCACAGAAAGTACCGGGAATACAGCCCTCCTTACCCTCTTGTAAGTATCTGCAATCAGCCAATTGTGGGAAAAGCTGCTCTCTCTTGCACTGGGTTGGAAATGCTGCAGGCTTTGCACATAGAGACCTGTCTTATGGACTCCTGGATTTGCCTCCAGACGCTGAGCCCCTTCCATCTTTCATTTTTTCCCATTTCTTCTAAAAATTAAATCATTACATCGAATGTCCCCTTTGGCCTTCCCTTGTCAACATGAAACAACCACTTCCCAACAAAGAGACAGGGAAGAGCAGAAGGAAATGAGCAAATAAATGCAGGTGCCGCATGCAGTTATATTGGGAACTCAGCCTGAAGCAGGTGTGGTTTTCTTTCAGAGGCCGTGGGCCTTTGAATCCAGAGGGGACCCTGATGAATACTGGTGATTCCCTCTTCAAGGAGCTATCTATTGCCAGGCTTTAATCCTGTAGGGTAGTGGCTGGGAGAAGGGAGATGACATGAGTTCACCTTTCAGTGTCGTCTCCTAGTTCTGTCCGATGGCTCCTTTACACCCCTTCTAACTGCACTTTGCATGTAGTCTTGATGAGGAGCTTGTCTGTCTCTCCAGAGTCCCGAAGGCCCTGGGAGCAAGCTGCCAGGGAAGGGATGCATGGTGGGTAGTAAATGAAACCATGAGGGGGCTGTGGCTTTGCAGGTTTGGGGATAAAGACTGCTCTACTTCCACAATTCCTTGGCAAGTCTGGCAAGAGGGCATGCCCCAGGGACCTGCTGTGCGTCAGCCATCACCATGCTGTTTCAGATTGGTCTTAGCTTCATTGTTAACCCTTCCTGTCTGTCTACTTTTTTCAGTCTCACCAGCAGTATCAGTCCTCTCACAGTGCCCCCTTGCCAAAGAAGAGCTACTCCAAAATGGAGGGCAAGAATTACAGCATGTACGAGGATTACGAGAATGAGGCCTATGGCGAATACGAGGGGGGTGAAGATGAAGACATGGGGAAAGAAGAGTATGACGACTTCACAAAAGAGCTGAACCAGTACCGGAGAGCTAAGGAGGGGACGCATCGGGGACGAGGTATGGCTGCCGTTGCCAACACGCTTCCCAGGCCAAGCCACTTTTCTAATCAACATGTTACAGCAGTTTGCTTGTTAAGGTTGATGATCAGTCACCACGTAATGCTCTGATCTTGTAGTTGGATGCATGCAGGTGGACTGTTGTGCCTACTCTGAGCCCCGGTACAACAGAGGTCTGCTTCAATTGCAATGGCCGGGCCGAAATAACTCATTGGTGCTGCATAGCGAGACCCAGAGACAGCCATTTCTTTACATCTTTTACTCTGCGAGGGCAAAGGCCAGATCCCAGTTTTGTGGCTTTATATTTAAAGGTGCATTCTTTCTCTTATGTCTAGATAG
Organism: Mauremys mutica; assembly: GCF_020497125.1. NCBI lineage: Eukaryota > Metazoa > Chordata > Testudines > Geoemydidae > Mauremys > Mauremys mutica. The sequence continues at coordinate 814,579 of NC_059086.1, forward strand.
ATTTAAAAATACAGATGAGGTAAAAAACAAACAAAAAAAAGTGTGTCCTTTATGTGCAAAGAAAACAAAGTCAGAATAACATGGCAAGTCCGATTTCATCCTGCTAAAGTACATTCAGAGTAAACTCTGAAGCGTAGCATGTTGTCGATCCTGCAGGAAGGATGAAACTTTATGTGGTAATTGCCCTGCATTCACAATGGCTGCTTTAAAATGTTTAAGTCTTAGCCACTTTAAGAGTAATTGCTTCAGAATATTAAAAAGCATTAACCCACTTAAAGCCAAATAGCACCAAGACTTATTCTATCAAAAGTCTAAAATACACAGAACTTGCTCTTATAAGGAGGAGGCGAGTGTTTTGATGTCTTTACTAACCAGGTATGTAATATATACATAGATAGATACATTCTGTTAGAAGGGTCACTGAGTGGTAGAAGTGATAACCTGGGACTCGGAGGATCTGAGTTCAGTTCCCTGCTTTTCCACAGATTTCTTGTGGGACTTTGGGCAGGTTACCGTGTCTCTCTGAAGCTCTCTTTTCCTGTCTGTAAAGTGGGGAGAGTAGCCCTGCCCTCCCTCATAGTGGTGTGGTGAGGATAAATACAGTAGAGATTGTGATGCGCTCAGATACTGTGGTAATGGGGGGCAGGTAAGTACCACAGATTGATGGATTCTGGTTAGGTTGATAGCATGGTACAGATATTGTACCCGGCGTGTATTGTCTTTGCCATATTCTTCACTATTTAAATGTGATGGGTAACCCTTACTGGAATGCCATTGACTTTCCTTTCAATTAGGTATGCACTTACGTTTGTGTTCCTTAGGAAAGTGACCCTATGTTGTATTAGTAGACTTAAAAAGCCTCAGCACGCCCTCGCAAACTCATTGATCTCACTAGCAGCAACTAAGAGATCATTTGCTGTCATAAGCTGATCTGATTGTCGTCTGGAAGTGAGACTATATGTTACTCCTGTGAACTGACTTGGTACCTACTCCAAAGACAGTCACGTGGTGCCACGTGGCTGTCTGAGTGTTCAAGTACCGCGGTAGCAGACTGACGTTTGTTTGCTTGCTCTACAGGCAGTCGAGGCCGAGGCCGAGGATACCGAGGGCGTGGAGGCAGAGGTGGAATGAGAGGGCGAGGCATGGGCCGAGGAGGCCGGGGGAGAGGGAGAGGCGAACATCCGGAAGAGGAGGAGGAGATTTATGAGGAAGAAATGGAAGTAAGGCCCATTACTGTCTGTATCTGAGTCCCCCAGAGGGGGGAGCGTTAACGGGGAGAACATTCCTTTCTGGAATTAGAAGCGGTGGGGTGAGCGTCAGTTTTGGGCCCAGAGTCCGGTGCCCTGAGCGCTCTGTTCTTTCTGAATTGCAGTATGGTGACAATGAAGAGCCAATGGGTGACGAGGAGTACGACGACTATTCGAAAGAGCTGAACCAGTACCGGAGGAGCAAAGAGGGCAGAGGGCGAGGTACAGACTGAGCCCAGAGCAGAGGGAATTAGGTGGTGCTCGTGGGCTCTGCGCAATGCGGAGAGTGGAGCCAGCCTGTGGTATCATAATGGTCAGGTTTTATTTGAGGGGAAGCGTATAAATAATGAGGCTGTTTTACTCTGTTTCAGGTGTAAATCGGGGGCGTGGCCGTGGCCCCAGGGGGAGAGGGAGCAAGGGGATGGGCAGGGGGAGAGGAAGAGGTGGCAGCAGAAGTGGAATGGGGAAAGGTGGCGGAATGAACGACGACGACGATTACTATGATGAAGACATGGGGGTAAGCAGCTCGGGGAGCCCTTGTTAGGGTTCATGTCACTAAGTGTATGCACTGATCTTACAGTCAGAAAAATGACCCCCATTCCCCACCCACCGAAAAGACGATCTCTGAAATACCTTGAAATGAGCCCAAAGTCTAGACTTCATATTTGTGTATTTCCCAGCAGAGTAAAAATGGGACTGGCCCAGGCTTCGTGACAATAAGCCCTTTTCTAGGCAGGATGGATTTTTCAGATTCGGATGGGTTGACTGACAAGCCAAGTTGAAATCTGTCTCTCCATCTAGCTACAGTCAGTCAGGCTGCGAGTCTTATGCTCCCTTCATGCAAACTTCGAAATGCATGTTGTAGGGAGGTTATTGTAGGTTAATTTCTTTCCATGGCTAGGATTTGCCTCTTCATGCTTGTTAACTACACCCTTACAATTCCTGCAGGATGGAGGAGGTGGTGGAAATTACAGGCGGAATGACCATGATAAACCCCACCAGCAGTCGGATAAAAAAGGAAAAGTTATCTGCAAATACTTTGTGGAAGGCAGGTGTACCTGGGTAAGGAGATAATTAATGGTGGCCTTGACTTTACTGTTAAGCATTTCTTTAGTACCTAAAATGCATCCAGGTCTGTACAAGATATAGACTGAATCGTATGTGGTCCTTGACTGAGACCTACGTGGTCTAGAACATAGAGTCTAGAATACATGTTGAAAGTGATAATATGCTGAGTGCTAGGAGCGTTACACCAAGTGTAAGGAAAATCAAGCGTGCAAACGCCAATCTGAGACAAACGCTTGCTTTACTTTCTGCTTCCTGATTCTCCGATTTTAAAAACACAAGATGATGGTGGTACACAGAGCCCAGTTTTCAAGGATTTCAGGGCCAGAACCCCAGCAGAGAATCAGTTCCATAACAAGTGCCTTATAGGTGTTAGCTGCCCCTTGTTATTGTGTATGCTTTATTGTTTCATTAACGGTGCGGGGGTTGTACTTTTTCTATACAGGGGGAACATTGCAATTTCAGCCATGACATCGAGCTACCAAAGAAGCGGGAACTGTGCAAGTTTTACATCACGGGTTACTGTGCGAGGGCGGAGAATTGCCCTTACATGCATGATATCCTTTCCTCTTGTTACTGTGTTCCCTGTCACCACGGAGATCAGTGGCTAAGTCAGTCGTGTGCAGCCCTGTGCAACAGGGAAAAATGGGCCAGAAGAGTAGGTCCCTGCACCAAGCAGCTTATGATCTATAGGCAAGTGCCTGTATGATATTGGTTCCCAGAATGTGGGGTGCACCCGCTTGTGGGAGGGGGCCGTGAAGGGCTAGCTGATGATGTAGACAGGCCTCTCCTTTGTTCTTCAGTCTCAGCTTTCGTTTTAAAAAAAGTCAATCTCTAGCTGTTAGAATTGCCGACAAATCCTTCACGTTGTGATCTGAGTTAACTGATGCAGAGACGTCTGCCTAAGTTTGCAGAGAGCCTGAAACAATAACGGGGGGAGAGACTACCCTGAGTGTAACCTATGCCTGCCTGAGCCTGCAGAGAGCCTGAATGCTGAGGTGTGAACAGCCCCATTCGTTTCAGTGGGTGCTGACTCAGATGCCAGTGATGGCATGTTCATTATTTCACTGCTCACTGGAGTGTGTCAGAAAGGAAGGGAAGGGTCCCATGATGAAGACCTGCACTAATGTTTCCCCAGGGGGAGGGAGGCTAGGACTAGCCATGGGAGTGTGGAAGATGTGTACCGTAAGATGTGTAGGCTTTTAACAGTGTATGACAGCTGCAGGGACATGAGTGAAGGCGGACTCAGCTTGTGAACAATACAGTATGGAGTAAGCACAAGGGAATGGGGTCTTCAGGCCACAGAGCTGCACAGAGCAGGTGGGTTTGCAGGAGTTTTAGAAAAGGAAAATGTGGGGTGTGGGGCAGTTGTGCTTTATTTTCAGTGTTGAGACTGCAGAGATTTCACATGCTTAGTAAAAATGTACCATTGGTGCAGCATTGTTAAAAATAACCTGTCTGCCCATTGACAGATTTTTTATTAATTACTCAAAGGAGTTTTATTTTCCTTAACACTTTGTACGAGACTTTCCTTGTAAACTGTTCCACACCACTGGGAACTGTATCAATGGGGACGACTGCATGTTTTCCCATGAGCCGCTCACAGACGAAACACGGGAGCTGCTGGACAAGGTAAAAGGGAATGTTAATGCGGGTTCCTTTCCGAGTGGCTCTCTTGCCTTGGCTGATTTTGCTGCCCAAGGGAGACTTTCACAGCAAGGAAAGAGGAGTTTGTAAGGTGGGGTAGCGAGGGGGTCATTTGGAGTTCCGAGATTGAATTCTGAACAGGGAAGTGCAGGGAGCCTGGTCTGACTCTGCAGAGCAGAAGCCCCATCGTTTGGGACACTTTCAGCTTGCTAGAACACTAGTTTAATGTACAGTAAGAGACAAGCCTGTGCTGACAGACTCTCATATGGAACCTCAGCACTGGAGTAACACGGGCCCAGGCTGTGGTCTAACCAGCCGTGCTGAGACCTGGCAAACTCATACCAACATGGGCTGTTCAGGGCGTTGCTTTTAACTGCCTCTCATTTCTCTCTCTCCCTCAGATGCTGGCTGATGATGCAGAAGCAGGTGCAGAAGATGAGAAGGAAGTTGAAGAGCTAAAGAAACAGGGCATCAATCCATTACCGAAACCTCCACCTGGAGTGGGCCTGCTGCCCACACCCCCTCGTCCTCCTGGACCGCCAGCTCCAACTTCTCCCAACGGGAGGCCAATTCCTGGAGGACCACCGCCTCCTCCGCCACCCCCCCTTCCACCGCCAGGGCCACCACAGCTGCCACCACCGCCGCATGAGCCTCTCTCACCACAGCAGCTTCAGCAGCAGCAGGACATGTATAAGAAGATCCCATCTCTGTTTGAGATTGTGGTACGGCCCACTGGGCAGCTGGCGGAGAAACTAGGCGTGCGGTAAGCATGACCCTCCCAACTACTTACGGATGTACTAAAGGAATAACGCTCAGTGGGAGAGTCAGGAATAGGAAGGGGGGGTTGTGTGTGCCGTTGGTAGGTCATTATTCATACCCTTCTCTCTGAGGGTCTTAAAGTAATTTTACAGGATGAAATTCATCCATAGCCTCTCTCAGTCACAAGCAAAACATTGCCACTTGCAGCCTAGTTATTATTTAATGTAGCTAATATATGGAATTTCTTTGTGTTATTTGCATAGTAGTAAAATTCTCCCTACATGCGTCTCGGACACTCCATGGATCCTTTAGACACGGTACAGGGTGTATAGGAACCTGTGTGTGGTTTCACTGCACACAGGGTGCTACTGACCCCTTAGTGCAGTCACTGAGACAGTGTAATCTGAACATTATGTATTTCCTGCTCTCTCTCTTGGAGTAGGCTCGGAAAGGGGCCAGGCAAGGTTCTGCTCCTGACATCTGGTTTGCTACAAGGTTAGCCTGTCTTCCTTGCCCAGAGAGACCTCTGTGCCATGGCATGGTGGTTTAGGCAGGAGGGGGTTGCACTGTGTGAATTCAACATCCTGCTGCCATTTCATAGCAGTGTACAGAAGGGCTGCTGCTACTGAAATTCGACAGTAAAGAGCTGGCTGCTGAAGTTGAGAGATGTGGAATAGGCGCCTTTTGTGTGGAAATGAGGCTTTTCTGGCAGCTCCTACCTGTGGGTGCATTAAAACAACATGATCTACTCCTGCAGGAAGCAGAGCATGCAGCACCAGGCATTCCCTGCAGCACCGTGCCTGTCCTTCCCGTCTGATGGGGACACTCTTTCAAGCCCTGCTCTTCGTAGGGAAATGAGACTGATCTCAAGTTTGCATTTTAAAAGTTAAATTTCCCTCTGTTTTCTTCCAGGCACCCAGTTCCACCACCTCCCCGCTTCCCTGGGCCTGGTGGACCACCTGGGCCTATGCCAGGACCCATGCACCCGGATATGCATCCTGACATGCACCCGGATATGCACCCCGACATGCACCCGGATATGCACCCCGACATGCACCCGGATATGCATCTGGACATGCACCCCGACATGCACCCGGACATGCACCCCGACATGCACCCGGACATGCCTATGGGCCCTGGGATGAATCCTGGGCCTCCAATGGGTCCCAGGCCCCCAATGATGCCATATGGCCCAGATGATTCTCCACACTCCGGAATGATGCCCCCTGGCCCACCTGCACAAAGCTTCTATGATAATTTCTACCAACAGCAAGAGGGCCTGGAGATGGACCCTGGCTTGATGGGTGACCCAGGTATGTTCCTCTTACTAGCTGTCCCTGGGTTGTCTCTGTTTACCAACAATGACAAGAGTTGGTCTGGTGCAGGGAGGGCTGGACATGCGATGTTGGCCTGGTCTCTTTTAGCTGCCTGTGAGCATTTAACGTGCTGCTCTGGGTGGCCGGACAGAACTCGCACCAGCCAAGACTCAAAACATTGGCTGGTTTCATGGGCACAAGTCTCTCTTTACTGCTTTCTTGAGTGTCAGCTGCTATATTCAGCTGTATGAGAAATAACTTCAGCGTCCTGTGATTGTGAATGTTCGCCCTGTTCCTTCCATGGCAGAGGACTATGGGAATTACGAGGATATGGACGAGCCTCTGGGAGAGCATCTTTTCCCTGACCAGTCCTTGGAACCCGACTCCTTGTGTGAAGGAGGGGCTCCAGGGTTACACAAACCATCAGCCAACATCCCTGACTTCCTGCCATCAGCCCAGAGAGCCCTGTACCTGAGGATCCAGCAAAAGCAGCAGGAAGAGGAGGAGAGGGCTCGGAGACTGGCCGAGAGCAGTAAGCAGGAGCGGGAGAATGAGGAAGGCAAGTGACAGAGCAGCAGCAGACTTGTTCAAAGATGTGTCCGTGAAGGATGCCCCTGCACAAGCTACCCTATCCCCCAGGGGCTCCACACCAGCCTATCCTGCTACCCTGGCTTAGGCCCTTGGCCTGTTTCCTCCCAGAGTCCAGTGGCTCCATTTCTGGTGGACTGGAGTTGGTTGCTGCCTTCCCCCTGCATGTGGGCTGTGGGCACTGGCACATCTGAATTTCCATGCTGTGCTTGCCACATTCCTATGCTTGCAGGTCTCTCAGTGACAGAGACAAGAATGCTATCCCAGATCTGTCTTTGCCCAGCCCTTCCCTATGAGGGCTAAGGTGTCTTGGGGGACAGACATTCTCCCTGTTTTCCAAATGGCAGCCCTGTGGGAATGTCATTCTGCGTCCCATCCCTTCCGTCCCCAGCTCCTCTTGGAACATACTCGACAGCTCAGGCTGGCGGTGGAGTTTGTGCTTTTATTTTACAAATGACAAATCTTAAAACAAAAAGAGGAGCTCTAGAGATTCAGCGCCTGGTGCCAGCGTGGGCCCCGCGTGGGAGCTGGGGAGATAGGCTCTGCAGATGGCCATCTCGGTCTTGTAGTGAGGGGCACTGGAGGTTTCTGAAGAACATGCACTCGGGTCTTTTCCCAATAAATCTCCCAAGCACTGATTCAGAAACTCCCTTCGTAGGGAGGGCCTGGGGCGAGTGCCAAAAGTCATGAAGGAAGAAATAGGTGAGAGGAAGAATGGCAGGAGTACGCTACAGAAATAAGAGCAGCTGGCTGAAAGATTCAGCAAAGCCAATGTAGTTTGGTGAGGTTGGGTGCCTGCTAAGTGTTTGTGGATCCCCCTTTCTAGCATTGTAGCACTGTGAGCTGCCAAGGAGTTGAGGGAGCTGCGTGTTAGTGTGAGACCAGTTGCTGCAGACCCTAACAACTAGTTACCCTGCGGTTAGCTGTAGTTGCGCACACTATGGTATTTGCTTACTCTCTCCTCCTTGTTCCCAGGTGATCCTGGCAACTGGTATTCCAGTGATGAGGATGACGGTGGAAGTAGCGTCACTTCCATACTGAAAACGCTAAGGCAGCAAAGTTCAAGCAGGCCTCACGCCCAGGCATCCCATGGAGAAATCAGTGGCGGTATCGGCCCATCCTCAGGTGTGAGTGACCCTCGCCTGCAGAAGGCCCAGCCAGCAGGGAACAGTCGGCCTGCGGATCCACGTGTGCTGCGGGACCCCAGGCTGTCTCGAAATGCCGATACTTGTGGTCCATCTAGCACTGGGGAGGCAGGGCCCACTGACCCGAGACTAGCACGACACATTCCCACGCCTGCCCTGAAACCGGATGCCCCTCATTCCAGCTCTGCTGCCAGTCAGAAGGCTGCCTTGGTTCCTGAGGAGGAGGAAGGGGAAAGAGCACTAAGGGACAAACCGGTCAATATCCCCTTAGACGCACTGCCAGCCCACGCTCTGCGGGACCCCAGGTCTCAACTGCAGCAGTTCAGCCACATAAAGAAAGACGTGATCCTGAACAAGCCAAACTTTGCCCGAATGGTCCTGTGGAGCCCCGAGGATCTGATTCCACTGCCTGTCCCAAAGCAAGAATTTGTTCCTGTCCCAGCTGCTCTCCAGACATTACCTGCCCTTGACCCACGACTCAACAGGCCCCAAAATGCAGGCCTTTCTGACCCCAGGCAACGAGGGGCAGCAGCCCAAGCAGAGCCTGCCACCGGTTCTGGCACCAACATCCCTGACTTCGAGCTGTTGTCAAGAATATTAAAGACTGTGAATGCGTCTGGCAGTCCAGGGCCTGGGCAGAGCGATAAACCGAGTGACCCTCGGATGCGCAAAGCATCAGCCGATCCCAGGTTACAGAAACCTGCAGAGCCAGCAGCTGCCAGAGCTGCTAAACCTGTGGAGCCAGCTCAGCCAACAGCTGCTACCACGCCCAGCAGCGAGACAGCTCCCACCATTGCTCCCTACGACCCCAGGCTGCTGACAGCTGGCGGACTAAGCAAAGGCAGTAGCCAAAGCAGTGTGCTCAGTGGGATTAGCCTGTATGACCCCAGGACTCCCAGTTCAGGTGGCAAAGCCGCAGAGTCTCCCAGCGAAGGGACTGCATCGTTGAAAGGCCCAGAGGCCAGCAAGACCGCTAACAAGGCCAAGGAGCCTCTGTTTGTGCGCAGGTCTGCGCTGGATCAGCCCGAGGCCGAGAAGGCAAGCGCTGAGCTTGCAACAGACAGATACAATAGTTATAACAGGCCGCGTTCCAAGGCCTCCTCCACCGCCCCCGCCACCTCCTCCACACCTGCCCAGGAGACTGCACCTCAGCCAGGGGTTCATAACCTCCCTGTGCCCTCCGTCTATGGCATGGTTAAGCAGACCACAAAGCCTGGGTCAGGCAGCCCCTTTGCAGGGAACAGTCCTGCCCAGGACAGTGAGCAGCAGGATGCTGGGTCTCTGAAAGATGTTTTTAAGGGCTTTGATCCCACAGCTTCACCGTTCTGCCAGTAGTATTACAGGACTGACCTTGCGTCCAGGTATTGAAGAACAGCGCGCAGTGTTGGTAACTTTTTTTGTATTCCATTAGTGCTCACTTTAGCCATATAACATGTATATAAATCATTTGGGTTCTGGTCCGTGCTGTAACATATAGTCTCAAAGATTCATTTTAAATGACTAATCAAAGTATCCTTGTGCAGTAATAGCCAGCATTTTGTTTGACTATCCCCATAGTTTGTTCTAGAGCTTTCTTTCAAAACACAATTGCAATCATTCTCGGAAAATAATTAATTGTCTGAAATCTCCCTGGGAAGCTGTGGCTGATCTGTCACGCCACCCTTTTGTCCTCTCTCTTTGCAGTAGCCGATCATCTCCCCGGTACTACATTCAGGACAAGGATGGCAGAGAAATGTGGTTCATACGTGTTGTTTAGCAGATTAAAGCTGTGAGCCATGCGGATTAGTAGAATGTGTTCACTTCTAAAATGTAACTAACTGAAGTATTTGTATCATAGTCTTTTTTAAAATTCTAGTACAGTGAACAGAATTACCATGGAAACATAACCATGTGGGATTATTTTTGTAATTGTGGGGGTTTTGTTTGCTTTTGTTTTAAGTAAATATTTTATGCCATTTCCTGGAGGTTGTTTGATTGTAAGACCCAGCTGGGTTGTAACAGGACTCGCATTCTCGAGACCTTCCGTGGATGGCCATGGAATATTTGCATCCCAAAAAGTTGTGCAGTCTACCAAAAAAAAAAAAGGTTGTATTATTGAAATTAAATTATTAATCTCAATCAGATTTCACTTGTATGTATTTTGCATATGGAGGGTTTTTCCATAAACACAAATCTGTGCTCTAAGATTTTCAGTAGATGATCCCCACCCTACCCCACCAGGGGTAAAACCCATCTCCATCCAGATGGGACGGGTGAACTCTGCATGCTGTGCATTTAGGAGGCAGAGTTTTGTCCTATAGTGCCACACTACAAAGAGAGGCTGCTCTCTAGGAAAGATAGGAAAGCGATGTTAGGTGCTGAATACTTTTTCTGAGTCATTGTGTGTTTAGAAGCAATGTGGAGATGGAAGTGTTGAGTACAATGAACTGTGCTTTCAGTGTGTGCAGGGAAAAGCAGCTACCGGGGCAGGGACGTGAGTGATAGATAATCAAGATTTTCAAAAGATGAATGGGATACAGTAGAGTCTGTGGTTATGAAAATGGTTGTTGAGGGAAGGAAGATCTGGGGTGACTCCTTTCTGTGGCTCAGTGTTCTTGCTACAACCTGTTTCAGTGGGTAACGGGGGTAACAGGTTTATAAACTTTTCCAACAGATGAGACAAGTCTGTAGTTTACAGTTCCCTGATCAACCCTCAGCCCCGCACTTGTCTCGAATGTGCCAGATCTTTGTACTAATACTTTTTTTTTTCCTCCTTCCCATGCTCGCCTTGGTAGCCTCTGGTTACTCGATGTCAAGGTGTGTCCTATCCCCTTCTGCTTGGTATTTCGATAGTGGTATCGCTGTGGAGCTAACTGGATTCCGCCGTTTGTCACGTGAATACTGGTAGTACCTCACACTCACAAGTATTTGGCTGGCAAAGCCTGTAGCAAACATGCTCACAAGTATTGGAAGATGAAGACATTTTATGCAAAGTGTCTTTAAAGCATAAACTGCACCAAGGAAAAGCTAAAATGCCTGCACCCTTTTAGCCATATGTTGAGACATGGATCTGTACAATGTACATGACCAAAATGCAGTATCAATTCCTGTGAAATAATGGAAACAAAGTTAAATATTTTAAACACAGTTTTATAAACATGGCTGAGCCAGATGTGTTCTTCTTTACACTTTCAGCCAGGTCAGTGTCTGTGGTACTATCAGGAAAATGTCTATGGAGTGTGAACTGAGTATAGCGCTTTCTTCTGACTGAGGCACAAGCCAGAACTTTTGTCAGAGACCCCAAATATTTGGTGATGGTGAGTGTTTTAAAGGCACAGTGTGCGCGTCGTAACTCTCCTTCCCCAGAGCCTCGCACCAGGGAGTGCTACACCAGCTTAGAGGGGGATCTGGTGCCAGGGTATCCCAGCTGACCCACCTTCACCAGAAGAGAGGTTCCTGTTTTATTGCAAAATATATCCCCAGGGGCTGTACCTCTCTGCCTTGAGAATTCATCCATTGCATCATGTCACAGTGGCTCGTCATTGGGCTGGTGTTTGTTTGCATGAGGAGCAGTGTGAGAGGAAAAACATTTCTCAGTACGCTGGCTGCCGTCATCAAATCTGGTTTAGGATGAATTGTCCCAACAGTGGGACAGCTGCTTAAAAACCCATTCAGTTTTGCTGTAAGCGTTATAATTTGTTTTGAAAAAGTTCTACAGCTAATGGTGCATGTGAGATTAGTATTAATAATGCCAAAATAACTCTCTTCAATTACAAAAACCCAGTCTGGACTCTGAAGTTTTGTTATGTTTGTTTGGTGTTAATTACTTGTCGTCTTCCCTTTGGATGCTATTTGTTTTACTTCTTCCTGCACCCCGCTTTAATTTGAGGCAAAAGGTTATATCAAACTTACTCGAAACGATGTCTCTCAACCCAGCTGGAGTCCAGAAAACTCAGATGCCAATGGATTGTGCTGATCTCTTCGATAAGTGGATGTCCAATGGAGATCGAATCTATTCGAATTTCTGCTTGCATCTCTCCCTGAAATTGTGTGCTAGTTTTCAGTGAATTAGTCTGGCCTGTGTGTGTGTACTAGTTGGCGCACTGCTGAAGTGGTTCACCTCATGCCTTCTCTTGGTGTAGCCTCAGCTCTCGACCTGCAGTGAAGTGGGACATACGAACTCCTGGCTTTGGAGTTTGGCTGGTATCACTAACAAAAAAGAGAGAAGTGAAATAAATCATTTGTGTCGTGTTCCGCCATGTGAGATTGCTTTTAGGGAGAAGGATGTAAAATCAGTGGCATTTGTACCATAACCCTAAAGATTTGTAACAGAAATAAAAAAAACAGATTGAACTCTGTCCAGAATATGAAAAGTGATGATGCTCTACTTTGGAATAGATTCACCATAACATAAAACATCACCAGTCTTTAATCCATTAATATTTTTCCATCTGCCAGAGCTTTAAGAGAAAAATAATAATGCTCTAACTGAGATTGTAATAAACTGTAAATACTATTTCAGAATTGAAGTTGTTGATGCAAATATGTATATACTGTATTGGTATTTTTACAATGACTGTTTCATTGCATGGCTTTGTGGTTTTTTCCTTTTTTTATTGCACATTTGTCTTCCAGAAATGTCATCTATATTTCTCCTGTGAGCTCTTTAATCCTCTATCATTGTATTACTGCCATTAAAGGATGCAGTTATTTTAAAGGTTTGTGGTTCATTTGGCTCAAGCGTGGGTTAACTACAGTTGTGTGTGTTTTAGCAGTCCTGCCTGATAGCCCTTAACAAATTATAGCCTTCGTTTTCACGGGGGAGTTAAAAAATCCCGTCTCGTCTCATTGCAACACTCTTGGGCAGGACTGTTCCACGGAGTGAAGAACGAGGGAGAGAATTTAAACCCGGCTCGCTGTTTCTGTGTTTAACAGTTGGGGGGGGGACACGCTTTGTAGACGTGTTCCCACTCTATTTGTAACCCAGTCCTACTCAGGCGTGTAACATTGTTTAGAGAACAGCAGTAATCCTGGGTGTGAATATCGGAGTGCTGACGGCACACAAATAACCGCAGGGTTAAAGGGATGGAGCGTGTTCTCAGGAAAGAGTTGTTAGGAGGAGGCGGCTCTGCTGTCTGTCCAAGCACGTGTATGTCTCTGCCCTGAGCACCTCTCAACCGGGCACTTTTTCACACCCCTCCCACTGAGCATCATCTCCACGTTATTGGGGAATTGCCGCACCAGGGATGGGGAATGGACTGTAGGGAGTGGCCCTTCACTGGCCCCTCCAGCAGGGTTAGATGGGCCCTGATGGTCATTAGCATCTTTGAATTCTTCAGGCAGAGTTGTGGATCTCCTCCGTGGAGGGTGCCCACGAAAGCTGCCGGTGCCTTCAGACTCCTTTCACTTGAAAATCCCGCTAGATGTAGAGAAGCAGAGAACAGGGCCCAGGAGCCTTGCGCAGGGAAGTGGGATTTCTCCTGAGCTGGCAGGCGAGCTAATCACTGCCGCTGGAGAGTGAAACACGCCTCTCCTCGTTAGGGCTGGCAACAGCCTAGCTAGGAGGAACTGAGCTGTGACACAGGACGTTTCCCAGATCTGAGGAAGAGATCGGTGTAAGCCCCAAAGCTTGTCTCTCGCCGTCAGAAGTTGGTCCCATCTTGTCTCAGCTAATAGGAAATCAGACCCCAGAAACCTTTTACACCCACCTTTAGCTGCAAGGTGTGGGACGCCCAGAGAGGTGTCTGCCTGTTGCTTTTAACCCCAGCTCCCTCTAGGTGGTGCCATAACACTTCCCTACCACCGCCCAGCCGACGCTTGGGGCTTTAACGTCCCCATAGCCGAGCGGGATCCGACCCACAGCGGCCAGAATGGGGGTCCCAGATGGTGCAGGCAGCGGCAGGGCCGGGGGCGTGAGAACAGCTCATGGGGCGCGTAGGCAGCGTCATGCTGAGGCGCTATGGCGGTGCCCCAGCATTTCCAGTGTAGATGTGCCCCAAGTTACTCCTAGACATGGGTGGGAGAGGGGCCGGGAGCTCCCTGACACGCACACGCCTGGCTGGTAGCAACAGGGGCCCGGGCCTGCGGAGAAGTGGAGCTGCACGGGGCTTTGTGCCTGTCACGGCTCATCTACGCTTCAAACCCCACAGCTGCACTGCTTCAGTGGAGACACTGCCTAGGCCTGCTCCCGTCGCATGGCTAATCCGCCTCCCCGAGGGGTAGCCGGGTCAGCAGGGGACTTCTCCCGTTGCCTAGTGCTGTCTGCACCGGGTCAGGGGCTGGGTCAGGTTAACAGCATCGCTCAGCGGGGTGGATTGTTCGTACCGTGAGTGATGCAGTTACACCGACCTCATACCTGGCCCACCTCACTTGCCTTCGTTCGATGGCATCTGCCCGAGTGCTCAGCGCCTAATGCAGCCGGGGGAGATGGGGTAAGATCAAGCAAAGGGCTGTTTTGCCCGAATCCTGGCAAGCTTGGCCCATCAGGCCTGGGTCAGTGCCCCGCGTAGGGGGGATTTGCAGGACCACTCGTGCATTAGGGTGCAGGGCATGGACGGGGTCTGATCCAGCCGGGTTGCGCTCCCCCGAGGTCACGGAGCCCTTTGCTGCATAGACGCTCCTGCCTGGTGAGGTCGCTGCACAGGGACGATGATGTAACAGACCAGCACACGGGGGCCCTGGAGCTCAGAGCACGGGGCTGCCACCCCGTGCTCTGACCCCCCCACCCTGAATGTCCCGGGTCGATCCGCAATCTGCACTGGAGATGGCTGTTGTCTGCCCTCCCGCTGGGAAATTAATCTCACTCTGGCCAGGCGCCTGGTGTGCTGGGATCAGGGTCTTTGTGGGCGACCTCATTAGACTAATCGACCCATGGGGGAGCTGACGCAGCCCCCGCCGGAGGGGCTGCTATCTATAGACGCTCATCCTCTTACAGAGGAAATGGGTCAGGGACCTAATGAAGCTGCAGACCTGTGGTGGATTAGTGCCTCGGCAGCTAGCGCTGGGTAATCTCACCGGGGCCCCACGGCCCTTCGTCCTGGGCTCAGCCGCGTGGGAATGGCAGGTGAGGGGCAGCACTGGGCGGACGAGGCCAGGACGAGCCCAGAACCATCTTTCTAACTGCAGGGGAGGCTGGGAACATGCCATTCTGCAGCCAGGATGTGCAAGCCCACAACGGCCAGGGAGCGCTGGAGGCCCAGGCTGCTGGGGGACGCGGCCCTGGCCCCAGTGCCCTCTGAATCACCCCAGCACATGGCTCAGTCCCTGTCCACTCAGCCGTCGTGACCATGCCCATGCCAGCATGACCCAGGACTCCAGGGCAGATTGGGGTGGGAGCAGCGCTTGGGGCAGGTGTGCGTGGGGGGCGCCCTGGCTCAGGCTGGAGACTGATGTGTCCTTCCCCTGGACTGGGGAGGGGGCCAGCGGGGACGTGGGATGCAGAGGGTGTTTGTCACTTCTGCGGGTGTTGCCCTGGGAATAGAAGGGCTCCAGGCCACCCCTCATGCCCCGCACTGTCCCCGAGCTGGGATCAGGATGCTGAACAGCCGCCGCTGCAGTGCAGCTCCCCACAGGCTGGGATCTAGTAACTACTCGCTCCGCGGCGCTGCCAACTCTCACCGTGTTTGGAGTTTTGTGAAAGCCCCAGCTCCTGGAGTCCTGGGATGAGGCAAGAATCTTGGTTTTAACTGGACAGGGCTTGTTTCTGTCCCTGCTGGTTGGGGAGAGAAGCCGGGAAAGGGGACCCCCAATGGTCACCAGGAGGCAAAGAGGCAGGTGCCAGTGCTGGTTACGATTCAAGCCAGTCCTGTGATTTCAGGGGCCTGGATCGTGCTGTTTGGTGTGTGGGGTTGGAGTCAAAGGCTCGGCTGGGGGAAGCGGCTTGAGACAGCGATCTGAGCCAACGGCATCGCTCCATAGTGAGCAGGGCTGCTGTGTGCTGTGGGGAGGTGCCCACCCTGGCTGGGCATCAAGCATCGCGCAGGGCAGCAGTGCAGGCCACGTGTGGAGTGGACCCCCATGACTCTACAGGGCTCATGGCAGGGGGCAGCGAGAGCTGCTGGGAATCATAAACGCTCTTTGCAGCCAGCTGAGATTGGAACGTGGGCAGCTATGGGTGTGGGGGGCACTGGCAGGGCTGGGCTAGCAGGGGCTGCGGGTCAGGAGTGAGGGGCACCGGCAGAGCTGGGCTAGCAGGGGCTGAGGGTTGGGAGTGAGGGGCACCGGCAGAGCTGGCTGGGCTAGCAGGGGCTGAGGGTTGGGAGTGAGGGGCACCGGCAGAGCTGGGCTAGCAGGGGCTGAGGGTTGGGAGTGAGGGGCACCGGCAGAGCTGGGGGGGCAGGGGCTGAGGGTTGGGAGTGAGGGGCACCGGCAGGGCTAGGCTGGCAGGGGCTGTGGGTCAGGACTGAGGGGCACCGGCAGAGCTGGGGGGCAGGGCCGGGCTGGCAGGGGCTGCAGATGGGGAGTGAGGGGCACCGGCAGAGCTGGGGCGGGGGGATTGAATGGAACAGGGAGACCGGTCTGGCCAGTGCTGGGAGCTGGGATCAGGGTTTTTTGTTTCGTTGCAATTTAATTTCCTGTGAAATTTCCTGTTTTATTTTGTCAGGAAACCGCCCCCTCCTTCCCCTCCCCATCCCGCCCCCATGGGGTGATGGGGGTGGGGCACTTCCCGTCCCTGGGATTCCTCTGCAGGAGCCAAAGGGGAAAATCCTGCAGTTCCCAGAACAAATCTCTCCCCGCCCCGCCCCATAGCACCGCACCCCACCCAGCTCCTCCCATAGGGCACCCCACGCACACAGCCCCACTCAGCACCCCCCAGGTCACTGCCAGTCAGAGCTCGCTGGGGCCCAGGGTCAGCCCAGGGCCTGTTCTGCCAGACAGCCCGGCCCCTCCCCTCCGCCCCAGTGCCAGGGCCTCACACTCTGTCCAAACTCTGCTGGAGCCGGGGGGCTTGGTGCCTCTTCCACAGGGGCTGCAAGGCCAAGAGCTGCCCTGCCCCAGCAACATGCCCCACACATCCCCCCAGCCCATGTGGGGCAGGCGCAGCACTCCCTGGAGATGGAGAAACTGAGGTGCGGAGGAATGTTCATCATTGCCCACCAAGTGAGTGACAGCGGGGAGAGAACCCAGAATTGTGGGCTGCCCAGACCCCCCCACCCACCAGCCCCCACTCCCCTCCCAGAGCCAGGGAGAGAACCCAGGAGTCCTGGCTCCCACCCCCTCCCCCAACCACCGGACCCCACTCCCCTCCCCTCCCAGAGCCAGGGAAAGAACCCAGGAATCCTGGCTCCCACCCACCCCCGCTCTAACCACTAGCCCCCACTCCCCTCCCAGAGCTGGGAGAGAACCCAGGAGTCCTGGCTCCCAACCACCCCCTCTAACCACTAACCTCCACTCCCCTCCCAGAGCCAGGGAGAGAACCCAGGAGTCCTGGCTCCGCCCGCCCCCAACCACCAGACCTCGCTCCCCTCCCAGAGCCAGGGAGAGAACCCAGGAGTCCTGGCTCCCAGCCCCCCCCAGTTCCCACTCCCCTCCCAAAGCCAGGGAGAGAACCCAGGAGTCCTGGCTTCCAGCCCCCCCGACCCCACTCCCCTCCCAGAGCCAGGCAGAGAACCCAGGCGTCCTGGTTCCCAGCCTCCCCACCCCTGCCCCTGCCAACACTAGACCACGCACCTTGCCTCATTAGCCCATGATTAGCTGACAGGGTCTGTCCGTCTATGGGGGCGGGGGCGGGGGCGGGGGATCCATGTGTGAGACAGTCCCGGTCCCTGACTCACCCTCGCACCCTCGTTCCGCAGCTATATGGGTCTGGGTGACCCCCCCATAGACACAGCTCCCCACTCTGTGCCCCCAGCTCCCTCCCGAACCGGCCTGTGCCCCTCACAGCCCCCGCACCCCCAGCCTGCCTAAACATGACCCACAACCGCTAATCAGGCACACTCACCCATGCCTGCACACTCACAAGTGTGCACACATCGCACACTCATTCATCTGCACCCGCGTTGCACGCTCACGTGGGCACCCTCTCCCATCTGCACACACGTGCACCAACGTTTGCACACACACATTTGACCGCACAGACGCGTGCACACACTTACATGTGCGTCCATGGCCAGTGTTGCACACTCGTGTTTGCACACATGCTTCCACTTGCAGGTTTGCAATGGCTTTGTGCACACCCGGTTGCACGGTTACACGCACGTATTTGCACGCGCACACAGGCTGGGTCACTCTCGGGGACTGAGCCCCAGGCCTGGGATTTGGGGGGGCAGCTGGGCGCGGATTTAAGCCGGGCTTGGGGCGTTACGTCAGTGGCTTGGCGATCCCGGGCGGGGGGGCGGAGGCTGTTCCCGGCCCCCGCCCTGCGGCTCCCGGCTCCCGGCTCCGCTCCCGAGTCCCGCCCGGCTCCAGGCTGCGGAGCCAGCCCCGCGCAGGACGCGCCAGCAGCCGGATCCGGGGCAGCGCCTGGCGGCACCAGGCAAGTCCGGTTCTAGCCCCTACCCCGCCAGGCCGAGCACCCATGGGTGCCGCGGGGCCTCGGCCGGAGGGGACCCCGCGCGGGTCCGGCCAGGGGCGGCGGATCGCCGGGGGCGGAACGGGGCCAGCCCGGGTCTGCGCGGGGCCGCGGGACCCCGGAGCGGGAGCGACCCGGGCTGGAGCGCAGCGGGTCCGGCCGCCGCCTCTGCACTGAGCGGGGTGTGTGTGTGTGTGTGTGTCTGGGTGTGAGGGTGAATGTCTGTCAGTGTGCATTTGTGGGTGTGCGTTTGTGTGTGTGTCAGGGTGTGTATTGTTAGTGTGTGTGTGTGTGAGGGTGTATGTCTGTCAGTGTGCATTTATGCGTTTGTGTGTGTCTCAGGGTGTGCACGAGCGTGTCATTGCATGTGGGTGCATGTCACTGCGTGTGCATGTGTGTGCTCTGCATGCACATTAGTGCATCTTTGTGTTTGTGTGTTAACACGGCGGGGACTTAGTTTGTGGATATGCAATAGTGCGTGTGTGTGTTTGTGTTAGAGTTTGTGGGCATGTGATGTAATAGTATGTTGCGCTGTGTGTGTGCGAGTCGGGTTTGTGGATATGTGTGTTGGTGGATGGGGATGGGTCAGGATGTGTGTGTGTGAATATGCATGTGTGATGGTATTAAAGTGTGTGTGTGTTAGAGTTTGTGAGGGTGTGGTGTATTAGTGTGGTGTGGTGTGGTGTGTGTGTGTGAGCCAGGTTTGGTTGTGGCTTTGTGTGTTGGTGTGTGTTAGAGTTTTGGGGAGTGTGTTGTGTTGTGTGTGTGAATTGTGTTTGTGGATATGTGTATGTGTGTGTTGGTGTGGGGGGGCATGTGGTG
The DNA here is from genome assembly GCF_020497125.1 of Mauremys mutica. Classification (NCBI taxonomy): domain Eukaryota; kingdom Metazoa; phylum Chordata; order Testudines; family Geoemydidae; genus Mauremys; species Mauremys mutica. The sequence goes on from NC_059086.1 coordinate 833,657, forward strand.
TATTAGTGTGGTGTGTTGTGTGTGTGAGCCGGGTTTGGTTGTGGATATGTGTGTTTGTGTGTTGGTGTGTGTTAGAGTTTGTGGGCGTGTGTTGTGTTGTGTGTGTGACTTGTGTTTGTGGCTATGTGTATGTGTGTGTTGGTGTGTGGTGTATTAGTGTGTTGGGTTGGGGGGTGAGCTGGGGGTGTTGGCCTGTGCCCCCCCACTGGGCTTGCACCCACGAACCCCTTTCTCGCGCCGTCTCTCGGGGCAGGGCAGGGGAGCTGGCCTGGGCCTGGGCCGGGGCCGGGGCTGGCAGGGGAGGGGGCTGCAGCTCCGGACGCTGCCAGGGGCAGATTCCCAGGCCCACGTCTCTGTTTGCTCCCTTCCCGCCCCAGAGCCCAGAACGCGGTGGGGGGTGTTGCCCTGGGGGCAGGATTAGACCCCAGTCCGGACTCTGCCCCCCACGCTCCCCCCCCCCCGTGTGCTAAGGTGGCCCCGCTCCCGGGCGTGCGGTTTATTTATAACCCTGGGGGCAGGGGGCACTCGCAGTGTTACGCTGCCCTGGCCCGGCGGGGCTGGGGGGGGAGCGCCGAGCGCTGGCTCTTCTCCGCCAGGAACATCCCCCCCCCGAGGAGGCTGGGCTGAGGGGGAGCCAGGTGGGTCTCGGCGGGCAGTGGCCCCTCCCATATATTGGTTATGAGTGACAGTGGGCTGGGAGCTTCCAGCCGGCCCCTGGCCCCTGGCCCCTGAACCTCAGGGCTGGGGCTCATGAGCCCTGGGGCTTTTCATGGCAGCTGGTGGCTGGGCCAGGCAGGGAGGAGGGGGCCAGGGACGTGGGGCTGGCTGGGTGGTGAAGGGTCTGTCAGGGGGGCAGGCGACCTGGATTCTGTCCAGCCCCTTCCCGGGCAAGTCACTGCCCATGGCACGAAAACGAGGGGAGAGAAACAAGCAGAGCCCGGGTGACCGGCACAGAGCGACGCAGATCTCCTGGCAAGCTGCGCACAGGTGAACTCTGCGTTTTAATGCGTCTGAACGCAAAGGTGGATGGCTGGGAACAGACGCCTGTTCTGACAGGGGAGGGGATGCTGCCTGGCGAGCAGGGACCCTGACAAAGGTTTGGGGGTCATGGTGAGTAATCAGCGACCCTGGGAATGGGTCTCTCCCGCAGGAGCAGAGGTGATTCCCCCTGTGTTTGGCCCTGGTGCGACGCTGCTGGGAGCCTGGGGCCGGTTCTGGGGCCCGCTGGTCGATTGGGGGGGCCAGGAGAACGACCGACGGGTTGGAAAGCTCCTGGGGGCGACAGACGGCGGGAGCTCCGGCTGTTTAGCTGAGCACAGGGACGGTTCAGGGGTGCCTGGGTCCCAGCCTGGCGCTGCCCACAGGGGAACCCGTTTCCTGGTGGGCTCATCAGGCTCGCAGAGGGAGATTGGACCAGCCGCTGGCTGGAATTTGAAGCTAGATGAATTCAGCCCGGAAGTAAGGTGTAAGTTTTGCTAGTGAGGGTAATTTACCACTGGAGCAACTTACCAGGGGTGTGGGGGATTCTCCAGCACTGGCCATTTGGAAATCAAGGTGGCTGTTTTCCTAAGAGCTCGGGGGCAGTTCTCTGGCGTGTGTTATACTGGGGTCAAGGGGTGTCAGAGCAGCTGGTCACAGTGGTACCTTCTGGCCTCGGAATCTGGGAATCCCTCTGGGGCTTTGTTCCCTGTCCATGAAACAGGGGTAACGAGTCTGCCTTGTGTGTTCGGGTTGTTGTGAGCTCTTCAGTACAGAGACAGTCTGTGTCTGTGCACTGCCGGGCCCCATGGGGCCCTGACCTCGGCCGGGGTCTGCGCAGCGCCCGGCCCCATGGGGCCCTGACCTCGGCCGGGGTCTGCGCAGCGCCCGGCCCCATGGGGCCCTGACCTCGGCTGGGGTCTGCGCAGCGCCCGGCATGACGGGGCCCCGATCTTGGCCGGGGTCTGCGCAGCGCCCGGCGTGACGGGGCCCCGATCTTGGCCGGGGTCTGCGCAGCGCCCGGCGTGACGGGGCCCCGATCTTGGCCGGGGTCTGGGCAGCAGCTGCGTGGAGCCCAGAGCCCTTTAACCCCCCCCCCCCCCCCCGCAGCTCCGGCAGCTGGGCTGGGGCCGGGAATTAAAGGGCTCGGGGCTCCCCGCAGCGGCGGGAGCTCCAGGCCCTTTAATTCCACACCCGAACCCGGCTGCCCGAGCTGCGGGGGGAATTTAAAGGGCTCGGGGCTCCACGGCGGCCTGAGCTCCGGGCTCTTTAATTGGCCCCTGAGCCTCGGGTTGATTTAAAGGCACTGGGGCTCCCAGCCACAGCTGGTGCCCCAGGACCTTTAAATCTTGAGAGGCCCCGCCCCTTCTGGTTGAGGCCACGCCCCTCAGGACTCTGGTAGTACCGGTGAGTCCTGTAAGGTACTTTCACCCCTGGGCTTTGCTGGGATGATGCTCCAGGTGCCTTGGGCTGGAGCATAACAGGCCATCGCTCAGGACACCAGGCAGCGCCGGGCTGGCCTGTGGCTGCCCATGGCCGGGTTCCTGGCACTTTCCTTTGGAGCAGCTGGGACTGGCCGCGCGCGGCTGGAGGCAGGATGCTGCCTGGTTCTTGTGCGCAGGGATCTCTGGCCCTGAGAAAACCAAGGCCCTGCTCCGGGCCCCTGCTGAGGGCTGATGCCGGGCTATGTGGACGCAGCTCCTGCACCAGGCAGGTCCAGTAGGTCTCAGAGTCGTTGGCTTCAGGGAAGGGCCCTCTGGTGAAATGTTCCAATCTGCCCACCATCAGCCCCACCCCCAGGGTCGAGGTCCGGCCTCGGTTTCACCTGGGGACGGGCAAGGGCAGCCCTGCGCAGCACGTGTGGCTGAATGAATCAGCGACTCTGCTGGTGCCTGTCGCAGCTCGAGGAGTCAGTGTGCTGTCCGCACGGGGGTGTTTCCTGCCGCTCAGTCACCTCCCCAGTTAGATGGCACAATCAGCGTCTAACCGCTAGCCCCCACTGCCTTCCCAGAGCTGGGAGAGAACCCAGGAGTCCTGGCTCCCAGTTCCCTCCCCTGCTCTAACCACTAGCCCCCACTCCCCTCCCAGAGAGAACCCAGGAGTCCTGGCTCCCAGCCCCCCCCCGCACCGCTCTTAACTGCTAGCCCCCATTGCCTTCCCAGAGCTGGGAGAGAACCCAGGAGTCCTGGCTCCCAGTTCCCTCCCCTGCTCTAACCACTAGCCCCCACTCCCCTCCCAGAGAGAACCCAGGAGTCCTGGCTCCCAGCCCCCCCCCGCACCGCTCTTAACTGCTAGCCCCCACTGCCCTCCCAGAGCCAGTGAGAGAACCCAGGAGTCCTGGGTCCCAGTCGTTCCCCCCCCCGCTCTAACCTCTAGCCCCCACTGTGCCATCTCCAGCCCTACAGCACAAAGGCTGGGAGGGAGCAGGCCGGGCCAGTCCCTGAAACCCCAGCCCCACATGAGCCCTCCGTGCCCTGAGCTCCGCCCCAAGCCCCGGTGTTTAGGCAGGAGTGAGAGGACGAGCTGGTGCCTCATGGCTGCCCGGCTGTCCTGTGAGGTCAGTGCAGAGGTGGGGGGGCAGGGCCGTTTCCTCCCCATTAATCTGCCCCGCTGGGTCCATTCCTGGCAGGAAGTGGAGGCAGCGCAGCCATTGATGGTAACAAAACTAGTGACTGGCTCCGGAGCGAGAGCAGGATGGAAGGAGCCGGGCAGCAGGGCGGCCAGGGGAGATGTGGCTGCACACGACTTGCCCACGTGTGCACACACACTCTCTCACACAGGCACTTGCTGTCACGGAGTGTGGGGGAGTCAGGTCCTGCACCCCCGGACTCCCTGCAGATTCATCAGGACTCTCAGCCAGCCAGTAAAGCAGAAGGTTTATTTAGACGACAGGAACACAGTCCAACACAGGTCTTGCAGGCACAGATAACCGGATCCCCCGGATAGGTCCATCTTGGGGGGCCCCACAGCCCCCCTTGGGGATCAGAGCTCGGTCTCCCTGCCTCCCCTCTGTTCTCCAGCCAGCACTCATCTGCCCATTCCCTCCGGCCCCTCCTCTTTCCTCAGCTCCTTTCCTTTGTCTCCCCTGGCCAGAGGTGTCACCTCCCCTCCCCCAGGCCAAGCTCAGCTCACAGTTGAATTCCTGACACTCACCTAAACCTCTGGCTCTCCCCTCCCCCGCACAGACAGTCTGTGCTTCCTACTCCTTCACACTTGCACACACATGTGCGTACACACTCACAGGCACACATGCACTCGCGCACACACACAGGCACTCACACACACGTGCACACGCATGCACACACAGGCACACTCCTGCGCACACACTTGCACACACCTTCATATGGACACATGCACTCACACATGCGTACGCACACTCACATGCACACTCATGCACACACAGGCACACTCACATGGACACACGTGCACTCACACACACACATACACACCCCAGTTGAAAGCTGCCCCAGGGAGCCCTGTGGGACCCAGGTTGAAGTGGTGCCCGTGGATTGGTCCAGGTGTCCGTGGGAAGGATCCCGCTGGCGGCCCAAGGCCCCAACATTGGGGTTCCTGGGCTGTGGGTGAGGGGCTCCAGTTGCCCTGCCATGGGCCAAACTGTAGCCTTTGGCTGAGCAAAGCCCCCCGGTTACAGCCCCCAGAACATGGCTCCGTCCTCCTGGCCTGGGGTTCACCGTCCGCCTCTGCCCGGGGCTGGGAGCTCCCTTCAGAGACCAGACTTGGGCCCAGCAGGATCCAGAAGCAGGGGCTGGGGGTGGTCAGAGCCCTGAGCAGAGCCCAGCTCTCCCGGCAGCCCCACTGCCCAGCGTTCCCTGGTCCGCTCCTGGCCCCGTGGTGACTCCAGCTGGAGCCTCGCGCCGCGCCGCAGAACTGGAACAGGGCCTGACCCCCCATGGCCAGTGCTGCATGTTCCCAGGCAGGGCAGGGAGCGGCTGGTGAGATGGGTGGGGGGGACGCATGGTGCTGGGAGCTTTGTGTGCGTATGCACGTGGCTGTCACGTATGTGTGGTGAACCCGGATGGGTGCAGGCCCGTGGTGGCTAGGCCTGGGTGTGCACTTGTGTGTGGGTGTGCATGTGTGCACACGTGTGGTTGTGCACACGTCACTGTCATGTGTGTGCATGTGCACACGTGGGTGTTGTGTGTACACACATGGATGTGTGTGGGTGTTTGCACACACGATGCTGCTGCTAACCCCTCCCACCGAGGGGACAGGAGGATTCAGAGCCCAGAGCGTTTGAGGCCGGCTGGGTGGAAGTGGCCCCTGGGGAGGGGGTGTCGTTCTCAGTGGGGCTGAGGCTGCGCCGTAGTCCTGTCCCTGAGACCCTGCAATGCCAGGTCTCAGCTCTGCAAGTCCCAGCCTCTCCTCCTGCCTTCGCCCGTCCCTGCGGGCATCCAGCCTCAGCCCCTGCCCTGCACTCCCTGCCGTGCGGTTTGCAGCCCGCCCCCCCAGGCTGGGTGCCCCAGACCCCAGGGGGCGTGTGGGCAGCGTAGGGTGACCAGACAGCAACTGTGAAAAAACGGAAGGGGTGGGGGGTTATAGGCGCCTATATAAGAAAAAGTCCCAAAAAACAGGACTGTCCCTTTGAAAACAGGAGCTCTGGTCACCCTGGGGCAGCGCCATGGCCCCCCCGTGACACTCCCTGCTCTGGCTGTTACAGGTGGAGATGCAGCCCCCCGCGGCCGGCTGACGGGGGGGGAGAGCCAGGCTGATCGCCCCGACACCGGGACTCTGAGTTGCCGTGCTGCCCGGGAGGCAGCGGCTGTTTGCTACACCCCAGAGGACGGGGACGTCCCGGGCCGGTCCTGCGGGCGACTTAGCTCCCAAGGTACCATCGCAGCCGGGCGCCAGGGACACTCGCCAGGCCGGGGGGGGACCTGCCAGGCCTCAGAGCCCCTAAGGCAGCAGGGCCCCGCCATGCCAGCCAAGACCCCCATCTACCTGAAGACCTCGACGCCGAAGCGGGGCCGGAGGCTGCGGCTGCGGGACGTGCTGTCGAGCGACATGATCAGCCCGCCGCTGGGGGACTTCCGGCACAGCGCCCACATCGGGCCGGAGGGCGAGGGCGACATGTTCGGGGAACTCTCCTTCCTGCAGGGCAAGTACCACCTGCTGCCCAGCCTGGGCCGGCGCCTGGCCTCGCAGAGCGCCCAGGCCGTGGGCCACGCGCCGGCCCGGGGCCCCGCCGCCAGCGGCTACCGCAGCCTGCTCAAGAGCGCCATCTCCCTGCCCGTCTTCAGCGGGGCGCCGAGCCCGGAGCAGGCGCCCCCCAAGCCGCCCCGGCTGCACCTGGAGGAGCTGCCCAGCGGCCAGCGCTCCATGTCCGTCAGCTGCGGCGAGGGCGGTTTCCATAGCGGCCAGGGCCTGGCCTTCTCCTCCATCTCCCACTACGACCAGCTGCCCTCCTCCGTCTCCTTCTCTGCCACCTCCTCCGCGGGCTCCTTCCCGGGCCCCTGGGGCCTGGGCTACGGCTCCCGGGCCGGCGCGGACACCCAGGAGCCCCCGTACTCCCCTGGGGCCTCTGTCCCGCGCTCCGAGTCCCTGCTGGGCCTGGACCTGGACCTGGGCCCCTCCATCCTGGACGACATCTTGCGGATCATGGAGGAGTACAAGCTGCCCGGAGCCAGGGCCGTGTAGAGCCGTCCTCCATGCCAGGGAGGCTCCTCCCCCACCCCCATCCGCGGGGGTGCCACCCACTCAGCGAACGCCCCGAGCTCTGCCCCGCGCCCCCGCCCTGGGCCCACGAGGGGCACCATGGCCGCCCGGGCTCTGTGGGGAGCCTGCTGGGACTGGCCCCCAGAGGGGACTGAGCCCCTGACCCTGCGCGGCTCTGGAACCGGCCTCGGGCGTCGCCTGGCGGAGGAGAACACGGCGCATGGACGCTCCCTCCAGCTCTGCCTGGCCAGCAACACCAGCTGGACTTCAGGAAGTGTCAGGCCTCCAGAGCCCCCTGCCCGGCTCTGCCCCCGGGCGGGCCGGGCTCTGGGCCGGTCAGGATGTGGGCCGAGCTGTGGGCCCAACCCCTGGCTCCTCGTTCTGCGGCAGCCGGAGACTCGCGGGCCCCATGGAACGGGTTGCGCCAGTGGGGAGGCTCCTGGCGCTTTGCTGCTGGGCCTGCCCTGGCCCCCGGGACCCAGCTCGGGGCTGCGGGGTCCTGCCCCACTGGGCACAGAGCCCATATTTAAACCCTAACACCCCACTCCCACCAGAGCTCTCCCCCAGGGGCCTTGGCTGGCCGCTGCCCCCGGCGGGGGGCTCCTGTACGCTCCAGGGCCAGGATGAGCCCGTGTGATTCTCCACAGCAAGAAGGTCCCCCCACCCCGTCACTGCGGCTGCACCCTTACATCGGACCCCGCTCCTGCAGGGAGGGGCTTCCCCTGCCCAGAGCCCTTCCCCGTGTCCCCGTGCACGGAGCCGCGAGGACGGGACCGCGGGGGTGAGGTGGGAAGGGACAGGGGGGGTTTGGTGGCCGGGAAGGGGACTGGGGAGAACACACACGCACACTCACACTCACACACCAGGCTCACACTCCCTGCCCCCCCACACCCTCCCCCACCCCTGTACTCACACCCCTACACACACGCACACTCACACATACACACCAGGCTCACACCCCTACACACACCCACACACACGCACACTCACACTCACACACCAGGCTCACACTCCCTGCCCCCCCACACCCTCCCCCACCCCTGTACTCACACCCCTACACACACGCACACTCACACATACACACCAGGCTCACACCCCTACACACACCCACACACACGCACACTCACACTCACACACCAGGCTCACACTCCCTGCCCCCCCACCCCTGTACTCACACCCCTACGCACACCCACACACACTCACTCATACCGTATTGGGGCTTGTTCGCTGCCAGCACCCGGCCGCTCCCACCTCTCGGCCCACAGAGGCTGCTGCCCCTCGGGGGTGGCCAGGCTGAAAGACGGAGCAGGCCGGGGTAGCACATCTGGGGATCTGGCACCAAACCCTCCTGCCCCCTTGGGAGGGGGCTGCCCTGCAGCCACCGCCGGGTCCCCCAGGTTCTGCCCTGGGCCCCTGCAGCATCCTTGGCAAATCCCAGCTGGTGATGCCTGTCCCTCTAACCACAGACCTGGTGCTCCCTGCAGCCCCACCTTGCTGGCACGTGGCTCCGCGTGGGATCATCTGGCTTGCGTCTAGTTCTGGCCCTTCAGCAGCTCCTGTCCCTTGGAGAACGGCTCCCGTCCTCCCCGTGTGAGCCCCTTGCAGCGCATCCCCCCTGCGCCCATCACCGTGGCCTCTGAACCCCTCGCTCTCCTGCCACCTGGAGTCGTGCATCAGCAATAAAAGGGTTTCGTCCCCGGCGCCTGCTTCCTGTGATGGAGCCCGGCCCCATGGGCACTGCAGGGCCAGCGAGTGACCCAGGCTCCCGACCAGCTGCACCCGAACGGGTGGGACGCAGGGCAATGGCTGGCGTGGGCTCTGCCCCCGCCTGTGCCCCAGCCCCACGGCTCTGCATCCTCAGCAGCAAAACAGGCCAGAGCCCCAGCCCCAGGGGTGCCTGGGAAGGGGAGAGTCCCTCAGTCTGAGCGAGGCTCAAAACAGCCTCCCCCCGTGCCGGAAGGGCTCTGTCCTGCTCTCTGGCCCCCATCGCTTTGCCCTCACAGCGCTGGGTGAGGCAGGGCCACGCAGCTCCATGGAGCCGGGACTGGGCCCAGGTCTCCCGAGTCCTGGGGGGGAGCCCTAACCACTGGGCCACCCTGCCTGTCCGCTCCGCGGAGCGCGCCCGACCGGCTCTGCGGAGGGTTTCGTGTCAGGAGCCAGGCCTTGGTCCCCTCACAGCTCCTGTGCAGTCACGCAGCATAATGCCACCGCTGAGCCGAGGGGCAGGGCGTGGCACCCGGCGAGATGCCAGCAGTGGGGCCTGGGTGACAGGGAATCGGGCCCCATGAGCCACATTTGGCACCAAACTCCCAGGCCTGGTCTAGCCCCAAAGGGGCACCAGGCTCTTCTACAGCTGGGGAGAGAACCCAGGAGTCCTGGCTCCCAGCCCCCCCCCCTCCCGCTCTAACCACTAGTCCCCACTCCTCTCCCAGAGCTGGGGAGAGAACCCAGGAGTCCTGGCTCCCCCCCCCCCCCCCCCCCCCCCCGCTTTAACCAATAGTCCCCACTCCTCTCCCAGAGCTGGGGAGAGAACCCAGGAGTCCTGGCTCCCAGCCCCCCCCCGCTCTAACCACTAGTCCCCACTCCTCTCCCAGAGCTGGGGAGAGAACCCAGGAGTCCTGGCTCCCAGCCCCCCCGCTCTAACCACCAGTCCCCACTCCCCTCCCAGAGCTGGGAGAGAACCCAGGAGTCCTGGCTCCCAGCCCCCACCCCCTGCTCCAACCACTAGATCCCACTCCCCTCCCAGAGCTGGGCAAGAACCCAGGAGTCCTGGCTCCCAGGCCCCCCCCCCCGCTCTAACCACCAGACCCCACTCCCCTCCCACAGCTGGGAGAGAACCCAGGAGTCCTGGCTCCCAGCCCCCTGCTCCAACCAGTGGATGCTTTGGGCTGAAGTGGAACGTCCTGCTATGTCTCCCGCCTGTTGGCCCTGCGGCCGAGGGGGCGCGGTTCACCCAGGCCGCAGTTTAACCCTGGGGAGATTTAACAAACCCGCTGGGACCCAAAGCTCCAGAATGGCCCATTCCTGCCTGCTGCAGCCGCACCCACAGACCCCCCCCATCCCCTCAAACTCCTGGGACTTGGCAGAGACCCGGCCTGGCCACCAGGGGGCAGGTGCCACCTCGACTGCCCGCTGGGCTCCCCCCGTGCCTGGGGATTCCGGGCGTGGGACCCGCCTTGGGGAACAGGCCCTGGGGGGAACTCGCCCCCCACCTGCACCTGCCTCAGCAGCCCTCTCCCCACAGCACAGCGGGGCTGCAGGGACTCGCCAGGGTCACGCCGGGCCCCAGAACATAACAATGAGGGAGGGCTGAGGCCTAGGAGAACCAACCCCCCTTCCTTGGGGTTAGAGCCGGGGGGCTGGGTGCCAGGACGCCTGGGTTCTCTCCCAGCCCTGGGAGGGCAGTGGGGTCTAGTGGTTAGAGCAGGGGGGGGCTGGGAGCCAGGACGCCTGGGTTCTCTCCCAGCCCTGGGAGGGGAGTGGGGTCTAGTGGTTAGAGCAGGGGGGGGCTGGGAGCCAGGACGCCTGGGTTCTCTCCCAGCCCTGGGAGGGGAGTGGGGTCTAGTGATTAGAGCAGGGGGGGCTGGGAGCCAGGACGCCTGGGTTCTCTCCCAGCTCTGGGAGGGAAGTGGGGTCTAGTGGTTAGAGCAGGGGGGGCTGGGAGCCAGGACGCCTGGGTTCTCTCCCAGCCCTGGGAGGGGAGTGGGGTCTAGTGGTTAGAGCAGGGGGGGGCTGGGAGCCAGGACGCCTGGGTTCTCTCCCAGCCCTGGAAAGGGAGTGGGGTCTAGTGGTTCCCCTGCCCATACCAGACTCTATTTCCCAGTAACACTTTATTATTTTAAGTAATTTCTTTCCGCCCCCTTCCTCTATTAGCAGTTCCCAGGGGGTGATGGGGAGCAGGGCCCCAGTTCTGATACATTCCCCCTCCTCACCCCCTCACAGCAGGCATGACAGATGGGTGCCTGCCCTGTCCCCATGCTGACCCCACACCTGGCTGCAGGCTGGGTTTAGATGCTCTGGGGCTTTGGGATTCCTGCGGCAGCCGTCTCCAGCCTGCGGCTAGACGGGAGCGCTTGGTAGACGAAGGCTCCTTCCCCCTGCGGGAGGGGGGTTCGGTAGCTAAGTTCTCAGCCCAACTGCTGCCGCAACACTGACCGAGCCCCCTTCCATCCACACCGACCCTAGCGCTCAGCCCGGCCAGGGGTCAGAGCACACCAGGGAGCTTATTGCCCTCTGTGGGGCAGTAGCACCTACCGGTCCCGGCCGAGATCGGGGCCCCGTCGGGCCGGGCGCCGCCCAGACCCCGGCCGAGATCGGGGCCCCGTCGGGCCGGGCGCCGCCCAGACCCCGGCCGAGATCGGGGCCCCGTCGGGCCGGGCGCCGCCCAGACCCCGGCCGAGATCGGGGCCCCCTCGGGCCGGGCGCCGCCCAGACCCCGGCCGAGCTGGGGGTCCCGTCGGGCCAGAACCCCCCCTCCACACACCCCCCCAGCCCCACTCCCAGCTGCAAGGACCCAGTCCCCAGGACTTTGTCTCCCTGTCGACAGCCCCTGCAGCTGCCTTCTGCCAAGGCGGCGAGAGCAGGGGAAGGACGAGTCCTGACACCCCCCACCCCGTGACTGCACCCAGCAGCACCTGGCTCCCAGCACCCCGGGGATCCAGCAAGGGCCTGGGTCGTGCTCTGCTGCCAGGAAAGCGCCGAGACGGGTCGGACGGTCCAGAGCCAGCGGCCACACGAGAGCTATTTACTGCTAGTGTTTACAGGAAGGTATAAACACCGGCTGGAGGGCGACCGCCTGATCCCCAGCCCCGCACGCCACCAGCCAGAGCCGCTCAGGGCCAAGCAGGGACCCCGAGCAGCACACGGCAGGACCTGCTCCCCAGGCTGCTTCCCCCCCAGGGCAGGGGGTGCCTCAGAGCATCTGTTCCACTCATGCACGCCCCAGCTGTGCCCCTGCCGCCCGAGTCGCTCACAGGATTTGGCTTCACTGCTGGCCCTGCTTTCTCGCTGTGCAGCTGCTGGACCAGCTGCCACGTTACACCCCAGAGGTGGCACCATCTCAGTGATGGAGCCAGGCTCCATCTGGCAGTGGGAGGCCCAGCTGTGATCTTCGGGCTGGAGTCCTACCTTAGCCAGTGGCTCTGGGGGGCAGCCTCCCCCCGCGTGAATTGCACCCGGGGTCGCTCCCAGGGGGTGGCTCAACTTTTCCAGCTGGCCCTGGGTTCCAGGCAGGGCCACCTTCCAAGTCCCGCCCGGGGGGCGGGAGTGTCCAGTCGTGCCAAGTGCCCAGCAGCACCCCAGGGCCCCGGACGCAGCCACGAGGGAGGCGAACGGCTCAGATCTGCCCCCGGCTCGGTCAGGGGGCCCTGCGCTGGCATCTCCTACGGCCGCTCCTGGCAGGAGCTCGGCTCCAGCCCCGCCCAGGAGGGGCTGGCATGAGCCCAGCGCTCGCCCCAGCCAGCCGCCTGCAGGATGGATAGGACCACAGGGAATGCCCGGCACAGGGCTAAATATGGAGCCGAGGCGCAGCGCTCACCAGCCCAGCCGAGCCAGAGGGCAGGGGGGGCAGGGGCTGCTCTGCAGCCCGGGCTGGGTGTAAAGCCAGGAGGAGGAAGCAGCTGGCTGGGCGAGGCACAGCAGCAGGTTGCTGCACAGTGAGCCCGGTACCAGTGCATGACCCAGCCGCCTCCACGGGGAGGCACGAGCCGGAGACCCAGCCCAGGCAGAGCCCCTCCTCCCACCACCACCGGGCGCTGCCCCCGTGCAGGGAGCTGCAGCAGCTGCCCGGTCCCTCGGCAGGGGCATTTCCCCGTCCCCAGCCCAGCACCCTGCCAGGCCAAGTGCCATTGAGCAGCCCCCCCAGGGCAGGGCAAGGACAACAGGGCCAGGGACAAGGTGCCATACTGCAGCAAGAGCCGTTCCCCACCCTGCCCTGAGCCAGAGGGGGGGGGCGCTGCCCCCACTGCAGCTCAGGCCTGCTGGCTTGGGGATCCCTCCCGCAGCCAGAGAGAGGAACAGCAGCTCTCACCACCCGCGTCCTGGCCAGGTCAGCCCAGCCCCGGGCCCGGCTGCGTGTCTAGACGGCCAGCAGAGCCCGGTGCCCGCGGCAGGGACCAGACGGAGGCCAGCGCTCCAGAGCAAGGCTTTATTACAGACCGAGAGGCACCCGCTGAGCCCCAACCCCTCGGCTCGCCAGAGATTTACGCTGGGGCAGGGGGATACTGTCCAGGGGGCTGGGCACTGCACAGCCAGGCCTGTGCCACCCCCAGGTGCAGGGGCACAAGCTGTCGCATCAGGAGGCTCCAGCAGCAACCCCCGGCCCCAGGCTGGATTTGCAGGGCCTCGCTGGTCCCACACGTCTGGGGGAAGCTGCCACCGCCAAGGGCCGCAGGGGTCACACTCGCTCCTGGAGCTCCGGGCTGGGCCGCCGCTGCAGGACCTGCTGCTTCTGGAGCCCCCGCAGCTTGAGGAGCAGCTCCTGCACGAAGGCCTGCGGGAGACAAGGGTCCTTCCCCGTTAGCCCCACTGCAGCAGAGACGCTCGCTCCAGCTGTTCCCACATCACCGCTCCTGCCCGAAGCTTCCCAGCTGTGTCCAACAGCTGGAGGAGCTGACACAGCCCTGCCCCGAGCCAGCAGCTCTCATGCCACCCAGCCCCTCCCTGCCTGGGAAACCCTGGGATGCCAGCTCCCGGGAGCCTCCGCGCCCATCACCGGGGCGTCTGGGTACCAGGCGTGGAGGTCAGGGCCGGGCACTGGGGCTCAGGCTGCTGTGCGGGAGGGATTCCCGAAGAGGGGTGAGATTTTGCAGTCTAGGTGCCCCTGCAGCCCCAGGAGGGAAGGAGCCAGGTCTGGCCAGGGAGGAGACCATTGCTGGGAGAGCAGGGCCCCAGGGGGGCGGGCACCGCAGCCCCACAGGGGGAGGGGCCTGGTCGCTGCAGACACAGGAAGGCTCCGCCCTCCCTGCCCCCCGCCGGTGCTGCAGAGCCCGGAATATGGCTTAGCCCCCCCAAGCTCGTAGCCACAAGGCCAGACGGCCCAGATGTGCAGCAGGCCACAGCTGGGTCTGAAGGGGGAGCCCTGAACAGGGTTTGGTGCAGGGACGGTTGGGGGCAGGGCAGGATACCAGCCCTGGGCCTTGCACCCCCTGGTCCCTGGAGCTGCCTCGTGCAAGCAGCGTCCCCCCGCCTGGGGGATGGGGCAGCTGGCCGAGCGGGAGATAAGCAGAGGTGGGGGAGGGGAGTTCCAGGGCTGCCCCCTCCCCCCCACGCCACCAAGGAGGAAGCGGAGGGAGGAATGTTTTTCCCTTTTAAAGCTCTGCTCGGCGGCGCAGCGGGGCCGTGATGCTCCGGAGCGGAGCAGCCTGGTCCCGTGGGAATCGCTGCCCAGGGTCAGTGCTGGGAAAGCTCTGGCATGTTCTGGGAAGGGGGCTCCAGCCTGCTCCCTTCGGCTGGCTGGCGACCAAGCCCTTGGCCTGAGCTGGGCGGGGAGGAGATCCAGGGGCCAGCCCGGCGCTGGCAGCAGCCCGGGGTCGCTTTGCTGGGGCAGGCCCTGCCAGCTGGGGAGCTGTGGGCAGGCAGAGGGAGCCAGCGGCTGCAGGGCCTCTGTGGGCTGTGAATGAAGATACAGGAGCAGGGAGCAGTTCGGGTCTTGGCAACCGGCACTCACCTGCGTGTTGTTGTGACATGACTTCAGGATGCCCTGGAAACAGAGACAGAGACAGACCTGAGCGCGGTGCCCGGGGTCTCCGGCACAGATCCACGCCCCAGCCCACGCGGGACGATGGGACCTGCCAGCTCCCGGTCCCAGCGGCCCGGCAGCCCAGGGACAGCCCAGCCCCAGCGGCCCCGGCCCCAGCAGCCCCGGGACAGCCCAGGCCCCAGCCCCGGCCCCAGGGGACCGGCAGGCAGGGGACAGCCCGCCCCCAGCCCCAGCAACAGCACGCCCCAGCCCCGGTCCCAGCAGCCAGGGGACAGCCCAGCCCCAGCGGCCCCGGCCCCAGCAGCCCGGGGACAGCCCAGCCCCCAGCCCCGGCCCCAGGGGACTGGCAGCCAGGGGACAGCCCGCCCCCAGCCCCAGCGGACAGCACGCCCCCGGCCCGAGCTCTGGTCCCAGGGGACCAGCAGCCAGGGGACAGCCCGCCCCCAGCCCCAGCAACAGCACGCCCCAGCCCCAGTCCCAGCAGCCAGGGGACAGCCCGCCCCCGGCCCCAGCGGCCCGGCAGCCCGGGGACAGCCCAGCCCCCGGCCCCGGCCCCAGCGGCCCGGCAGCCCGGGGACAGCCCGCCCCAGCTCAGGACCTGCCCCCCAGCTGGCAGGTGCCCTACAGCGGGGGGTTTGATCTCCCCTGGACTCCGGAGTGAGCCCAGCACACCCAGCCGGCCTCCTGGGGCAGAGCTGTCCCCTCTCACTTGTGTGGAACAGTTCCCCCATCCCTGTGCTCTGGAGCGACTCCGGGGTGGGGGGCCTGACCCACAGCGGGTGCCGCAGGAGGCCAGGCTGGCGGAAGTGCGGCCCCAGGAGAAAGTCTCCCTGGCCCCGTCAGCGCCGGCTGTTTCTCTGCCTGAATTATGCAGCCCCGGGGGGCGCCGCTGGCCGAAGTCCCACACGGCTCGGAAGAGAAGCCACGGAACAAGCCCTTGGACAGCAGCCGCTCCCCACGGCCGGCGCCACCTCACCCCCGGGCACCACCTCCGTGCCAGGACAGAGCCCGGGCCATGCCCCTCGGTCCGCGCAGAGCACAGGGCCCCGAGCTGCCGAGAGGGGAGGGGGCTGCCCGGACCCCGGCACGTACCTGCAGCTGCGCGGCCCGCGCCTCGTCTGCGTCCAGCTCCAGGAGTTCGTCAATGTTCACTTCATCCGGCATCTCTGCCTCCTGCAATGAGACGGGGCTCAGGAGGGGGGTGGGGGGGATGCAGCCTGGACAGCTCCCCCCCCCCACTTCCCTGGAGCTGCCAGGTCTCTGCTGTAATCATCTCTGTGCTGGAGAGCGGATCCCGTGCCAGCCCTGCCTAGTCCCCCGGGAGAGCCATGTGCAAGGGGCCCCATCCTCACCCTGGGCCCCCCCACAGAGCCCGCAGGGTCTCCTCACTTGCCAGCTCGGGGAAGCTGGGGCCAGGGGGTTCCTGGCTCCTGAGGCCAGAAGGGACCTTGTGCTCATCTCGGCCAACCTCCTGCACGGCCCAGGCAGAGCCCAGCCCCCCCAGTAACTCCTAGGGCAGAGCTGCTGCGAACCAGCCACGCTCGCTCTGAACTGGGCAGCGATGGAGATCTACCACCCCCCCATCCCGGGTGAATTGTACCGGGGGGGGGGGGATTTCGCTCATCAGAAACAAGGTGCAAACATTTAAGAGTCTCGCTTCAGCCTCCAGCCTGAGGCTCGTCAGATCTTCCCGCGCCAGACGGAAGAGCCGAGGATCAAGTATTGGTCCCCCGGGGCCCATAGATGCTGATCGCCTGATCCCCCCCAACCTTCTCTCTGGGAAGCTAAATGTAGCTCGTTCAAACCCAAGGCAGCTTTTCTAACCCTCTGCTGCTTCTCGCGGCTCTTCTCAGAGCCCCTCCAACTGACCCACCTCCTCCGGGGGAGCAGGACGCAGGACCCCAGCAGCGGTCGTGGGTTGGAGCAGGTGGCAGGAATTCGGGCTCAGAGCCAGTTAAATCCAGCGCCACCCAGCCCCGGAGCGCCAGGCTCCAGCCCCTCGGGCAGGCGAAGCCGGGCCCTATGCACATTCGTGGGGGCTTTGCCTCTCACTGCACCCGGTGCCCTGCATGTGGGTGACAGAGCAGGGAGTGGGGCGGATTGACCTGGGAACGTTGCGTGGGAGTTTTATGGAGACTGTCTGTGTTGGTGATGGGATGCCAGGGCGAGGATACCTGAGCATGTAACCTGAGCCCGGGACGGGGTTGGGGCCAGGGGACCCCTTTTGCCCGGGGAACTGGACAAAGGCTGGGGGAGGAGCCGGGGGCGGTGGCTGGAGGGGTTTCCGTTTAGAGCTGGCTGGGAAGCAGAGGGAGCCCCAAAGCCGAGGGATGAGCTCCCTACCCCCTGGGGACCCGGCTGAGGGGTCCTGGTTGTACCTACAAGCCCTGCTTGGGACTGTGTCCTGTCGGCTAATAAACCTTCCGTTTTACTGGCCGGCGGAGAGTCCCGGGGGATCGCGGGAAGTGGGGAGGCAGGGCCCTGCCTCCCCCACACTCCGTGACAATGTGACCCCAGGCCGGGCCCTGTTGTCACATGGGATCTCCTCCCTCCCTCCTGGCCCGTTTGCTCATAGGAAACGCCAGCAATCAGCCTGGGGCATGCAGGCTGCTTCCTGCCGGAGCCCGATACAGGGGCAGCTGGCCCCGGTCTGGCGAAGGGAGCCGGGCCAGGCCCCAGGGCCCATGTCAGCAGGTCCGTCCTCACGCCCAGTGCCACAGGACCCAACAGCACCCGCAGGCACCGAACCCAGCCCTGTGGGTGAGGGCAGAGGGCTCGGCCCCGTGATGGGCTGGTTTTAATCCCTCTTTGTTCCCGAGCTCGGGCTGTGCCCCCCCCCCCCCCCCCCCAGCCTGGCTGAGGCAGAGGCTCCCGCCCCCCCTCGTGCTCTCCTGGCCTGGTGTCCCCACAGACCCGCTCCTGCCCTGCCGGAGCCCTGTACCCCAGGGCCAGCCCTGCACCCCAGGTGAACTTGGGGCCTGCTAGCGCCTGGCTCCTCTGCACCCCCCTGGCCACTCCCACCCCAGCTGGCAGCTTCCCCCTCCCTCGGGTCCAGGGCCAGGCTGCTCCGGATCTGCCTGGTACAGAGCCCCATTGTCCTGCTGGCACCCAGCGCTGCCAGGCTGTAAACCCTGCGCCCAGCACCCCCCGGCTCTACCAGTCACCAGATGGGCTGCAGGCCCCGCCCCTCCCCCCACTCCGCTCCTTCTGGGCCATACGCAGCTCGGACTGACCAGCCCGCGGCTTGGGGGCTGCTCTGCAGGGACCTGCTGGTCCCCCCTGACCAGAGCCAGTGTCCAGGTTCTGGGTTCCTGGAGGAGGGAAGGAAAGAGGCTCCCATCCCCCACCAGCAATCAGCCCCCAGGGGGAGGGGAACAATTCGTGACAATGGAACAGCTGTTCCCAGTCCCACCCCATCTGGCCTGGAGCAGGGAGGGGGGATGAGAAGGGTTAAACCAGGATTTCCCACACGCTTACAGCCAATGGGCTCAAGGCACAACGACCCCCCCCACCCCCCAATGCAGCCCCTTATGCTCCCCAGCTCCCCGCCAGGCCCTGCTCTCCATGGCAGAGCAAATGGGGCCGTGGCTGTAGGGGAGGGGCTGGGCATTGCACCCGGGTTTACAGGGGATACGTGGGGCAGGCTCCAGCCCTGGGTTTTATGGCCTCTGCCTGAGAACTGGGCCATGGGCTCATCGGACCCCCGCGGTACCAGCTCCCGCAGCCAGGGCGGGGTTAGCGGGAGAGCAAAGCGCCCGACTCCCAGAGGAGACCCTGGACGGGAGCAGGCTGGGGCCCCGGGAGCAGGTGCGGCTGGAACATGTCAACACCCCCCAAACTCCACAGGGCACCGGGGGGCAAGATCCCCAGTGGGCAGAGTGTGTCGCCTCCCCCAGTTTTGGGGCCAGCCCCCCTTCCCCCTCCCGAGCAGAGGATGTGAACGTGGAGGCGGCTGGGGAAGTCTGAGCCATGCCACCAGCCACAGGCCACCCACGGTTCCGCTTCCTGCTGCGGAGAGCCCAGCCCAGAGCACCTGCAGCCTTGCCCAGCCAGGCATCCGCAGGGAAGCCAGCTGCCAGGTCACCTCTTCCTGCCGGCCCCCGCAGGCTCCTGCCCCACGCGCCAGCTTGAGAGCTGGATGGGCTCCCCTGACCTGACGGGGTAGCTGTGGTTTCCCCTGCTGCAGGTTTGCAGCCATTTCCCCCCAAGCCGGCACCCGGCCTGAGCACCAGGGGCCAGCTCCTCACAGGCTGGGCAGCACCAGGCCCCATGTGCATCTGCAGGGTGCTTTGCCTCACCCCACCCGGCACCCAGCCAGGAGGGGCCCTGCTGTCACAGCTCGCTGCAGCGGCTCCCCAGCATCCAGAGCTGAGCCTCCAAACAGTTCCCCCAGCGCCATGGAGCTGCCTTAGGGATCCCATGCTGGGGGCCGGTTTCCTCAGAGCCCTGGCACGAGGGAGCAGCCTGGCCTCGCCTGCTGGCCCCCTCACGCCCCAGGCAGCCGCCTTAACAGCCGCCTTCTCCAAGGCCTGTTCTATGCTGCAGTGGGGCGAACCCCTAGTGCAGACGCTGCTCCGGCGCAGTGTGACAAGGCTGCGCCAGTGCACGGCTCACCAGCCCCTGGCACGTGCAGCTCCCGCGGTGCGAGAAGAGCCCCGGGTGAGAGTGGCGATCTCCCTTCGCCTGGGAGGGAAACGCAGCTGGAGCTCTCCCGGCCGCCCGCGCCATGGAAGGAGGGAAGCAAAGGAGAAAGTCTCTATTTTTAGAGCTGGAGATTCCCGACTCGCAGCACTTCCTGCTGCGGGTTCCCCAGGCCAGCTGGCCGGGCGGGGGCGAAAGTGCTTTAGGGTTTGGCCACCGAAGGGGAAATTAAAGAGCAGCAGCAAGGTGCATTTCAGGGCTTGGGGGCTCGGCCCCGATTCTGCACTTCCTTGGGCAGCCCCGTGCGGCCGCACAGAGCAGAGCGGGAGCCTTTGGCCGCGCTGGGTGCAGGACGGCAGAGAATCAGGCCCAATATTCGGAAGCGCGAGACGCAGCTGCTCTTCCCCAGAGATCTGCTCAGCTTGGCCGAAGCCCCGGCGCACGCAGCCCGGCACGCTGGACGGACCCCAGCGGAGACAGCCAAGTTCAGCCTCTCTCCACGAGGGCCCGACCGGAGTTCAGCAGAATCCCGGCGAATCTTCGCCCCCGAGGAAGGCAGAGGTGGGAGCCCAGGACAGCTGGGACGGGGAGGCACCTGCCGACTGCAGACCAGCCCCCTAGTTAGCGCCATTGCAGCGTGAAACAGGCCCCCGGGGGAGCCCAGAGTGGGCAGCCTGGCCAGGCCTCCTGCACAAGCACTGGTGCCCGGTGTGCTGCTACACTAGGAATTCGCTCCGTCGTGCCCCGGCCCCACAGACCGGAGACACCCGCGTTTCACACAGCCACACACGGGCACCTGGCCCAGGCCCCACTGGAGTCGCCTGGAATCAAACCGCCGCTCTCGGGGGAGAGCGGGAAAAAGTGGAGCGCGCGGCCAGCTCAGCCGGGCCGGGAGAGCCCAGTGCAGGGGCCCGACCCTCAGGCCAGGCCCGAGGCTGGAGATGGCTCCTGGGGCTGGCAGAGCCCCGACTGGAGACCCCTTGCAGGGCCCTGATGACTTTCCAGACACCACTGAGGCTGGGGCAGGCCCCTTGAAGGGTCCCCCACACGCCCGGTTGCTTTGGAAAGTCGCCCCCCCGCCCTTCCCAATTCTGCAGCCAGGGCAGCAAAGGGACCCACGGCGCAGCCGAGGCCACCAGCCGCTCTGCGGAGCCCCAAGAGAGGGAGGGAGCCCCGAGTTCCTTGTTCTCCTCCCCCAGACCCAGGGCAGCCGGGGAGTCCTGGCTGATCACGCCCTGGACCCAGGGCAGCCGGGGAGTCCCGGCACTGGCCCAGCCCAACCTGTGGCAAGGGGCCCCAGCAGCCGGCCATGCAAGGCAGCTGGCCGGGGCTACTGAGCCGGCCCTGCGGAGTGGGGCTGACTCCAGAGTGTACCCAGCTGTGCCCCGCCATGGCCCCCGAAAGCAACGGCTGCACCCCAGGCCCCAGGGAACCATTCGCCTCCAGCTCAGAGCCAGCCCTTCAAACCTCACAGCCAGAGCCACGAGTCAGCACAGAGCTCCCCACCCTCACCCCGGGAGCAGCTGTGCACCCCTATGAGCCGCAGGCTGCTGTCTCTGGGGAGGGGGTCACAGCAGAGACCCCTCCCCCACACCGTTAACAGACCAAATACCCAGGGTCACCCCAGCATCGAGCCTGGCTCTCAGGGAAGGAGGGCCCCTGGCAGCACGGGGAGCTCCCTATCGGCCCAGGGCTCTGGAAGGGGAGTGAGGTCTAGTGGTTACAGCAGGGGGGGCTGGGAGCCAGGACTCCTGGGTTCTCTCCTGGCTCTGGGAGGGGAGTGGGGGCTGGTGGTTAGAGCAGGGGTGGCTGAAGCCAGGAGTCCTGGGTTCTCCCCAGCTCTGGAAGGGGACCGGGGGCTGATGGTTAGAGCAGGGGGTGGGGGCTGGGCACCCGGACTCCTGGGTTCTCTCCCTGGCTGGGGGGGGGGGAGAGTGGGGGCCAGTGGCTGTCCCATGGCCCTGCCCAGTGATCTTCACCCAGCACTAGGCAGGTGCCAAGTTCTGTCCCGAGCTCGGGGAGAAGAAATTCTGGGTGTCCCGGGACTGAGGATGGCGGAGCCGCGCCCCCATCTCAGCCCCGGCGCTCGCCCGTCCCGTCCCGTCCCGTCCCGTGCGCCCCGGCGCAGCTCACCCGGCCCCGGTACAGCTCCTCCAGGCGCCCGTCGATCCATTTCTCGGTGTCCAGCCGCCGCTGCAGCTCCCGCCGGTCGTACTTCACCGTCACCCGCGCCTGGCGCTTCTGGATCCCGGGGCTGCGGGCCGGCTCCGCCCGGGGACTCCCCGGAGAACGCGCCGGGGACCCCCGTCCCAGCCGCCTGCCCACCCGGTCCGCAGCCATCCCTGCCCGGCGCCGCCACGGGAGCCGCAGCCCCGCTCAGCCCGCGGCTTATGGCGGGGGCAGGGCCCGTGGGGCGGGGCTGGGGGCGGGCTAGGCACTGCCCGCGGGAGGCGCACGGCCCGGGGGGGCCCGGGGGGCGGGGAGCGCGCGCCCGCGATGAGCAAAGGTTGGCCGGGCCCCGCGCGTGGGGGGCGCTGGGGGGCAGCGAGGCACGGGGGGAGGCAGGGCTGGGGGCACCGTGCTGGGGGGAGGCAGGGCTGGAGCCCGGGGGGCACTGGGGGGGCAGCGAGGCACGGGGGGAGGCAGGGCTGGGGGCACCAGGCTTGGGGGAGGCAGGGCTGGGGGGCAGCGGGGCAGGGCTGGGGGCACCGGGCTTGGGGGAGGCAGGGCTGGAGCCCGGGGGGCACTGGGGGGCAGCGAGGCATGGGGGGAGGCAGGGCTGGGGGGCAGCGGGGCAGGGCCAGGGGCACTGGGCTTAGGGGAGGCAGGGCTGGGGGGCACCGGGCTTAGGGGAGGCAGGGCTGGAGCCCGGGGGGCACTGGGGGGCAGCGAGGCATGGGGGGAGGCAGGGCTGGGGGGCAGCGGAGCAGGGCCAGGGGCACCGGGCTTAGGGGAGGCAGGGCTGGGGGCACCGGGCTTGGGGGAGGCAGGGCTGGAGCCCGGGGGGCACTGGGGGGCAGTGAGGCATGGGGGGAGGCAGGGCTGGGGGGCAGTGGGGCAGGGCCGGAGCACTGGGCTTAGGGGAGGCAGGGCTGGGGGCACCGTGCTGGGGGGAGGCAGGGCTGGGGGGCAGCGGAGCAGGGCCAGGGGCACCGGGCTTGGGGGAGGCAGGGCTGGGAGGCACCATGCTGGCGGGAGGCAGGGCTGGAGCCCGGGGGCACTGGGGGGCAGCGAGGCACGGGGGGAGGCAGGGCTGGGGGGCACCGGGCTTGGGGGAGGCAGGGCTGGAGCCCGGGGGCACTGGGGATTGGGGGCACACGGTAGGGGGCTCAGTGCAAGGCCAGCACACTGCCTGGGCTGGGGTGCCCACAGTCAGGCCCCAGGCGCTGGGGGAGGGGTTTTCCCAGGCTCTGCCTGGGCACTGGGTGGGTGGCAGCCCCCCCAGGCCGCTGGGCAGGTCTCATGTGGGAGGCTGGCAGGGTTATCAGTCAGGCTGGGTCCTGGCTCTGCTGTGGCTCCTGGTCTCACCTGTGTCCTGGCAGGTGGGGAAGGGAGGTGGGGGAGACACAACCCCCAGCTGGTGTCAATCCAGGTTCACTGGGTGAGGATACTTTGCACCTGGGAGGGGTTGGGCCGGGTGACACAGCCAGTCTGGGGAGGCAGAGAATTGAAACCTGGCTACATGCGCCCCAGGCCAGCGTCCTAACCACTAGACTGTGCTTCCTCTCTGCAGAGGTTGGTGTAAGGTGCTTGCCCAGCCTTGCGGCAGAGCCCCCAGTCCTCCCAGGAGCACTCAGGTGCCGTACTCCCGGGCGCGCCCTGAGAGAGGCAGGGCTGTGCCCACGGGCAGGCAGGGCAGGGGATCTGATCTCGGTTCCCTGGGGCCCAGGTGAGCACCCCGACCACGGCCCCTCAGGCTTCCCCTGGGCTGGGTGAGCTGCGCAGGAAAGGAGAAGTGAGCTGGCCCCAAACATTCATTTGCATCGAGACGGTTCTGCTGCTTCCATCTCCGCCGTTTTCTCCTCTCTTCCCCTGACTCGGGAACTGGGATCATCTCCGGGGACCTCTGCACGTGTTCGTTGTTCCACCCCCATTGCTAGCACCCCTCTCCTCCAGGACAGCATGGGCTCTGGGGCGCTCGCAAAGGCCCAAATTCAGTACCCAGCCTGTTGTGTTACCTGCAGTGCAAGGAACGGGCCGGAGAGTCCCAGGGGCGACGGGACCTTGGCACCGGGCAGGGGTTCGCGCAGGGAGACGCAGCCTGCTCGGTCCCATGGCAAAGGCACCGTTCCTTGTTAGAGCATCTGTTGGGCTTCGTTTTCACACCGCCTCCGGTCCCTGCGGCTGCAGCAGCGTGTACAGAGTCAGAGGCCGCTGAAGATGGTCTCAACCGTTCTTTCACTGTCATTAAAGTCCATTCTGCTTCTCCTAAGACTAAACAAGCTAAGCCAGGCAAAGGCAGAGAAGAACAGAGATGTGTGAGAGAGGCCTGGGCGTCTGTCACGGACTCCCAGATCGTGCCCACTCGTGGCCCCGTGCAGTCCATGGGGGGTGCCCCTTTCAGTGCGACAGCCCCTCTCGGGGGGCCCCTCTCCCTTGGGGTCAGGCCCCTCCACCTCCTGCAGCCGCACCTCCCTGAGCCTCAGCACGTCTGTCTCTGCCGTGGGCCCCTCAGGGAGTCCCCTCGCTCTGGGCCCCCGGAGCCTCCGCCCCCGAAGGGGTTGATGCCCCTTGTTCTCTAGCCCGGAGCGACTCTCAGCCAGCGTAACACAGGAGGGTTTATTGAGCGTTGAACCCAGCACAGGAAACTTTCAGGGCCTCAGGCCTGGCCTCCCTCAGCCCAGCACATCCCAGTCCCCCTGCAGCCAGGGGGGCTCTGCCTGCTCCCCCCCTCCAGCCCAGAGCCCCCCTGCTTCCCAGCTGGGCCTCCGATATCCCCCGCCCCAAGCCCCCTCTGTCCATTGTCTTCTCTCCAGGGAAACAGGGTCGTAAACAGGCAGGCCTGGGTCTCCTCTCCTCTCAGCCTCCTCTGGCCCCTCTGGCTGGAACCGGCTGGTCAGGTCGTGGGGTCCTCTCCCCGCAGCCCATTGTCCCCCACTGGCCAGAACCGGCTGCGACTCCTGAGCTGGGTCTCCGGGTCACCAGTCGCTGGGGTCTCCGTTCTCCAGGCCATTGGCTGGGGTCCCGAGTCCCTCGCTGGTCCTGTGTCCCAACGAACTCCCCCTCCCCTCCCCTCGTTAAACCAGTAACACCCAGGGACACTGAGTCCCCCCCCCTGTGCCTGCAACCCCCTGGGAAACATGGAAAACCCAAGAAACCCCCTCACTTCATCACATCGTCTGTCTCCACCACCGACTCTCATCTGCAAGCTCAGTGCTGGAGAAACACGGGCCCAGGCCGGCCGTGGTGTGACCAGCCGCGCCGAGACCTGGCAAACTCATACCAGCATGAGTGGTTTAAAGCTGCCTCTCTGGGCACAGGCTCCCAGCAGCCCTGGCGAACAGACAGCCCCGGCCGGCTCAGACAGGATCTTAGGAACCAGAGAGGAAAAAATACACTGAGGAAGATAAACAAACCCAAGGGAGGGGGTGGCAGCTGCAGAGCCTCAGCCCCAGTCTCGTGCCCAGGAGGCGTTTGGAGAGTTGGCCGGAGCTGCCAGAGGGGACGATCTCATCTCTGGCCTGGATGTCTCAGGACTCGGAGGGTGAAGGTGCCGTGGCGGATGGGATCCCGGGGGCCCAGCAGACAGATGACAAAGCTGCTTCTTTCTGCCCCCACACCCTGCCCCATATCCTCCTCCCGCAGTCTCTTGTCAAGGGCCCCAGGGCGGGGATGGGCAGCATAGTCCAGCCTCCCCATTACGTCGTCCAGCAATTAAGCCGTTTCCAATACACCAATTTGGCCCATTGATTTTCCGTCCCGTTCTCCTTTGTTTACCGAACACGATCTCCACAGCGGCCGTGGCTGGGAGCCGGAGACGTTTCGGTTTGGCCCAGCCCAGTCTGTGCGTCGGCCTTGGGCCCCTGCCCCGTCAGCCTTTATTGTTACCGGCGGCTCAGCCTCTCGGGAGCGGCGCGGCCCCCGATCAGGGCAGGCCCGGCCCGGGCCTTGGCCCGCATTGGGGTCAAGGTCTCTTTGCGGGATCGGGCCCTGTGTTGCTGGCAGTTCCACGTGCCCAAACAGACCCCCCCCTGCTGCCCTCTGGTGGGGGAGGGAGGTCACAGCATCAAGATGGGACAGAGCTGAGGCGAAATCCCGCGCCCGATTGTGGGACGCTGGTGGGACTTTGGTTGCAATGGCAGGTGTCTGTCACCACTAGGGGGCAGCACCCCGGCCCAGCTCTGGGTGGGGGAGCCTGGCTGGACCAGTTGGGACGGGGGCACTGGGCTATGTGAGCTCTGGCTGGCTCTGGGGGTGCAGGGGCGGCTCCAGGCCCCAGCACGCCAAGCACGTGCTTGGGGGGGCATGCTGCAGGGGGCGCTCTGCCGGTCACCGGGAGGGCGGCGTCCCGCGGCTCCGGGGGACCTCCCGCAGGCGTGCCTGTGGAGGGCGGCGTCCCGCGGCTCCGGTGGACCTCCCGCAGGCGTGCCTGTGGAGGGCGGCGTCCCGCGGCTCCGGTGGACCTCCCGCAGGCGTGCCTGTGGAGGGCGGCGTCCCGCGGCTCCGGTGGACCTCCCGCAGGCGTGCCTGTGGAGGGCCTGCTGATCCCATGGCTCCGGGGGACCTCCCGCAGGCGTGCCTGTGGAGGGCGGCGTCCCGCGGCTCCGGTGGACCTCCCGCAGGCGTGCCTGTGGAGGGCCTGCTGATCCCATGGCTCCGGGGGACCTCCCGCAGGCGTGCCTGCGGAGGGCCCGCTGGTCCCGCGGCTCTGGTGGAGCCTGCGGGAGGTCCCCCGGAGCCACGGGACCGGCGACCGGCAGAGCGCTCCCCGCGCCATGCCGCCGTGCTTGGGGCTGCGAAATGTCTAGAGCCGCCCCTGCGGGGGTGGGGGTGGGACACGGGGGCGGGGGTGGGACACGGGGGCTGAGTCTCCTTGGGCAACGGGAAGACGAATGTCATTAACCACCATCCTGCAGGCTGGCAGCTTTAGCGCCTCTCCTGCCTAGACAGTCCCTCGTTCGCCTCCAGCTCGTTAGGACCGGGCGTAGCCCCCTGGCCCCAGCTCACAGGTGGCCTGGGGCTGGGCCGGCTCTGGGCTGGCTGGAGACAGACGGGTGCTGTGGCTGGTCCGATTGGCCAGAGGCTGCAGAAATGTGGCCTGAGACTGACTACAGCCCTTAGCAGGAAGTGGCTCGAATCTTTAACATGCACATCTCCCGCCGGGGTGAGGCCTGCCGCTCCCCCAGGAGCCCTGGCCAGTTCCTGCAGCCGGGGGCCGTCTCCCCTGGGAGCACCGCCCGAGGCAACACCCCGGGGGCTTAAACAGCCTGAATGAACGGGGCTTAGGCCCGAGGGGAAAGCCTTGTCCAGGTTTTGGTGCAGCCCTGGCAGCTCCGCATAAGGTCCCTCCTCATCGGGGCAGGGACAGGTTTGTGGGGGTGGCTGCTCGGTGGCTGAGGCCCCAGGCTCTCCAGACCCCCCACAATCCTGCCCGTCCTCCCTCACCCCGCAGCCCCCTGGAGCCTGGGCCCCGGGAGTCTCCCCAAGCCCTGCGCCTTGGCACCGGGTGCTGTGGGGTGCCAGGCTGGGGGGTCCCCCTGCAGCCCCCAGCACGGGGGGGCATAGACCCCATTTCCCCTCAGGACGTGCTTTGGGGAGGGGCTGGATTTCGGGGGGTGGGGGTCCCCCCTGCAGCCCCCAGCACGGGGGGGCATAGACCCCATTTCCCCTCAGGACGTGCTTTGGGGAGGGGCTGGAGTTCGGGGGGTGGGGGTCCCCCCTGCAGCCCCCAGCACGGGGGGGCATAGACCCCATTTCCCCTCAGGACGTGCTTTGGGGAGGGGCTGGAGTTCGGGGGGTGGGTGCAGAACTGGGGGTGGGGGTCCCCCCTGCAGCCCCCAGCACGGGGGGGCATAGACCCCCCCGCTGGGTTTGGGGGGGTTGGGCACAAACGGGGCCGCGGGGAGCTCAGTTCCGGGGGGGGGGGCGCTGCAGCACCACGCGCGGCCCCACTGACCCCCCGGTCCGGACCGGGACCCGCCGCCTCTAACCGGCCCGAAGGGCGGAGGGGAGCCCGCCCCGTATGCAAACGAGTGGGCGTGGCCTCCCCGTGCTGGGGGCGTATCCCAGGTGAGGGGGCTGCGATTGGGTATTCGCGGGGGGGGGCGGGAGCTCACCTGTGTGACGCGCCGAGGCGGGGCGGCGCGGATTGGTCGCGCTGCGCGGGGGGCGGGGCTCACCTGTGTGACGCGGCGGCTGGGGCCGCGCCGCGCTCAGTCGCCAGGAGCCGCTCGCGGGGATGGGGCGCGCGGGGCTGGGGCTGCTGCTACTCGCCGCGCTCGGCGCCGGGGCCCGGGGCCCCGAGGGGTCGGGGGAGCCCGTGGGGGGGCCCTCGCCGGGGCCGCCGCCGCTGCTGCAGGGTAAGGCCGGGGCTGGGGGGCGGGGAGGAGAACTGGTGGGGGGGGGGCTGGCCGGACAGTTGGGGGAGTGGGGGGCGGAGTTGGGGGGCGGGGAGGAGAACTGGGGGGGGGGGGCCTGGCCGGCCCGTGGGGGGAGGGGGGGGCGGAGTTGGGGGGCGGGAGGAGAACTGGTGGGGGGGGCTGGCCGGACAGTTGGGGGAGTGGGGGGCGGAGTTGGGGGGCGGGGAGGAGAAATGGGGCTGGGGGGGGCCTGGCCGGACAGTTGGGGGGTTGGGGGGGCGGAGTTGGGGGGCGCGGAGGAGAACTGGTGGGGGGGGGCCTGGCCGGACAGTTGGGGGAGTGGGGGGCGGAGTTGGGGGGCGGGGAGGAGAACTGGGGGGGGGGGCCTGGCCGGACAGTTGGGGGAGTGGGGGGCGGAGTTGGGGGGCGGGGAGGAGAACTGGGGGGGGGGGGCCTGGCCGGACAGTTGGGGGAGTGGGGGGCGGAGTTGGGGGGCGGGGAGGAGAACTGGTGGGGGGGGCCTGGCCGGACAGTTGGGGGTGTGGGGGGCGGGGAGGGGGCGGTGGCGCTGGGAGAACAGCTGTGCACGGGGATTGGGGGTTTGGGGTGGGGCAGTGTGAGAAGGGACGTGGGGGCTGCGCTGGGGGAACCTGGCAGGCCTTGGGGGGGCTGGACATGGGGGGTGTTAGACATGTGGGGGCCTGTGAGGGGCTTGCTGGGAGGAGGTGGGGGCGAGCCCTGGGGGGCTAGGGGCGTAGGCTGGAAGGGGCATCGCTCATTGACTCCCCATGGCTGTGGGGTGCAGCGTGGGTCTGTGATGGGAGGGGGGGCGGCGAGTGACCCCAGTTGCTGCCCTGGCGGCCTCCAGGATCCCAAGCCCTGGGGCAGGGGCTCGGTAGCCAGGGGTGTGGATCACTTCCCCTCCCCCAGTCCCTCGCTCTGCTGCTGGGTCTTTAACACCTGTTCAGTGTAGATCAGGGCCAGGCTCTTTGCCAGGGACCTCCCCCTCCCGGGGCGGGGGGGGCGGGGGCTGCCTGGGCTCTCCAGCAAAAGGGAGCCAGTCTTGAGACCGGGTGGGGGGTTTACACACCAGCCAGCCCAGCCCAACCCACCCCGGCTTAGTGAGACTTCCTGGAAAAACCTCCTGGCAGGTGGTGGATGTTCCCTGTTGCTGTGCAGTCAGATGGTGGGTGTGACTCGATGGAGGGGGGGTGTCCTAACAGGCATAGAGTCCCAGGGCACTGGCAGGGTGTTTGCTCTAGTGTCTCTGCCTGCTGGCCTCCCACCCCAGAAGTGGCTGCACCTCACTGCGGTTTAATGGTTTGCCCCGTACACTGTGTTCTCTGGCGGAGGGTCTCAAAGCTCTTTCCTACGCTGCCCCGCCCATGGGCTGGGATCCCACTGTGCTAGGGGCTGTACAAACAACAAAAAGGTGCCACCTGCCCCAAAGAGCTGGTCTCCTGTCCCTAAGGTGGGACCTAAACCCGGGAGTCCTGACCCCCACGCCCTGTGCTTGCACCACTAGGCCGAGTATCCTGTGTTATGCAGTGGTGGTGTAGCCCTGTGGGTCCCAGGATATTGGAGAGACAGTGGGTGAGGTCATGTTATTGCACCAGGTGCTGTTGGTGACAGAGCCAAGCTGGTAACAGATATGACCTCACCCACCTTCTCTCTGGGCTGCCCGTTCCTGGGGCAGGGCTCTAGAAATGGGCATGCTCATCCCTGGGGCGGATGGGATCAGGTTTCAGTAGGAGAGCGCCTGCCCCCCCCCTGTAGCTAGCATGAGTTACAGCGGTGCTCAGCCAGGGGTGCGCTTACCTGTGGGGGTACACAGAGACCTTCCGGGGGGCACATCCGCTCATCTCGAGAGTGGCCTGGATTTACAGCCGGCTCCCTGGAAAGCCCCAGTGAGGTCAGTCACAGTGAACTGTCACACGCTGACTTGTTTACACGGCTCTGTGTTCTATCCATGACATGCCAGTGCCATAGTCGGAGTCCATCGATTTCTTGTATAGTTGTATGGTAAAGGGGAGAGAGCCAGCAATGGTTCAGTGCTACTGTGCGGTGACACTTCTGTATTTTTAGGCCTGATTTTGAAAGCAAGCAGTTAAGTGCAGTGAAACTTGGGGTACGCAAGACAAATCAGGCCCCTGAAAGGAGTCTGGAAAGGTTGAGAGTCAGTGGCTTACAGTTGTCAGGAACCATGTCCTGGGCACAGAGCTCCCTTGGTGACCGTGCCCCCTCCCCCCCCCCCCCCGCCCCAGAACTTGCTGCAAAGTCTAGTTGTTACAGGGGCTGGAGAGAGAGGGACGCAGCCAGGATCAGGTTACCTGGGCCATCGCATCTGGCTAAGGGCAGCCCCTGGCAGCTCACCGTGGAGGGAGCCAAGGCCCAGGCTGCAGGGGAACTGAGCAGCGCAGACCCTGGGGCAGAACCGTGGCTAACAGGAGAAGAGGGTGCTGGAGTCACTGCTAATTCCCTGGTGTAACGTGCAACCCAGAACCATCCTGGCCCCCATGGTGTAAAGATGGCTCCACCGCCCTCCTGCTCTGAGTCTGAGCCGATTGAAGGTCACTGGCCTCGGAGCAGGGAGCTTCCTCTCCCCACCCCACATCCACCTCGTCAACAAAACAACTTCCTGGTGAGCGCAGGCTGCTCCGAGGGCCCGGCCTCTCAAGGATTCTTGCTGTGGGTGAGCTCACCCTGCACCAGTGTAACCCAAGTGGTGAATTTAAAAACCGGTGCAACCCTCAGGGTGGCTGCTCCGATTTGGGTTGAAGAGCAGCTTGTTGCTGCTTAACCCAAGCCTGTTCCTGCCGGCTATAGGAAACCCGAGTACCCACACAGGTTTGCACTGTTTAACTGACTTGGCTTTTAAATCGATACAAATGGCATCAGTTTCCCCCTGTAGAGAAGTCTGTTCGGAGGGTGTAATGTGCAGAGACACGGGGGCCCTGGGAATGCGATGGCTCCCCCGAGCTAAAACTGGGGGGTGGCAAAGATGAAGGGACTTGCCCTGCACTGAGGCCGTGTGGTCTGGAGACTTGGGACCTGCCGATTCAGGGTCGTCTGAAGAATTTCAGTGGGGTTCTGGTGAGGCCGACGTGCGAGAGCATCACAAGAGGTATCTTGGATTGTTACTGGACACGTGCAGTCTGTGGGATGCTGAATTCACACACGTGGGGTGGGAGCCGGTCACCCTCCTGCACTCAAAGGGCTGTTAATAGATGTGATTAACAGTGTTTTATGGGGGAGCATCTAAGGGCCGGGTGTGAACGGGGGCCGGGTGTTTGAGAGGCTTTGCAAACAGGGCCGGCTGTGTGTGCGAGGGGCTGTGCGAACAGGGCCGGGCGTGCAAACGGGGCCGGGTGTGCGAGGGGCTATACGAACGGGACCAGGCGTGCAAACGGGGCCGGGCGTGCGAGGGGCTGTGCGAACACAGAGCAGGCGACTCTCTTGCTGTGGCTGCATCTCCAAACCCTTCCCAAGTGCTGCTAGTGCCATAGCTGTTCTGTGCCCTGCGCAGGGCTCTCCTCCCAGCCATGGCTCAGGGGTTATTTCCTGTGTTTCTCCAGGCCAGGGCAGCTCCGTCTCTGGCCTTGGGGCAGAGAAACTCAGGGGGTCCGAGTCTCCGTGTGCTGTCGAAATGCCGCGTTCCGACACGGCTGCTTTATGCCTGCTCTGCAGTGGGTTAAACGCCTGCCCGAGGCGCAGGGCAGTGGAAATGGTGCCCAGGGGCTGGCAGCTCCACGAGTCTCCGGAGCCTGGTGTGTGACCCCCCCTCTCCCCTGGCTCGTCAGCGGTGCCTGTTCCAGGCGCGGGAATGAGCCCGCCGTGACTCATGAGGCGGATGTGAACCTGCCCTGCTGAACTGCTGCTCTCAAACCACAAAGGCCTGTCTGGGGAGGGCGTGTGCCCGGCCGGGGTCACAGCAAGGTGGTAACTACTTGCTGGCCGGGATCTCTCGATTGCTGCCCGGTCTGGGGGCAGGGGTGTGTGTGGTGGAGACGTGGGCACTCCAGCAGGTAAATACTCCCTCAAATACCCGCCTCTGTTGGCAGCGAGGAAGCAGCTTGCGTTTAAACTTGGCCGGGTGCGCTGGGGTGGCCTCTGATGGGAACAGAGTTATGCTTTGCAATCGCCCCCAGGCCGCTGCCCACACGAGCGGGTCACAGGGCGACAGTTCCTGGCCCAGTGAGGTCACGGCCTATCTGTGGCTCAGAACTTCCGCTCTCAGCTCCTACGTGTCTGGGATTATAGAACAAAAACCTCAGCGAACGGGATCCAGAGCAAACAGGTTCACAGTCTGTCTCGCCCCCCCTTGTGTCTGGGGCTGAGTGAATCATAGCTCCTCTCTCAAGGCCTCCCTCTGCTCCAAGGAAAGGGGAGGAACTCGGGAGTCGGTGTGCGCCTGGGTCAGGCCCTGCCTGCCGTGGGCGGAGTGTGCTGGGACACGGGCCTAGTGAGCTCTGGTGCATTGAAAAGCCTGCCGGGCATTTCCCAACAAACCCCAGCCCGCGGCAGCTTCAGTCCAAGGTCCCGATCCTGCGATTAGCGCCACCAAGGAGCACAGAGTGTCACGGCGGCTCCCTTGCTGAGATCGGGGCCAAGGAGAGCAGGGATCTGGGGCTTTCCCGTGCGTCCTGCCTCTCTCCCTGGCTCCCACTGAGCTGCAGCGGGACAGGGCGGGGGGCTGAGCATGCCAAGCTTGAGCCGGCAACCCATTGAGGCCAGTGGGTTGGGTCAGGCCCCTGGGAGGGGACTGCTTTGGAGCAGGGGGTGTCTCTGGGTTCGTGGGGGGCCCTGAGGCTCCGAGGCGCGACCCCAGTGTGAATAATGGTGCCAAGCACCCTGGGTTCGGGTCATTGTGTCTCGCTGCACAGCCGCAGCTCAGGGGTGTGAGCCAGAGTGAAACTGCGGGTGGCAGAGCCGGTCCAGCCTGTTCTGGGTGATGTCACCGAAGGCTCTGCCGGAACAGCTTGTGCCGGGAACGGGTGTTCGGGGGGGGGGGGGGCTCCCGCTGCCCTGCCTGGCACCGCAGCGCTGGAGGTGCCATGGGAGGCTCGAGCCTTCTGAACGTGGAACTTCCCACAGCTGCCTCCCCTCCCCGGCTCCCTGATCAACCAGCCGAAGGGCTGGTGCCCGGGCCCCATGGCGGCTGCCTGCCCTGGGAGCTGGGCTTGTCTGGCAGAATAGCTGGGCATGGGAAGCTGCTTTGATCCCTTTGTTTTCTAGCTCCTCCCTCCTCCCCCCAGTCCCATGGGGCCAGGGACACCCACTGAGGGGCTGGCACAGACTTGTTTCATTGCTACCTGCCCTGTAAAGGAGACACACGGGGGGGGGGCTGGGCCTGAGTCTTTGCTGCTTTATGGTGCTCGAGCCTGAAAGGGTTAAAACAAGCTGCTCTGCGGGTGCCTGGCTCTTTTAGGGAGCAGGGGGGCCCCTCAGTGGGGAGAAGAGCAGGCTTAGCATGTGGAAGTGAGGGCTGGTTTCCCCAGAGCCATGGGAGGGGGTTTTCCGGCCCCCCTAGGGAGCTGGGAACGCAGAGGCTGGCCCTGGCAGCCTTCCTGCCCCTTAGGGAGGAGTGCGGTGTAAACAGGCCAGGACCTCGAGCCTGGGGGGGGGGGGAAGCTGGCCAGGTTTGCAGCTGGGTAGCTCAGGGCTGTTCCCGCGGCCTCTGAGCGTGCAGCCCCTGGCGCGGGGGCTGGAGCTGGGATTGTGCAATGCTCTGTCCAGGCGGGAGGGGCCTGCCTGTGGAGGGGTTGCTGGCTCCTGGCACCCCCGTGCTCCGTCCCAAGCAAGGCGAATGTGCTTGTGGGCTGCTTACCCCCCAGCCCTGTGGCGTGACCCCGGGGCCGCCCTTCTGCCTTTCTTGTCTGGAAAGCACAGCTGCTAGTTTGGGAGGGGGGTTGAGATTTCCAGGCAACGCTCCTCCGGCTGCTGCATGCAGGCTCTTCGGCTCCCCAGAGCAGGGGGGGGGGCTCGGGATGCAGAGTTAATCTGGTCCTGGCCCCAGGGGAGGGGAACGGGCGAGAACGAGACCTGGTTCCACCTCGGCCTTTTCAGAAACAACCCAGAAAGGAGGGAGGGCGAACAGCCTCGCTGAGCGTTTCCTGCTCTCCCCTCGGCCTCCTGCCAGGCCTTTGCTGTATCCCTGTTTACCAACCACAGGCTGAAACCGGAGTGTGGAACCAGGAAGCATTTGGGGTGTTTAATTTACAAACTGCTTTGCAAGAAGTGCTCTGAAAACAACAAAGCCTGGAGCCAGCCACACTGCCTGGGGGCAGCCCTGGGGAGCTGGGGTCCTTGGCACCCCATGGCCCTGGGCCCGGAGCGACGTGGGCTGAAACGCCCCGTTCTCGGCCTGCCATCCCAGGCAGTCGCTAGCGATTTGCTGGCCCCTGGCGGCCGGCACTCACTTGGCTCTAGCGCCGGGTTCTCAAACGTCCCGGCACCGTGACCCCCTTTGGACAACGAAAATTACCACCTGGCCCCAGGAGTGGGGACTGAAGCCTCAGCCTGGGGGGGGGGGGGCAGATCCTCACTGCCCTGGGGGGGGGATCACAGCCAAGGGGTTCAGCCCCTGTTGGGGGCCTCTAACCTGAGCCCCAGCAAGTGTAACGCCCGACCCCATTAAAACTGGGTCCCGACCCACAGCTTGAGCCAGACCCCAGGGGTGGGAGCAGTTCTGAGCAGCGCTGGCTCTGCAGTGGCTACTGAGGGGAAAGCCCCCTCCGAGCAGTGTCCTCTTTGCTGAATTGCCGCTTTGGGCTTTCACCCGGGAGGAGCTCCCTATAGGCAAAGCCACTTCATTACCCTGGGTGTGCTGAGAGCGTGAGCTGTCCGCCTGGATTGCCCTGTCGGTGCTGTGCCGAGACTGCTGGCTGCTGGGGTCAGGGCCTGGCTGGGTTCGGTTTCTGCAGCGCCTAGAAACACGAGCTTATCGCTGATGAGACGCCTCTGCTTTGGTCTCCAGAACGCTGCCTCTTGCCCAAGGTGGTGGGCAAGTGCCGGGCCTCCTTCCCGCGCTGGTGGTACAACGCCACAAGCCAGACGTGCCAGCGCTTCACCTACGGCGGCTGTGGGGCCAACCTCAACAACTTCCTGGGGGAGGACGAGTGCCGGGTGACGTGCGCTGCGGCCGCAGGTGAGGGAGCAGGGGGGTCCCGCTGTTGTTTTGGGCTGCGGCCCCATGTGGCCTGGCTGCTGCGTAGCTTGGCGGAAGGTCTAGGGAGCTGTGGGGTGCCTGGCCCTCTTCCTTCGGCTGCTCGGGCGTGGCACGCGCCTGCCAGACAGGGAGCATTAAGGCAGGGACCAAGCGGGAGCAGATCAGGACTAGGGAAGAAACGTCTCTCACCCCTGAGCCGCTCAGAGACCCAATGGGGCTGGGCTGGGACTCGGAGTCTGTGGAAGGGACAATAATCTGCCCTGGCTCAGGGAGCACCTGGCTGCAGGGGAGCCCGAGCCGGGCTGCAAGGCAGCAGATCTCCAGGTGCGGTGCCAGCAGCCAGTGGCACTGACGCTGTCCCCTCTAGTGGGGGGGAAGCGCTTGGCTTGCGTGTTGCACTCGCAGTGCTGGTCTGACGTCAACCCCCCTTGATTTCTAGATGGGGAGAACTCGAACGAGATTCCGCAGGCCAGCCAGAGTGTAGTGCAGAGCGCAGACGGTGAGCATGGGGCGGGGGGGGCTGCCTTCTGGGGGGGAGCCCCTGCCACTTGGGGGGGGGGGGTTACTGCGATCTTTAGGGACCAATCCTGCTCCCCCCTGGGCTCTCCCAGCCCTGACGTGCCGTGTGGCTCCTCGCTGGGCCGGGCGCCTTTCCCATGCGGAGATAAGCAGCTACCAGGACGGTGACCTCCTGGTGAACCCGGAACATCTGACAGGGGGTTGCTCAGCGCCCTGCTGACTGCGGCCCAGCCCTGGTGAGCCCCACAGCCTGTCCAGGGCCGGCGTTCCCCTCAGCCGGCTGGGCACTGATGGTGCCGGCCCAACCCTCCCTTCCCAGTGTCCGTCAGCTGCTGTTCCTCCTGGCCCCCGGCTTCCCATCCCCTCGAGGGCACTAGGGGGGTCTGTGTGTCAGACCTGCAGCCCCTCAGTCCCCCTCCGGCTCTTTTCCTGCCCCCCGAGGTGGGGAGAACGCTCAGGCCGGGGTCACTGACCTCTCCTGCCCCGGGGGGGTGACGCAGCCTGGGCTGCTCCCAGGGCAGGACCGACCCCACCTGAGTCTGAATGAGCAGCCAGGAATTCCTGGGGAACAATCGGTAACGGCAGCCATCGGCCCCGAGCTGCTCCCGTGTGGCCGGCGCAGCTCCGCAGCATCCGGCCCAGTGCTCTGGGGCGGAGTGGGGGCGTTAAAGCCGCCCCGGTGCCTCTCCTGAGGTGGGGCGCGTGGGCAGCGCTTAGGGCGTTGGCTAGGGCTGGAGACTCCCTGTGCCCTGGCATGAGTCTGCAGACCGGGGGCGGTGGCCAGGAAGGGGCTGCAGGGCTCAGTAGGGACCCGCCCTGCAAAGGGAGCTGGAGCTGGTTCTGCAGCAGCTCTGGGTGTTGGATCGGCTGCTGCGAGGGGCCGGGCCGGACCCCCCCCCGACGTGCCCGTTCTCTTCCCCCCCCCCTTCCCTCCTTCCCGCGCTGGTGGTTCGACGCGGAGACGAAAACCTGCCCCCAGTTCACCTACGGGGGCTGCGGAGGCAGGCGGAGTCTGACCAGGTGCTCGGGTCAGCGCCGGCCTCCAGGGCCTGGGCCTGCACCTCCTAATGTCTGGCCGCCGCGTGCCAGGGGCTAGGAGCACAGGGCAGGCCCTGGGCGACCTCTGTCCCTGCCCCAGCAAACCCCACGGGACAGGCGGAGCCGACTGACCAGGGAGCTGCTCCTGGCGCCGCGGGGGGGGAGCAGGCTGGGGAATTGGCCTCTCTGGGCACCTCCTGGTGAGGCCCAGCCGGTGCTGTGGGGCAGGGAGTGGGAAGCCAAGTCCCTGCGTTGATGTGCTGACCTGCCACCCCCAGAGTCCTGCTCTGCGCCCCGCCTGACCGGCCCCTGCCGCGCTGCCTTCCCCCGCTGGTACTACGACCCAGCGGCCGGGGCCTGCAAGCAGTTCATCTACGGGGGCTGCAAGGGGAACAGGAACAACTACCTGCGGGAGGAGCTGTGCCTGCGCCAGTGCAGCGAGGCCGCAGGTGAGGAGCCGCTCGGGGCCCCCGGGGGGCAGGCTGGCTGGCGGAGCTCTGGCTTGGCTGGCACGGCCCTGGGGGTTGCTGCTTGCGTGGGGCGCTGACCCTGGGGGGCCAGGCAGGGGAAGGGGCCGTCTAGGGCGCAGCCCGTCTGAACTCGCTTTTCCCTCTTGCAGGGGGTGCTGAGGGGCCCGCGCCGGGCGTTCACTCCAGCAGAGGTAAGTGGCACTCGAGCCCTGTCTGCCAGGTGGTCTGGGCGGGATCCCCGTGGCCAGCAAACTGGCTGTGGCCGGGTTAGGCTCCCGCCAGGCCTGAGGGTGGGGACATGGGCAGAGCTGTGCCCTGGTTCCAGCTGGGATCTCCCCTCTCCTTGGGGCCCCTGCTGCTCCGCTCGGGCTGTGCCGGGAGGGGTCTGGGGCCACGGCCACAGAGCAGGAGTCTGCGCTCAGCAGCTGCCGCGTGTCCCCGGCTCTGCCTGCTCGGGACTCGCCCCAGGCTCCGAATCCTGCGGCTCACCTGGCTCTTTTCTCCCCACAGTGGTGGCCCTGGCCGTGCTGCTGGCCATCCTCGTCGCTGTCCTGCTGGCCTCCGTGGTCGTCTTCTTCGTGTGGCTGTGCAGGAGGAGCCAGGAGCTGTCCCTGAGCGTGCCCTGGAGCCCGCTGGACGACAAGGAGTATCTGATGAGCAATGCCTACACGCTGTGAGGCTGGGCGGCCGGCCCGTGGGCTGCCGGCCCGTGGGCTGCGCCTGCTCCGCTGGGCCTCGCCCGTGTGCACAGCAGAGAGAGACTGGAGCCGGCTGTGTAGGAATATCCCTGGGTCATAAACTCCCTGCGTCAGCAACCGCTGTGTTTGTGCCCTGGCCACACGGGCGGGGCCTTCGCTGCACCCAGGCCTCTTTCTCGGGGGCTTGCTTCCATTTTTTTAAACTTTTTTTTACCAGAATAATTAGTGTGAAACCTGCTAGTGGCAGCCACCTGGGGTCTCAGACACCTGCCCACCCCTCCACCCTGGCTGCAGCCAGCAGGGCCTCGCTGGGGCTTGGGGGCATCTGGTGCCGTTCCTCCGCTTAACAAGCCTTTCTAATCGGGGGCTGGGGGGAGATTTCAATAGCCAGATCCACAGGAGTGCCGGCCGCATGCTGCCCGTGCCTGCCTGCGGGGCCCCCTTCCCCAGAGCGCGGAGCGGCCGCTGGGGGTCCCGCCCTGCGGGGCTGCTCGGGGAGTTGGTAGCAGGCTGCCCCGGTAGGCGGCGTCAGGTATAAATGCACAGCGGGGGGGAGCTGTGAGCCCCACAGGCAGGGGGTCTGGAATTCTGTGAGCAGCCTGCCCAGCCCCCAACCGCCCCCCTCTGCTCTGCCTGGGGGACCCCCAGGCACCTGGAGGGCAGCAGTGGCTCCTGGCCCCCAGCGTAGCATGGATATGGTGCCATGCTGGCTGCAACTTCCTGCCGCCCGGGGATTGGGGCGGCAGCACCATGCCTGTGGCTGGGGTGGGTGACCCAAACCCTGGCCCCGTAACCTGGCATAACGCCCTGGGACAGGGAGCGCCTGTGCTGGAGGGGTCCAGCACTGCCTGGGCCCTGGCTTCCTTGGGGGTATATTTCCCCTTCCCTCCGTTCCTACCACGTGTCTGAGCTGCCCCTGCCTGGGCTGCCCTGTCCCCTGCAGCGCGGTGCTCCCGGTCCGTGCCGGGGATCCCAGCCACGCTGCCCCGCCCCTGCAGAGCGGTGCTCCCGGTCCGTGCCGGGGATCCCAGCCACGCTGCCCCTGCAGCGCGGTGCTCCTGGTCCATGGTTGAGCAGGGCAGTTCTGGCCTGCAGGCTGCTCCGGTGGCCAGTACGAACCGGAGCTGGGTGCAGCCCACACTCCAATGCCTTTCCATGGCATAAACCTCATTGAAACACACCAGGAAACCGGAACCCCTGTGGCTGGGTCTCTCCTTGGCCGTGTCCCCAGAGTTGGGACTGGGGGGTGCTCACTCCCCCCTTCCAGCTCCACCTCCGCTCGGTGTCTGGTGCCAGCCAGCACCTGGGCCTGCTGCAGCCACCTGGCTCCCAGCACTGTTGGGGGGGTCTAGTGTCTGAGCCCCATGTCATGGGTGTCGCTGGCAGGGTTGTTTTAGAGGGTGGGACGTGGAGCTCGCCCGAGTGCGAGGGGTGGAGTCGGGCACTCGGCCGGGGTAGCTGTTAAATTTGTTTTTTACACTGAGATTTCTTTGAATAAAGGAAAAAAGGAAATGGTGCCTCTCCTGTGCCTCCTCCAGGTGGGCCCGGCCGTACCCGAACACCTGTGAGCGGCGCTCAGGGCAGGTCTACACATGCTGGAGTGCTTCCATGGAGCTGCTCTGAGTGCACAGGAGAGCTCACCCCCCCGCCCACACCCCTGGTGGGAGCAGCTCTCCCAACCCCATAGCGCTGGGGCCAAGTGTCGCCCGTTGTCTCCCTGCCCAGGCTGAGCTGCAGGCCTCATAGCCCGTCCGGGTGCAGCGAACTGCAGCGCTGGGACATCAGCCCTGTGAGCAGTGCCAGCCTCCCCCTGTCCGTGTGGCTGCTGGCCCCCGAGCCGCTGGGCTGGAGGGCAGAGCTGGCTGCTAAGAGACACATGCAGCCCAGGCCAAGCAGTGCCAAGCACCGAGCTAAGCCAGCCCCGGACCTGGCCCCGTTAGCTGAGGCTCGTGGGCAGGGGCCCTGGGCGAAGCCGGCGATCTCGCGGCGCTGGAAGAGACCAGGGATTGAGGCAGCTGGGCCCTGTGGTCCCAGCCCGTGGTCCTGTCCCGTCTCTCAGCAGGGCTCCAGGCTGCACCAGACTAAAGCCCGGAGCGGGTCCCTGGCACGCCGGGGGCTGCTGCATGGCTGCAGGGGGGGCTCTCCAGGGTCTGTCCAAGGCAGCAGGGGGTGGGGCTGCCCCAGGGCAGGGGGAGCAGAGTTAGTATAAAATGGAAACGGGCTGCTGCTGAAGCTCTTTATTTACACAGGACCCCCTGGGTCGTGGAGGTGTCCGGACTGCACCGCACGCCTGTGTCCCCTCCTCAGCCCCTGTGGGCTCCTCTCCGTGGAGGGGACCAGTCCCGTGGGGCTTCAGTGCGCATGGGGCAGAGCTCTCCACTCCCACGCTTGCTGCTCCCCATGGCCCACGGGGCTAGAGCAGAACTGAGAGCAGCCCCGAGGCTGCTCTAACAGCGCAGGACCCAGCACAGTGGCCTGCACCCCCGCAGAGGGGCTAGTTAACAGTTTCGTGCCTCCCCCAGCAGCTAGCTCCACATTAGCCCTGGGGCAGGGGGCAGTTGCACTGGAGGCCTCACAAAGGGGAGAAGAACCCAGGCGTCCTGACTCTGGATACCAGCCATGGCCTGCAGCACCAGCGCTGCCTCTGTCCCTCCGAGTGTGGGGTAGGGGATGGGGCCGTGTGCCCCTCCCAAGCTCCAGCAGCTGGGCACAAGTCCTGGCCCCCGACGCCCTGGCTCCCGTCGCTCTGCCAGCTGCGCACACGGGTCCCTCACCGGCCAGGGTTCAATGCGGTGCCTGGCTGGGTTCTGAGCCCGGTGGGGGCGGCAGCAGGAGCCTCCTACCCTGGGATCCTCGCGTCCTCCAGCCGGCCGGGGACCAGCCGTGTGCTCGTCTTCCCCAGCCGCTGTGCTGGGAGCAGGTCGGTGGCCGGCCAGGCCCAGCGCTGCTAGGAGACACAGCCTGGATCAGAGACGTTCGGCCCCTTGTGCTCCCGGAGCCCAGCCTGCAGCCGTGCTGCCCCAGGCCAGCCCTGCCGCTGTTAGCCGGCCCGTGGGCAATATACCCCCCCCCGGCTGTGCGGCCTGTGGGCAATATACCCCCTCCCCCGGCTGTGCGGCCTGTGGGCAATATCCCCCCCTGGCTGTGCAGCCCTGGACACGGCCCCCGGCCTCCCCCAGCAGCACCCAGCTCCATCTACGGCCTTGGCTTAGCGCTTGGCACAGGGCCCAACGGGGACCGTCTCTGCCAGGCGGGGGGAACGGGCCCAGCTGGGGTCCCACTAACATGCTCAGGGCTGTTCCCGAGCGAGCAGCCGGGCCTCCCAGGACCCCGAGAGTTCCCAGAGCAAAGGCTCGGTGCCGGTTCTGTACCTGGGCTGCCGGGCAGGCCTGGAACCAGCAGGTGCTCACCTGGCGAAGATGTAGAGCACGTGGCCTGGGTCAGAGACCAACACCCTGCAGGTGGGAACAGTCTGTCAGCCAGGGCCCATCCCCCTGGCCTCTGGGCCCCACCACCCTGTACTTTCCTCCTGGCCTCCCTGGGGGATGGACCGAGCTGAGATGGTTCCTGAACCCAGCGTGCCTAGGGCCAGGCCTGATCCTGCCTCGCTGGCCACGGGGGCCATGGGGCTTGGTCACGGGAGCAGGCTGCTTCCGAGGCACCGGATCCAGCCCTGCTGAGCCCAGGGAGAGCCACAGCCACCCCCTGCTATCCGCTGCCATGGGGGGCAACAGGCCAGAGGGGTCTGAGCTTGGGGCAGGCTGGGAGCCAGGACGCCTGGGTTCTGTCCTCGGCTCTGGGAGGGGAGTGGGGGCTGGTGGTTAGAGCAGGGGGGGGCTGGGAGCCAGGACTCCTGGGTTCTGTCCCCAGCTCTGGGAGGGGAGTGGGGACTAGTGGTTAGAACAGGGGGGGGCTGGGAGCCAGGACTCCTGGGTTCTGTCCCCAGCTCTGGGAGGGGAGTGGGGACTAGTGGTTAGAGCAGGGGGGCTGGGAGCCAGGACTCCTGGGTTCTCTCCCCGGCTCTGGGAGGAGAGTGGGGGCTGGTGGTTAGAGCAGGGGGGGGGCTGGGAGCCAGGACTCCTGGGTTCTGTCCCCAGCTCTGGGAGGGGAGTGGGGGCTAGTGGTTAGAGCAGGGGGGCTGGGAGCCAGGACTCCTGGGTTCTCTCCCCGGCTCTGGGAGGGGAGTGGGGGCTGGTGGTTAGAGCAGGGGGGGCTGGGAGCCAGGACTCCTGGGTTCTGTCCCGCTGTGGATTCCCTGCCTGCAGCTCAGGCCGCTCCCATTGCTTAGGGCAGTTCCACTCCTTGGCCCCTCGCCAGCTCCGCTCCCTGCCTGGGCCCCTGCCTGTGGGGCAAGGCAGATGCTGAGTCGCTGGGGAGCAGCCAAGCTCCGTGTTGCACTGGAGTCAGCCAGCAGGAGGGAGCAGCCTCAGCGCCCTGCGGAATTGGCCCCTCTCTGGGCAAGGAGCCGGGGGAGGCACCCGGACCCCTCGTAGCTCTGCACTGGGGCAGGAGCTGGGAGAGAACCCAGGAGTCCTGGATCCCAGAGCCCCCGCTCTAACCACTAGACCCCACTCCCCTCCAGAGAACCCAGGAGTCCTGGCTCCCAGCCCCCGGCTCTGACCACCTCCCAGGCAATCTTGCCCTGAATTAACCTCTTGTGCCAGCTTGGGGTCCCGCTGAGCCGGGCCCTGGGAAGCCGGGCGGGGGGGGGGGGGTGCAAGGCCCATGGGCGGCCTGCGTGTGGAGGTGATGGGTGGCTGGCCTGGCTGGGGGGGGGGGGCTCCCATGGGCCTTGCCCTGGCACCTGGCCCAGGCGGGGACCCCCGGGGACTCACCGCTCCCCCCAGTGGTAGAAGGCTCGGTCCTGGTAGAAGTTGCAGAGGAAGAGCCAGAGGCTGATGGTC
This sequence comes from Mauremys mutica, assembly GCF_020497125.1. Taxonomy (NCBI): domain Eukaryota; kingdom Metazoa; phylum Chordata; order Testudines; family Geoemydidae; genus Mauremys; species Mauremys mutica. The sequence goes on from NC_059086.1 coordinate 875,964, forward strand.
TCCAGCCAGAAGATGAGGAAGAGGAACCAGAGGGAGGAGAGGAGGAAGAGCTCGCACGCCATCCTGCCGGGGGGAGAGGGACGCTGCTGGGACAGGCAGTTCCACCCCCCGGGCTGGGGGCAGGCCGCCAAACCCACACCAGGCAACGGCTGGAGACCCAGCACGCAGCCCCCAGCTTCGCACAGGGAGCGAGACCAGAACCGGGCCCCTTCGATAACGCTGCACGCATGTGCTTTCACGTGGCACCCTCGTGTGCTCGCACGTGGCCTGGTCACACGTGGCACTGTTGTGTGCTCGCATGTGGTACCATTGTGTGCTCGCATGTGGCCTGCTCGCACGTGGCACCGTCGTGTGCTCGCACGTGGCCTGCTCGCACGTGGCACCGTCGTGTGCTCGCATGTGGCCCTGTCGTGTGCTTGCACATGGCACCGTCGTGTGCTGGCACGTGGCTTGCTCGCACGTGGCACTGTCGTGTGCTGGCACGTGGCTTGCTCGCACGTGGCACCGTCGTGTGCTCGCACGTGGCACCCAGCACACGCATGTGCTCTGCTCTCTGCCCACCTCAGGCTGACGGTTCTGTGCAGCCCGGGGGGGCGGCGCTGGGCTAACCGGGTGCTGGGGTCCCAGGCTCCAGCGGGACGCTCCTGCCCCGGGGTTCAGAGTTGGCGCTTGCTGCCCAGACGCGATTAACGGCTGGAGCAGGAGGCTGGGGGTGTCACTGGGAGCAAGCAGCATCCAGACCCCTTTGCGCCCGGGCCGGGGTGATCGACAGGGGCCCATGGGCGCCCCCCACATCCTCGGGCACTGGGGCCAAGGGGCAGGAAATGCTGCCCGGACTGGGGGCAGCGCTGGGCACCTGGGACAAGGGCGGGGACGGGGAGAGCTGCACCCGGGTGGGGGGGTTCGTGCTCCCACCCCCAGCTGCCCTCGCACCGGGGCACAAACACACACGTGCCAAAGACGTCGCACAAGTGTCCCCAGGTGCCCCTCACTCCCGACCTGCAGCCCCTGCTCCCCCGCCAGCCCCGCTGGTGCCCCTCACTCCCGACCTGCAGCCCCTGCTCCCCCGCCAGCCCCGCTGGTGCCCCTCACTCCCGACCTGCAGCCCCGGGCCTCACTCACCCTCGGCCCCAGAGCAAGACCCGGGAGCTGCAGCAGCGGCCTCGGGCCCGGGGATCACCAGGCCCCGCCCCTCCGAGCGGAGCCTCCCCTGGGTCCTAGCGCCGCCTCACCGGGCTGCCAAAGGCTCCCCCCCACCCGCTGTAAAACTCCCCGGCCACTGCCCCGCCCCACGGCACCGGGCCCCCCAACGCTGCATCGCTCAGACTTCGGCTTCGCCCCGGGCGCCAGGCCCGGGATCCCCCCCCCCCCCCGTGTGAGAACCGCTAGTCTGGGGGGGCTGGGAGCCCGGACGCCTGGGTTCTCTCCCCAGCTCGGCGAGGCGGGGCGAGGAGAGCTGGGAGCCCGGACGCCTGGGTTCTCTCCCCAGCTCGGGGAGGGGGGGGGAGCCCGGACGCCTGGGTTCTCTCCCCAGCTCGGGGAGGGGGGGAGCCCGGACGCCTGGGTTCTCTCCCCCCGCCCGTCTGTGCCAGGCTGAGCCCCAGGCTGGGGCGAGGCGTTTGCACGCAGAGCCGGGGGGGCCGGGGGGGGCCGGGCACAAGGTTCGCTCGGTCCCGCCCTGGAGCTGCCCATAAAGCCCCGCCCGGCCCGGCCCGGCCGCGACTCGGGCTGCGGAGCAGGATGGATTGTAACCGGGCGGCGGGTGAGCGGGGACCCCCGGCAGGGACCCCAGGGGCCGGGAGCCCCCCCCCGAGCCCCCCCCCCGGCAGGGACCCCAGGGGCCGGGAGCCCCCCCCCCCGAGCTCCCCAGCCCCACCCCGCAGCAGAGACCCCAGGGGCTGGGAGCCATCCCGGAGCTCCCCCTAGCCCCCCCGGCAGAGACCCCCCACAGGGGTCAGGAGCCCCCCCAGGCCCCACCCCAGGCAGAGAGCCCTGCAGGTGTCAGGAACACCCCCCCCCGAGCTCCCCTGGGGCAGAGACCCCCCCCAGGCCAGGAGCCCCCCCAGGCCCCTCCCCAGCAGAGACCCCTGGGGCCCAGAGCCCCCCCAGGCCCCTCCTTGGCAGAGACCCCTGGGGCCGGGAGCCTCCCCCAAGCTGGTCCGGGCTGGGGGTCGGGTGCTGGGTGCTGCGGTGGAGGGGGAGCGGGAGACACCAGCAGCCTGGCCCGGGCCCCCCCCTGTGCCCCATATTCCATGGGGGCGGGGGGCTTCTGCGGCCCAGCCGGGCTGGGCGCGGCCTGACACGCTCCCCTCTGCCCCACAGCTTCTGGCTCGGACCCCAAGAAACATGAGGCGGGGAAGGAGGGGGGGCACCCGCCTCACGCGGGGCCCCCCCAGCACAAGGTGAGGAGGGGATGGGGCCTGGCCCCCAGCTCTGGTAACGGGCAGAGACTAGACCCCGCCCCGCCCCTCCCCACGCCGGAGTGGGGGTGTTGGGGGGTCGCTGGGGGGGGAGGGGCACCTCCCCGTGACGTGCTGGGACCCCCACGCTGCGATGCTGGGGGGCCCGGGCCTGCGGGGGGGGGGGGGCGGGTCCCAGACAAGGCTGAGCCTCTTGCCTCTCTCAGGACGGGCCGGGATCCTCCTCGGACTCCAGCAGCAGCTCCAGTGAGAGCGACGGGGGGCACCACGGCAAGGTAGGGGGGGGGCAGGACCCCCCTGAGCAGCCCTGCCCCGGGGCCTGCTGCCACCATTGCAGGGAGCCAGGACTCCTGGGTTCTCTCCCTAGCCCCACGCCGGGGGGGGGGTCTATTCCTCACCCAGGTGCCGAGAGCCCCCCCAGCAGCCAGCGAGGGTCCATGGCCAGCAGCCCCTGCGTGGGAGCCTGGTTCCTGGCCCCCCGTCCCTGTTTGCCCAGGTCTGGGGGCCACGGCTGGCTGCCAAGGGCCGTCCCAGGTCCCCTGGCGGCTCCGCTGCCCCACACACTGCTAACCCTGCCCCACACGCTGCTAACCGCTGCCTCACACCCTGCCCCACACACTGCTAACCGCTGCCCCACACACTGCCCCACACCCTGCTAACCGCTGCCCCACACGCTGCTAACCGCTGCCCCACACGCTGCCCCACACACTGCTAACCCTGCCCCACACACTGCTAACCGCTGCCCCACACACTGCCCCACACACTAACCGCTGCCCCACACGCTGCTAACCGCTGCCCCACACGCTGCCCCACACACTGCTAACCCTGCCCCACACGCTGCCCCACACACTGCTAACCCTGCCCCACACGCTGCTAACCGCTGCCCCACACACTGCTAACCGCTGCCCCACACACTGCCCCACACGCTGCTAACCGCTGCCCCACACGCTGCCCCACACACTGCTAACCGCTGCCCCACACACTGCTAACCACAGGGCTGTTTGCACCCGTCGGCCCAGCCTGGGGCTCGAATCCAGTCTGCTGCAGGCAGGGCGGGACCCACAGCCCCAAGGCAGGGCAGGACCCATGGGACCCACAGGCCCCAGGCATGGCGGGACCCTGAGTCCCCGGCAGGGTGGGACCTGCGGGACCCACAACCCCCGGGCAGAGCTGGGACCCACAGGCCCCAGGCAGGGCGGGACCCAGAGTCCCCGGGCAGGGCGGGACCGGCGGGACCCACAGTCCCCGGGCAGGGCTGGGGACTGGCTGCAGAGGGCAGTTGGCGCTAACCCCCCCCACGCTCTCCTCCAGCCCCACGGCCCTGCCCCCCCCCGCTAACTCCCCCACTCTGTGCTCCAGCCCCACGGCCCTGCCCCGCTAACCACCCCCCCGCGCTCTCCTCCAGCCCCATGGCCCTGCCTCCCCCGCTAACCCCCCCGCGCTCTCCTCCAGCCCCACGGCCCTGCCCCCCCCGCTATCTCCCCCACTCTCTGCTCCAGCCCCACGGCCCTGCCCCGCTAACCCCCCCGCGCTCTCCTCCAGCCCCACGGCCCTGCCCCCCCCGCTATCTCCCCCACTCTGTGCTCCAGCCCCACGGCCCTGCCTCGCTAACCACCCCCCCGCGCTCTCCTCCAGCCCCACGGCCCTGCCCCCCTGCTATCTCCCCCACTCTGTGCTTCAGCCCCATGGCCCTGCCCCGCTAACCACCCCCCCGCGCTCTCCTCCAGCCCCATGGCCCTGCCTCCCCCGCTAACCCCCCCACTCTGTGCTCCAGCCCCATGGCCCTGCCTCCCCCGCTAACCCCCCCGCGCTCTCCTCCAGCCCCATGGCCCTGCCTCCCCCGCTAACCCCCCCGCGCTCTCCTCCAGCCCCACGGCCCTGCCCCCCCCGCTATCTCCCCCACTCTGTGCTCCAGCCCCACGGCCCTGCCTCGCTAACCACCCCCCCGCGCTCTCCTCCAGCCCCACGGCCCTGCCCCCCCCTGCTATCTCCCCCACTCTGTGCTTCAGCCCCACGGCCCTGCCCCCCCCGCTATCTCCCCCACTCTGTGCTTCAGCCCCATGGCCCTGCCCCGCTAACCACCCCCCCGCGCTCTCCTCCAGCCCCATGGCCCTGCCTCCCCCGCTAACCCCCCCGCGCTCTCCTCCAGCCCCATGGCCCTGCCTCCCCCGCTAACCCCCCCGCGCTCTCCTCCAGCCCCACGGCCCTGCCCCCCCCGCTAACTCCCCCACTCTGTGCTTCAGCCCCACGGCCCTGCCCCGCTAACCACCCCCCCGCGCTCTCCTCCAGCCCCATGGCCCTGCCTCCCCCGCTAACCCCCCCGCGCTCTCCTCCAGCCCCACGGCCCAGGCCACGTGCACAAGGAGAAGAAGAAGAAGAAGCTGAACAAGGAGAAGGAGAAGAAGGAGAAGAAGGAGAAGTCCAAGGAGAAGAAGAGCCACTGATGGCAGCGCCAGGCCCGGCCGCGTCTCACCCAGACTCCACCCCTGGATCTGGGCAGAGACCCGGCGGCTCAGCCTGGCACCCGCGGCCGTCGGCTGGTATCTTGGGAGCCTGCCCTTTGGAGCCTTCATTGAAATAAACAAGCTCCGACCCAGCCTTGCCCTGCAGGCGCTGTGGGGCTGATTAGCCCGAGCTAACGAGCGGGAGCTTCCTCCAGGTGCGGCCGGAGCCCCAGAACAGGTTCTGGAGGGGCAGGAGCTGCTCTCAGCCCCACCTGCGGGGAAGGGAACGGCCGCTTGGCAGGTGGCCCCGGGGAGGGGGAGGGGGGCGGCTCCAGGCTCTGCAGCCTCCTGCCTGGGCACAGCAGAGCTGGCGTGTGCCAAGCCAGCTCCAGTGTGGACAGCACCCGGGCGCTGGTGCCCTCGGGGCTGCTCCGATTGCTCTCCGGGGGGCAGGGAGCCTCCCTGGGGTGCCCCCCATGCACTGAGCAAGGCCCCAGTGAAGCCAGCACACAGAGCCACCATCACGGCTGTTTATTGGCTTGTTGTGGGTACAGGCGTTGGGGGGGGGGGCCCTCAGGCGCATGCAGCCCCCGTGGGCCCTGGCGAGGCAGGCCTGCCCCCCAGCAGCAGCAGCAGCACAGTAATACTGAGAAAGCACCAGGCAGCAGCGCACATGCATTCACATGCCCCGGGGGGGCGGGGGGCCTGCTCAGGCATTAGCGGGAGCTGCAGGAAGCCAGCCCGAAGGCAGCGTTCAGGGCAAGACTGGCGCCCGCTGCCCCACCCCCAGCCCCACCAGAAACCAAAGAACAGCGGCTGGTTCAAAATGGCCGGTGGGCCGTGCACCCAGCAGCCCCCCGAGTGCTGGCCCGGCTCTGCCCAGCCTGGAGATGGGGGCGGCGCCAGGCATTTCACACGCAAAACCAGCAGCACCCCAGCTTGGTGCAGAAGCGGGCAGGGGGCAGGGCTGGTGCGTACAGGACTCCAGGCAGGTTCCTCACGGCCCGGCTGGAGGAGACACTGCAGGGTAAGGGACACCCCCGCCCCCCAGACACTGCCCAGCGGAGGGTCCCCCCCTCCACCGACACTGCCAGGGCAGAGCCTGGCATCTCCCACGTTGGTCCCAGAGACAAGCCAAGCTCCAGCTGCCTCCCCCGCTGCCAGGGGGAGGGGACACCCTCCCTTCCATACCCCAGGTTGGGGTCAGAGGCCCTTCAACAAAACCCTGCAGTGGCTAAACCCATCAGAGAGGGACCCCCCCAGATCCTGGCCGGGAGCCGCTCACACAGACTCCCCCCCCCCACCCCCAGCCCTAACACGAGGACGGCACCGCAGCCCAAGCCGGAGCGGACACGGCCTTGTTTGACGCCCGCCGTCAGCCTGGCTGTGAACAGGCCCAGGCAGGGAGCCCGGCTGGGCCTGGGGCGCCAGGGGCCGGGTCCGGGCAGCTGGAGGGGGGGGGGGCAGCGGGGAGGCCCCGTCACCTGACCAGGTGGAAGGTCAGCCAGTACATGAAGAGCGGCTGCAGGGCGGCGATGGCCATGGTGAGGTACATGCGCAGCTGGTTCTTGGCCCCCCGCACCAGCACACCCTCCGCAGCCGCCTCCGACAGGATCTTCAGCCGCAGCGTCCTGATCTGGGGGGAGAGGGGAGAGCGCTGGGCCAGGGCCTGGCGGGAGCAGCCCTGGGCCACTAGCCACATGCTGCCACCTCTTCCCCACCCAGCGGTCTGAGCCCAACGTGCTGGGCACCGCTCGCCCATTGGTCTCCAGGACAAGGGCCTGGCATGGGACCCTCTCCTCGGCTCCTGCATCCGGACAGGAAGTGCAGGGGAGAAGCTGGTACCATGGGGCCCGGCCCCAGACACTGCAGCCCAGAGCTAGACACCCACCCTCCCTCCCTCCCAGGGACTGATCCAGGCCGCCTGCCCCAGAGCCGCGGCCGGCCCAGGCCCTGACTGCCGCGACCGGCTCTTACCATGAAGACAAAGATGGACAGGCAGCACCAGCTGAGCAGCAGGTAGTAGCCGGTCTTGCCGAAGAGCAGGCCGGACACGATGCCGACAATCATCCTACCACAGGAGAGGCATGAAGTGAGCGGGTCTGGGGTGCCACCCCGAGCCCTGCCATGCCCCCAGCACCCCCCTGCCATGCCAGGGCCCTCGGGCAGCACCCCACTGTGGCAGCGTCACTCACAGGGTGGGGGCAGGGATATGTTCCCAAACGCATCCCCTAGCCCCAATCTCATTTGAGGGGTCTGGACCCACACCCGAGTCGCGCCCCTGTTAACTCTGCACACAGCATGTCTGCCGGCACCAGAGCGCTGCTCCAGCCGGGTCTCCCAGGAGATCCCAGCCTCTCTGCCGCTCATGCTCCCCTAGCGGGCACAGGACTGGCCTCCTCCCCCCATTCGAGTGCAGTGGTTGCAGCTCCAGGCCGGGGAGGGGCCAGCACTCACCCGACGTACTTGTACCCCGAGAAGGCGACGAGGTCGATGGTGGTGAGGTCCGTGTTCACAGTCACCAGGTAGAGGCTCAGCAGGGTGGCCAGCACCTCCACAATCAGCCAGGCCAGGGCCGAGCTGGCCTGTAAGCCCAGGATGTCGGGAGAAAACCTGCATTCGCACAGGGGTCAGGAGGGTCAAAGGGCGCCAGCTGGGACGGGGGGGGGTCAAAGGGCATCAGCCTGCAGACGGGCAAGTTCCTGGCAGCCTCCTTTGCCATCTGCTGGCAGCAGAACCTACAACCCTTCCCATGCAGCCAGCGCCCAGGGGAGCGCGGGGCACCAGCAGCAGGGTCAGGCTGACCCCACGGCCTCCCTCTGGGCACGGAGAGACGCAGAAAGCGCCTGTACTGCTGGCTACAGGCCACCACAGACCTGTCTCCTCCAGGAACAGGAACAGGGCGTTCCCAACTGAGACTCCTGGGAAGGTGGGGCCGGTTCAGGCTGGGGTCCCCCCACCTGGAGGGCATTCCTGGACAGGATGCGGACACTTGGCAGGCGCCAGTTTTACCCTGGTGAAGCTTTTGTTCACATGGATCAGCCTGATCTTTGGTGCCTCAGCCCCAAGCTCAGCCGTGTCCCGGCCGCAGCAGGTGCAGAGTGTGGGGAAGAAGCTTCTTTGTGACGGACACAAACCCACCCCCCAGCACGAGGCTGCTGCGCCCCAGAGCTCGGCGAGAACCACACGCAGACGGGGCAGATGCGAGTCCTCAGGAGAGCAGAGACCCAAGGCTGCTGCTGTACCTGGGGAGCAACGTCCTCACCTGTTCTGGGTCCCCAGCGCTAAGCCAGCCACCAGGATGTACGTGATGAAAGCCATGACTGCGAAGGAAAGAGACACAAGCTGGTAAGTCCCAGACTCAGTGCTCCCATGCGGTGGGGACCGTTCCGGCCCGGCCCGGCCTATGGGATAGGGAACGCATAGATCTCCCTGAAAGGGCACATGCGAGATGCCAACCTGGGCTACTAGCAGGGCTGAGAGGGCTGCCAATGCCCACAGGAAACTCCGAGATGGGGGAGAGAGTAATTCTGCGTCCTTTACTCCCGGAGAGAGCCTCACAAGGAGTTAGCAGCCTAGTGGCAGCAGAATAATCCCTCCACCGTGGCCAGGCTGCTCAGCTGCCTCCCGTAGACAAGGCCTCGGAAACCAGGGAAGGTTTCAGGGAGGAAACCAATCCCTGTGCCTGCTCAGTTTGTGATCGGTTTATTTATATCCACGGTGACCTGCGCGACTTTCGACCCCCCATGCAAACACCCCCAAAAGTCAGGCCATAACACCCAGCGCTGCAATTTGCATGGCTGGGGTCTGCGGGACTCAGCCTACAAGCCTGTCTGGAAGGACGAGACCCACCCTCTGCACGGGGTCAACAGACCACGCTCTGCTGCCCAGCGAGGTACCTGGGATGTAGAGATCAGGGGCGTTGATGTCAAACCGGGGTGCTACGGGCGTGTCCTGCTGGTATCGCACCTGCCAGTCCTGCCAAGAGACACTCCTGTGAGGGGAACCCCAGACACCCAGCTGCTGCAGAGCCAGAAGGAGTGAGCTGGCAAGGGAGGGCAATCTCTGCATGGTGCCCATCCTCCCGAACCAGCCTCACGGAACGAGCCAGCCAGGCCACCCAGCGAGCGTCCCTCGGTGCAGCGCTCAGCAACCAGGAGCCAGCGCCCTGGGGCCAATCGCCCTGCACTGGAGAGTCACTTATGCAGTGTAAAAGCAGCAAAGCGTCCTGTGGCACCTTATGGACTAACAGACGTATTGGAGCATGAGCTTTCGTGGGTGAATACCCACTTCATCAGACACATGTAGTGGAAAGTGCGGGTCTGGGGGTGCTGCATCGCCCTGAGTCCTGCCGGCAGCACGGCCGTGCCGCCAGTGCCCCCCTCCCATGGGTGTAACTCTACAGCAGAGTGGTTGTAAGGGGCTGCAGAACGGCCCTGTGGAGTCAGACTGGCTCTGGATGGGGCGACACACATGACCCTGTATGCGCAGGAGGTATGTGATTGCAGGAGTCCCTTTGGGGCACCGCTCAGACTTAGGAGCCGGCTGATTTTGGTGGTGGATGGTGGCGGTGACGTCCTGGACTCTTCAATCCTCCATTTAAAGTTTTCAGGCCAAAGAGCCCTTTGCAACACCCATCACCCACCTGCTGATGAACAAGGCCGTGGCTCCGGTTACCCAGCCAGGTTCAGCCTTTCTGGGCTCACCTGGTGCATGAACGGGAAGAGAAGCAGCCCCAGCTTCCTGCCCACATAGACGGTGTCCACAGCAAAGTAATATTTCAGCTTGGTCACGGGGATGAAGCGGTCAATCTGCAAGGAGAGAAAAGCAGTTCAGGGCACGGGGTGGGGCGGCTGGGGGGTCCCGCACCAAGGGCAGAGCAGGGGCATCACAAGGAGAGGGCAGGTCAGAGAGACGCAGCCCCTGGCTCTATCGCAGCAGCGGGACGAAGTGGAGGCCGCGCTGTGGGGTGGGGACATCTGCCCCGGCCCCACTCACATTCCTGTCGACGATCTCCTTGCCCTGGCTGGCCAGGGTGGTGCCGTAGGCCACGGCGAAGCTGGAGACGGGCTCGGCCAGGAAGGAGCCCGCAGCGGGGGGCTGCTGGGCAGCGTAGCCCCTGCCCAGGGCGCCGGCGCTGGTGTCCTCGAAGAGCTGGTGAGGGCTGGCCACGCTGGCGGCCGGCAGCCGGCGCTTGGAGGCTGCGGGAGGGAGACGGCAGGTGAGTTGGGGCGATGGGACCTGGCACAGGGGGGCTCCCCCCCAGCGAGCTGCTGAGGGGCCGGAGACGCTGCCTCTGCGCAGCCCCTTCTGCCGCGGGCCCACGGGGGGGGGGGCTCCAGCGACACCGCCCACGGGGGGGCCCCGAGACACCCCAAGCGCCCCCCCCCACGGGCTGGGAGGCAGCAACCACCAGAGGCCGCGGCAGGGAACTGACCCGGACCCCCCCCTGCACCCCCCGAGCCGGGCTCCGGCCCCCCCCCGAGCCCCCCCCGCCCCCGCCGGGCTCCAGCCCCCCCGAGCCCCCCTCCCCCCGCCGGGCTCCGGACCCCCCCCCCGAGCCTCCCCCGCCGGCCTCCGGACCCCCCCCCGAGCCTCCCCCGCCGGGCTCCGGACCCCCCCCCGAGCCTCCCCCGCCGGGCTCCGGACCCCCCCCCCGACCCCCCCCCGCCCCCGCCGGGCTCCGGCCCCCCCCCCCCGCGCCTCCCCCGCCCCCGCCGGGCTCCGGACCCCCCCCCCCGAGCCTCCCCCGCCCCCGCCGGGCTCCGGACCCCCCCCTGAGCCCCCCTCCCCCCGCCGGGCTCCAGCCCCCCCCCCGAACCCCCCCCGCCCCCGCCGGGCTCTGGCCCCCCCCCCGAGCCCCCCTCCCCCCGCCGGGCTCTGGACCCCCCCCCGAGCCTCCCCCGCCCCCGCCGGGCTCCAGCCCCCCCCCGAACCTCCCCCGCCCCCGCCGGGCTCTGGACCCCCTGCCCCTCCCCCTGCCCTGGACTCCAGACCCCTCCCCCCACCGGGGCCGCCGTCCGGGTTCATCTTGCTCCGCTCCTGGGGATCTGTCACCCGCGCCCCGCAGCCGCTTTAATCGAAGCCCCGCCCACTTAGGGCCAACCGACCAGTCGGAAAACGGCACTATCCGCCATCGCTGCCAATCAGCGCTCGTCGACGCTGCCCTGCCAATCACGGGTCGGGGAGACGCGTCACGTGCCGGCCCGCCGCCGCGCTCATTGGGCAACAGCCGGGGGCCCGTTGCCTGGCGCGGTGTCGTAGCGCGTGCGTTTGACAATGCGCCGGAACGTCACGTTGCCAAGACGCTGCGTTGCATGAATGGTCGCGTGACCAGAAGTGCCGCCCCCTGACCAAGATGGCGACTGCGGGGCAGTCACGTGGCTGCAAGTCCCATTCGCTGCCCCTTTCCAAGATGGCGGCCGGTTACTCAAGCTCAGGCTTTCCCCAGTGCTGCAGGCCCAGGACCAGGCGCGCCCCTCCCGCCAGGGCCTGGAGCTGGGACCCCGCGTGGCTGGAGTCTCCCTCCCAGCCTGGGCGTCAACTGGGCCCTGCGGGGCAGGGGCCGGCCCTGGCGGTGGGAACCTGGGCCTGGGGCCTAAGGCTGCCCGTGCGGCAGGGCGCCCGGCCCCAGAGCCCGCAGCCCCCGCCGGGCCCAGCCAGCCCCAGAGCTCACGAGCCCCCACACCCCGACAGGGCACCCTGAGCGTGCAGCCGCCCCCTGCAGCAAGGCACGCTGGGACTGCCGCCTCCCCAGGCCCGGCTCACGCCGTACAGTGCAGCGAGGCATGCTGGGACTGCCGCCTCCCCAGGCCCGGCTCACGCCGTACAGTGCAGCGAGGCACGCTGGGACTGCCGCCTCCCCAGGCCCGGCTCACGCCGTACAGTGCAGCGAGGCACGCTGGGACTGCCGCCTCCCCAGGCCCGGCTCCCGCCATACAGTGCAGCGAGGCACGCTGGGACTGCCGCCTCCCCAGGCCCGGCTCACGCCGTACAGTGCAGCGAGGCACGCTGGGACTGCCGCCTCCCCAGGCCCGGCTCACGCCGTACAGTGCAGCGAGGCACGCTGGGACTGCCGCCTCCCCAGGCCCGGCTCACGCCGTACAGTGCAGCGAGGCATGCTGGGACTGCCGCCTCCCCAGGCCCGGCTCACGCCGTACAGTGCAGCGAGGCACGCTGGGACTGCCGCCTCCGCAGGACCCGGCTCACGCCGTACAGTGCAGCGAGGCACGCTGGGACTGCCGCCTCCCCAGGCCCGGCTCCCGCCATACAGTGCAGCGAGGCACGCTGGGACTGCCGCCTCCCCAGGCCCGGCTCACGCCGTACAGTGCAGCGAGGCACGCTGGGACTGCCGCCTCCCCAGGCCCGGCTCACGCCGTACAGTGCAGCGAGGCACGCTGGGACTGCCGCCTCCCCAGGCCCGGCTCACGCCGTACAGTGCAGCGAGGCATGCTGGGACTGCCGCCTCCGCAGGACCCGGCTCACGCCGTACAGTGCAGCGAGGCACGCTGGGACTGCCGCCTCCCCAGGCCCGGCTCACGCCGTACAGTGCAGCGAGGCACGCTGGGACTGCCGCCTCCCCAGGCCCGGCTCACGCCGTACAGTGCAGCGAGGCACGCTGGGACTGCCGCCTCCGCAGGACCCGGCTCACGCCGTACAGTGCAGCGAGGCATGCTGGGACTGCCGCCTCCCCAGGCCCGGCTCACGCCGTACAGTGCAGCGAGGCACGCTGGGACTGCCGCCTCCGCAGGACCCGGCTCACGCCATACAGTGCAGCGAGGCACGCTGGGACTGACGCCTCCCCAGGCCCGGCTCACGCCGTACAGTGCAGCGAGGCACGCTGGGACTGCCGCCTCCGCAGGACCCGGCTCACGCCGTACAGTGCAGCGAGGCACGCTGGGACTGCCGCCTCCCCAGGCCCGGCTCACGCCGTACAGTGCAGCGAGGCACGCTGGGACTGCCGCCTCCACAGGCCCGGCTCACGCCATACAGTGCAGCGAGGCACGCTGGGACTGCCGCCTCCCCAGGCCCGGCTCACGCCGTACAGTGCAGCGAGGCACGCTGGGACTGCCGCCTCCACAGGCCCGGCTCACGCCATACAGTGCAGCGAGGCACGCTGGGACTGCCGCCTCCCCAGGCCCGGCTCACGCCATACAGTGCAGCGAGGCACGCTGGGACTGACGCCTCCCCAGGCCCGGCTCACGCCATACAGTGCAGCGAGGCATGCTGGGACTGCCGCCTCCCCAGGCCCGGCTCACGCCATACAGTGCAGCGAGGCATGCTGGGACTGGTATCTCCATAGGCGGCAGCCCTCAGCTCAGGCTGGAATGCCGTTTGCTGGGCCTCGCTGGGTTCTGGCAGTTGGGTCAAGCAGGAGCATTGCAAGCTGGGACCTGGTGTTTCTGTAGCCTGAGTGTCTGGGCAGCACATTGGCTCCGCCTGCATTATACACGCAAGCTCCTAGTTGGAGGGGATTGACTGAGGTGGTTCCTGTGAGCCCCAGGTCGGGGAAGACAGGCAGAGGTGCCAGATCGAACCTTCGATCTGATGCTGCTTGAAAATAGCAGGTTCGGTCCAATACTCACCCCCTTGGTGGTGATACGAGGGGTTTCCTCCGTTCTCATAGGAACTGTGAGGCTGGGTCCAGGGGCGGCTCTAGGCATTTTGCCGCCCCAAGCACGGCAGGCAGGCTGCCTTCGGCGGCAGCCTGCGGGAGGTCCCCGGTCCCGCGGATTCGGCGGCAGCCTGCGGGAGGTCCCCGGTCCCGCGGATTCAGCGGCAGCCTGCGGGAGGTCTGCCAAAGCCGCGGGACCAGCAGACCGTCTGCAGGCTGCGACCGGCAGACAGCCCCCCATGGCTTGCCGCCCCAGGCACCTTGGCGTGCTGGTGCCTGGAGCCCCCCTGGCCGGGTCAGGCCTGGAGTCTACCTAGCCCATTAGCCCTTCTCCAGCAATGGCTGGTAGCCGCTGCTGGGAGTCCAATGGACCGTGGAGGAGGTGAAAACGCCTGCAGTGGAGCATTCCCGACCCTGCACCCACAGGGAAGTTCCCCCGAACTCCAGCCCACAAGGGGCGCCGCTGTGAAGGGTTTTAGGGGCATTACAGCTTCCTCTTTTTAGGTGAAAAGAGGAAACTTAAAATAGTGAGTCACAAACTGAAAACTCCTCATTTACCTGAGTTTCCATCACCTCCTTGGTCTGAACAGGGCTTCACTTGAACTTATCAAATCCCAATTAACATTTCTATAAGTGCTGAGTGGCCGCCCGGCCGGTAAGCACAGAGCCTTTCATGCCCATTTCTGAGCTTAATTGCCAAGCTTTGCAGGCCCTGGCTCCTCTGTTCACAGCTCTCCAGGCTGTCTGCATTTCAAAGGGCCAGCCTGGCGGCTGGGGGATGGCATGGGCTGGGGGATGCTGCTTCAGCTCTTTATCTTGATTGTTTCCCGGCAAGCAACTGAAGGGAGATGTGCTCAGGCAGGTCAGAGCCCAGGCCCCTGCAGTGGGAAATGGCTTCACCCAGGGGGAGCCCAGCAGGGCCTCCGTGAGCAGGGTGGTGGCACAGGCATGGCACCACAGGGAAACCAGCCCCTGTGCACAGACTGTGGCCTCATGACGGCTCCTCCAGTGCCCTGATTCGAGGTTAACACCTGCTAACGCCCACTGCCTGCTCTGCGTAGGGCTTGGCTGCGGTGGCACTACCCGTGCCCACCTCCCCAGAGCTGCAGCTAGGTTGGCCGGACTCTCCTCCCTTCCCCGGACGCTGTCTCCAAGGTGGGGTGGGTAAGTTGGTTTAAGTGTGTTACACTCACACCCCTGCCCTGGGGGCGTAGCTGGGTCCAGCTCATTTCCTAGTGTAGACGGTCCCCGAGCTGACCTGGTGTTTGGCCCAGCTGCTGGCGCGGTGCGGTTTGTGCTCCCCCTTGTGTTTTAGTGTCACGCAGGCCAGCGCTACAGCTGTGCCGGGCGCCGGCTACGAACCGGGCCGTGCACTGAGGGCTGGGAGGCCGTGTGCTGGGCCGGTCCACACGCCGGCTTGGTCTGAGCCAGACAGTGCCCAGTGACCCCTGCAGGGGATAATGAGCCCAACGGTTGCCCACTAGGCCCTAGAATGTGTGATGCGAGGCAGGGGGCGGGGGCTGCACCTCTGTGAAAGGCTCCTAGACTTTAACCAGCCACCACCCTCCAGTCTGAGTCAGGTGACGTGAGTTCCTGTCAGGCTCAGTCAGGGACCCCCTCCCCAGGGTCATGACACCCCTGGGGGCCCCCAGGACAGATCGAAGGATAGTTCCTTACAAGCGCTGCCCAAGCTGGGCTTTCCTGGTAGGTGGCTCTGGCCCAGACGGCGCAATCTGCAGTGTGAGGGGCCGATGGCAGAGGGATGAGGACTGTGACCTGCTCCCCGGGCCCCTGTCCCTCCTTCCCCCGGGGTCAAGTTGGTTCCTCTGCGTGTTTTGTTCAGACAGTGACTTTGGACTGGGATTTTCGAAGCTGCCTGGGGGTTGGGAATTGGGCGCTAGGTTCCTTAGGACGCTTTGAAAAGCTCCAGCAGCCTCAGCGTTACTGGGGACAGAGGGGAGGGGACGTGCCCCATGGTGCTGCTGGGATACACAGGCACCCCAGCACTGGCTTCCCCGCCCTCCCTCCTGCACCCCCTGCCAGTCCCGCTCCTGGCAGCTCCCTTTGCCCGCTCCTCTTCCAGGCTGCCCGGTGCATACAGGCTCCGTCCTCGTGACCCACCAAATCCCTGGGCTGGGTTCGCTTTGCAGCTTGTGCTGGCCTGGCCTGGCCCAGCTGGGACCTCAGCCCAAGCCCTGGAGCAGGAACGCGGCGTTATCAGCAGGGCATGGTTCACTCCACGCTGCACTGCAAGGATGCTAGGGCAGGGTCCCTGCCCCCCCCCCCCCAATTGCTCAGCAGCCTGAGAGGATGAAGAGAGGGGAAGGGGGTTACACAGGGACAAAGCTCGGTCAGAAGATCAGAACACCCAGGCCTGAATCTCCTCCCACCTGCACCAGTTTTACCCTGGTGCAATTTCACTGACCTCAGCTGCTCCACTCCCAATTTACCTGGTGCCTGAGACCAGAGCCAGGCCCAGACTGCACAGGTCAGGGAACGGGGGGAGTCAGAGGGTACCACTGGAAACAGCCAGGAGGCCTTGTGGCACCTTAGAGACTCACATTTATTTGGGCACAAGCTTTCCTGGGCTAGAACCCACGTCCTCAGCCGCCTGGAGGGGAACGTACAGTAGCAGGTGTCAATACACAGCACATGAAACAGGGGAGCTGCCTTCCCAAGTGGGGGTCGGTGCTACGGAGCCAGTTCAATCAAGGTGGAAGTGGCCTAGTCCCAGCCCTTGACAGGAGTGTGTGAGTAACAACGCAGGGAAAACGACTGTTTGTAGCAACCCGGCCACTGGGGTCCCACTGGCACCCAGCAGGTCACCCCTGAGCCGCTGATCCTGCCTGCAAAGAGAGTCTGTGTGTGTGTGAGTGTGAGTGTGTGAGAGAGAGCGAGACCGCCCCATACCCTATGTACTCCGCACGGCCTGGCCTTGGAATCCGCCTCCCCCCGGGGAATCCCCTCGGGTCCCCCGAGGGCGGGCGGGCAGGCGGGGCCCCAGGTCCCAGCCCGCCCCGCCGGGCGGGGCTTGTCCCGAGCCCAAGGAGCCGCGCCGCGCTGGGCGGCAGGCAGGGGTCGCTGCGCGGCCGCTCGGGGACCGGCCCGGCTGGGCTCGCTCGGGGCTCGCTGCAAGGAGCCGGCAGCTGCAGCAGGAAGCTCCGCTCCGGACACGTAGCCGGGAGGCGAGCAGCGGCCGAGGGGCTCCGGGTCCCCCCGTCCCCTGGGCGCGCACCGAGGGCTCTGTCCGGGGGGCCCCGGGTCCCTCCCCGCGGGGCGCTCCGGGCTCCGCTCGCCCTCCCGCGCCCAGGGCGCACGGGGCTCCGGCCGTGCCATGAACCGCTGCGCCCTGCTGGGGCTCTGCCTGCTCGGCTACCTGGGCTACCTGCTGCTGGGCGCCCTGCTCGTCTCCTCCATCGAGCGCCCGTACGAGAGCCGCCTGCGGGCCGAGCTGCGCGACCTCAAGGCCGCCTTCCTGGGGGCCAGCCCCTGCCTGAACGAGAGCGCGCTGGAGCGCTTCCTGGAGCGGGTGCTGAGCGCCAACCGCTACGGGGTGTCGGTGCTGCGGAACGGCTCGGCCGGCGCCTCCAACTGGGACTTCGCCTCCGCCTTCTTCTTCTCCAGCACCCTGGTCACCACCGTGGGTAAGCGCGGCCCCCCCTGCGCCCCCCAGCCGGAGCGCCCCCCGCGCCCCCTCCCCAGCTTCGTAGGCCGGGCACAGGCCCCCGCGTGGGGCAGCCGCCCCAATGCCGCGTGAGTCTCTCGGTACCACCCCAGGCCCCCTGTGCTCCCCCAGGAATGAGGTGTCCCCAACAGCTTCCAGCCCATTGCGCCAGTCCCCACGGGGGTCCCTCCCAGGACCGTGTCCCTAGAGCCCCCCGCGATTTCTCCCCCCCCCCCCCCCGCGCACACGCCCTGTTCCCGAGCGCATTAAAGCACCAGGGCGAATCTCGTGCTTGGTTGCAAGTTTACAAATCCAGCAGCGCCGGGGGGGGGGGGGGGGGGTGCGGGGGGCACAAGTGTTTGAGCGTCCCGGCGATTCGCGCTCTGCTCGGGCAAGGGGGGGCTGTTCCCGAGGGATGCTGCCCGCCCCCCTCGGGCCGGGCCCTGCCCCGAGCCGGAGCCAGCTGGAGAAACTTTCAAAAAGTTTGTGTGTGTGTGAGGGAAAGTGTGTGAGCGCCCCCTCCCCCCCGGGTTTTCACACTCCCCCCCCGCTAACACAGCCCCCCCCTCCTCCTCCCTCCCCGCCAACACAGCTCCCCCCCGCCAACACAGCCCCCCCTCCTCTCCCCCCCGCCAACACAGCCCCCCCTCCTCTCCCCCCCCGCTACCACCGCCCCCCTCCTCTCCCCCCCCGCTAACACAGCCCCCCCTCTCCCCCAACACAGCCCCCCTCTCCTCCCCCCCCGCTAACACAGCCCCCCATCACAGCCCCCCTCCTCCCCTGCTAGCACCCCCCCACACTCTCCTCCCCCCCGCTAACACAGCCCCCCCCAACACAGCCCCCAAACCAAACATTGCTCCTCCCCACAGTGCCCAGTGGCCCTGAGACCTTGATCCTGCCTGGATCTGCCCCCCGAGGCCCTGACCCATGGGGGTTCCCTGCAGGGCCTAGGGTGGGATGGGGTTTGGAAAGGTGCCTTAGCAGGGTATTTGGCCGTGGGGCGTGGGCCCCTCTTCCTGCCCTGTGTGGGGAGGGGACCTGGGAGCTCTGTGCCGGGTCCATGGGGTGGTGCTAGGGGCCTGGGGTGTCTCTGGGCCCAGCTCCCTTAGCCAAGGCGGCTGCAGCTGTAACTCTGAGGCCCTTTCTCCGAAGTGTCTGCTGGGCCTTGGAGTGACCTGGGGCGGGAACGGGGCGCTGGGCTCACGCGATGCCGCATGCTGCCAGGGTGGCAGTCCCCCCACGCCGGCCGGGTTGGCAGGAGTTCCTCCTCCCTCGCACCCCCCTGAGCAGAGATCAGGGCCCCACCAGGCCCCTGCCAGCTGTGTAGGAGCAAAACTGACTGGAGCAGGTCTCTGGGCTGGTGCCGGCTGGGCTCACAGGCCGGCTTCTCTGGGTGACTGAGCCCACCCCTGTGCTGGGACTCTGGGACTGGCTCCTGCCCTGGGGGGGGTGTTGTGAAATGCTCGGGGGGGGGGCTTCTGAACGCTGCTTTGGAAGAACTGGCTGCGCCCCCGCCCCCAATCCGGCACCTGGCCCCAGATGACAAGGAAAGTGAAAGTGCAGAGTTGGCAGCCCCGGGGCCAACCCCCCCCCCCCCCCCGGGTTAGTTCCTTCCCCCTCGGTGCAGGCCCGGCCAGGAAACCCTAGAGCCCAAAGGTGCTTGGGGGCTGGCTGCTGGGCCGTGGATCCCCCGGTGGGGGGGCTTGTGAGGCCTTAGCTCCGGGGATTCCCGGCCTGGCCTACACCAGAGCCAGCTGCCCCGGTGCTCAGACTGGTCCATGGGGTCTGACCCCCAGCCTCCGACAGGCCGGCCCTGAATGAGCAGCACTCTCGGGTCGGCAGGTCCTGGGGTGGGTGCGTTGGTGCTGATTACAGCTGGGTCCAACCAGAATCCCTGCTCCCCAGCCTGGCCCCTGCCCCCCACTGCTCTAACCACCAGGCCCCACTCCCCTGCCAGTGCAGGGGGTGGAACCCAGGAGTCCGGGCTCCCTGATCTAACTCATGAGCCCACACAGCTCAGTCCTTCAGCTGCCTCTGGCTCATGTGACTCGTGGGTCGGGCCGCCCTGGGGGCGGGTGGGGGGGAGTGTGGCTGGCCCCATGTGCTGTTAGAAATGCTGAGCCAGCTGCTGGCCAGGAAGGGAGAGCGGGTCCCAGCTCAGCTGAGCACTGCCACGCTCCTGACAGAGAGTGTTGAGCGCTCCCTGCCGGCAAGCGCAGCCCCCTGCCCTGTAGCCGGCCCGGGGCTCTGGGGCTCTTTCCCGCACCTGTACGGGGGTTCTGAGCTGAGCCCTGGCAGGGAGGGGGTTAACCCGGACGTGAGCTGGGCCAGGGCGTTCTGCCCGGGGCTGGCACCAGGCCAGGGAGTCCTGCTGCCAGGCCAAGGGTGTGCGTTACCAGTGACGCCATGGCGGGGGCTCGGGGCCTGGGGCTGGGCTCTGCCCGGTCTGACCCCGCAGCTGGGCTGTCCCTGGCTACCCCGGGGCACTTCCCGAGGGGGATGGGGCCTGTGGTGCACCCCTTGGGGGTGTCTGCTGCATGGCGCGGGGGGGGGGGGGACATGCCTGTCTGTCCCTCCGTGTCTGTCTGTCTCCAAGGGTCGGTGCTGAAGCTGAGACCTGTCTGGCTCTGTGTCTGTCAGCCCCCCGCCCACGGAGCCAGCAGGACGCCTGGGTCCCGAGGCAGCCTGCCAGCGGGGGGATCCCAGGGCAGGGCTCACCCTGGGAGCAGGGAGGTCGGGAAGCTCCTGCTGATGCAGAGCGAACTCTGCCCCATGCCTGCCTTGGGTCAACACTCGGAGTAAACAGCTCCCTGGCAGCTGGGAGGGGAGCGGGCCGGCTCTGGTGGGGGGGAGCTGGGCCCTCCCCTGTGACTCGGCCCAGCCCCCCCGGGACTCACCCCCACAGCACGGGCGTTCCCTGGCGTCCGGCCCCAGCCCCCGGTGCAGATTGACCAAGGGGCCGGAGCACCACCCCGGGGGTGGGGGGTGGCGGACGGAGCCAATCCCTGGGGTAGGAAAGGCCTGGGGATGCAGCCGTGGCTTTGCCGCTGGATGAGCAGCCGGTGCGGCGCTGCCCCCCACAATGGAGCCTTTCAGTGCCCCCTGCAGCCGCCTAATTGCCCGGCTTAGAACCCACCTGGGCGTGAAATCCCATTACCCAGCTCCCGGAGCCGGCCTCACGCAGAGCCCAGGCGCATGCACTAGGGTGGGCACGACGCCTGGGACCTGCTGGACTGAGCAGGGGCTGCACAGGGCCAGGCTGGGCTGGGAGCCAGGACTCCTGGGTTCTCTCCCCGGCTCTGGGAGGGGAGTGGGGCCTGGTGGTTACAGCAGGGGGACTGGGAGCCAGGACTCCTGGGTTCTCTCCCCGGCTCTGGGAGGGGAGTGGGGCCTAGTGGTTACAGCAGGGGGGCTGGGAGCCAGGACTCCTGGGTTCTCTCCCCAGCTCTGCGAGGGGAGTGGGGCCTAGTGGTTACAGCAGGGGGGCTGGGAGCCAGGACTCCTGGGTTCTCTCCCCAGCTCTGCGAGGGGAGTGGGGTTTAGTGATTAGAGTGGGGGGAGGGGGGCTGGGAGCCAGGACTCCTGGGTTCTCTCCCTGGCTCTGGGAGGGGAGTGGGGCCTAGTGGTTACAGCAGGGGGGCTGGGAGTCAGGACTCCTGGGTTCTCTCCCCAGCTCTCACACTGACCCCTGTGGGATGCCAAGCATAGTTCCTTTGCCCGGCTGTGCCTCAGTTTCCCCTGGGGAGACCCCCTGCACAGACGTGGGGGTAACATCGTCTCCCCTGTCCCCCCGCCCAGGCTACGGCTACACCACGCCGCTCTCGGACTCCGGCAAGGCCTTCTGCATCTTCTACGCCCTGCTGGGTGTGCCCTTCACCATGCTGGTGCTGACGGCCACGGTGCAGCGCCTGGCCCGGCTCCTCACCCACCGGCCCCTCGC
This sequence comes from Mauremys mutica, assembly GCF_020497125.1. Lineage (NCBI taxonomy): Eukaryota > Metazoa > Chordata > Testudines > Geoemydidae > Mauremys > Mauremys mutica. The sequence goes on from NC_059086.1 coordinate 897,046, forward strand.
GTACCTGCAGCTGCGCTCTGCCTACAGCCACCGGGCGCTGGCCCGGGCCCACTTCCTGCTGCTGCTGCTGGCCGTGCTGGTCGCCTTCTTCCTGCTGCCGGCCGCCGTCTTCAGCGCCCTGGAGGAGACCTGGAGCTACCTGGATGCCTTCTACTTCTGCTTCATCTCGCTGTGCACCATCGGGCTGGGCGACTACGTGCCGGGCGAGCAGCCGGGCCAGAGGCTGCGGGCGCTGTACAAGGTCTCGGTCACCGGTGAGCGGGGGCCGGGGGAGCCCTGGGGGGCAGCTCCGGGGGGCGACGTCATCCTGACGCGTCTCCCCTCAGGGCACCGGTGAGCGGGGGGCCGGGGGAGCCCTGGGGGGCAGCTCCGGGGGGGTTCTCACGGGCACGCTCCGAACGACGTCATCCTGACGCGTCTCCCCTGAGGGCAGCGGCACCGGGGCACGGAGCCTGCTCGGCTCTGAGCTGGGAGCGTTCAGCCCCCTGGACCCCGCAGGGACGCCTGGGGGAGCCTCGCACCCCGAAAGGGCCCTGCCCCCCACTCCCCAGGCAGCCGTGACTCAGCCGCCGTGGAAAACAGGTTTATTAGTCACCAGGACAGTGCGGAGGACAGAACTCGTTAGCACAGGCAGCAGGAAGTTACAGAAAAGGCCGGGGGGCGGCTCTGCCCCCCCGCCCCCGCACACAATCCAACCAGGAGACTGAGCAGCCCAGCCCCGACACACCTGCTGCCCCTCCTCCTCCCGGGCAAACATGCCACGGCCCCACCTGGCTCCCGGGAGAGGGCCCCGGCCATCAGCTGCCAGGTTAGGGTACAGAGTCCGGCCCACGCACCTGCCCGCTTGGGGCCCTGCAAAAATCACACCCCCTTGTCCCAGCACCAAGGTCACGTGTCATACACGGGGGAAACCGAGGCACACAGTGCTCATGCAAAACGTTACGGGAACCCCCCCACACCCACTTGGTGGGCAGGTACCTGAGTGGGGGGCGTCATTTCAAGCTAGCCGGGCTGGTGCCCCATGGGGATGGCTACCTCCTGAACATTACCTAGGGTACTGTGGGGTTGGGTGGGTTAGAGCAGGGGGCTGGGAGCCAGGACTCCTGGGTTCCACCCCCGACTCTGGGAGGGAAATGGGGACTAGTGGTTAGAGCAGGGGGGGCTGGAGCCAGGACTCCTGGGTTCCACCCCCGGCTCTGGGGGAGGAGTGGGGTGTAGTGGTTAGAGCAGGGGGTGGGGCTGGAGTCAGGACTCCTGGGTTCCACCCCCGGCTCTGGGAGGGAAATGGGGACTAGTGGTTAGAGCAGGGGGGGCTGGAGCCAGGACTCCTGGGTTCCACCCCCGGCTCTGGGGGAGGAGTGGGGTCTAGTGGTTAGAGCAGGGGGTGGGGCTGGAGCCAGGACTCCTGGGTTCCATTCCCTACTTGCTGTGTGGCGGGGCCTGGCACGGGGGGGCGCAGCGCCGCGATAGCTCCAGCGGCTGCCCCCCAGCCCCCCGCAGTGGCTGACGCCCTCTTGCTCTCTCTCTCCCAGTGTACCTGCTGCTGGGCCTGATGGCCGTGCTGCTGGTCCTACAGACCTTCCACAAGGCGGCCGACCTGCACGGCCTCACCGACCTCCTGCTGCTGCCGGCCGAGCACCCCCACGACCAGGAGCCCATCCTGGAGGCCGAGGCGACGCCGGAGGAGCCGGCGCCAGGCGCGAAGCTGCCACCTGCCAGCAGCCAGCTCAACACGGGCAGCTGGGCCAACTACTCCTCCATCAGCAGATAGCGGCAGCCCTGCCCTGGGGGGCTGCTCTGGCTGGCGCGGGGAGTGGGCTGCCGAGGTGGCTCCGTTCTCGGGGCAGCTCCCTCAGGGACCGTGCCTGCGTCTGCGGCCGGCTCTGGCTCTGGCTCTGGCTCTGGCTCGGGCCCGGGCCCGTCTGCATGTTGGGGGGGAGGTCGCGCGGGGTTTTAATAAGCACCTCCCTGTTTTCGCCCTGTTGTATCCCTGGGCAGGGGGCTGGGACCTGCCCTGTTTCCCAGCCCCAGCCCAGGCAGCCCTGCCGTGCTGGGGCCCCTGGAGCCGGCCCGTCACCCCCAGCGCCATGGGCTCTGGCTGATGGAGGGAGCGGGAAGGCGACGCTCTGTGTGACGGGCGAGCGGGAACCTGGCCCAGGCCCAGGCTGAGCAAATTCTGTGCATGCCTGAGGCTTGGGGTCAACGCCCCGGCTGCCCCCAAAACTGCCCCTCCCCCCACCCGGGCTCTGAGCCCCCCTCCCCAGAGCCCCCTGCAAGGGGCAGCGTGTCACGGGGCACCCGCAAGGGAGGGGAAGCCCCTTTCCCTGGGGGGCCCAGCGGTCTGTGCGGCCGTGGCAGAGAGCCCAGCCCCGGGAGCGGGGATCCCCGGCAGGACCAGCGAGGTGGGGTCAGGGCCGGCTTTAGCAAGGGCGGGGCCCGATTCGTACTCACCCGGCGGCACGGCCTTCACTCGCTCCGGGTCTGCGGCGGCACTCAAGGACCCGCCACCGAAATGCCGCCGAGAGCCCGGGGTGCCGCTGGGTGAGTAAAAAGGCGCCGGCGCGGGGCCCGATTCTGGGGAGTCGGGCGACTCGGCCTAAACCCGGCCCTGGGCGGGGTGACTTTCTGGCGCTTTGGCAGGAGCCAGAGGGGGTGGGGAGCTGTGCTGGGTTGGGGGCCTGGTGTCCCACCCCCCAGGCCTGGGGGGCCCATCTATGATGCGACGGCAGCTGCTCCGTACCCTGCACCACTGGTGGTGCCTGCACCCCCCGCCCATGACTGGCAGCTGGACTCTGCCAGGAGCCGTTTCATGCCAACTCTTTAACGAGCCGGGTTGAACAGTCACAGGGGTTTGCCTGGCACCCCTCAGGGAGGGTTCTGGGGCCACCACACGTGCAGGCCAGAGCGTGGCAAGACGGGCACGGCCCATGAGGGGTGATGGCCCCTCCCAGCCTGCCTGGTGCCACCCCTCAGCCCTGCCAGGGCGTCGTGTGGCAGCACCCGCTGCTGCCCCAGGGATCAGCCTGGGGGGCCGGGGACGGGACACCAAGAGCGAACACCTGTGTCCCTGGCTCGAGCACGGCCCCCGGGAATCCCCCGGCCTGTGTGTGCGAGCTGAGCTGCGGGGGGTGGCCCCATGGCACCTGGCAATCTGAATAAAACATTGCTGGAAGGAGCTGGCGGTGTGGTATGGATCTCACCTGGCCCTGGCCCTGGCCCTGCGCGCCCTTTGCCCACGCTCAAGGCAGGGTAGAGCCAACAACAGAACCCAGGAGTCCTGGCTCCCCGCCCCCTCCCAGCCGTGGGGATAGAACCCAGGAGTCCTGGCTCCCCACCCCCCACTCCCAGCCGTGGGGATAGAACCCAGGAGTCCTGGCTCCCCGCCCCCTCCCAGCCGTGGGGATAGAGCCCAGGAGTCCTGGCTCCCTGCCCCCCACTCCCAGCCGTGGGGATAGAACCCAGGAGTCCTGGCTCTCCACCCTGCCCCCCCGACAGAACCAACCCCCCCACACACACCATAAAAGGGAAGCAGGAACCCTGAGCAGCTGTCCCTGGGGGGCCTCTGGGCCATGTGGCTCCCAGGTCCCTGTAGCTGTGGGGGGCCTGGGCCCTGTCACCCCCGCCCAGCCCCAAACCCTGCCCTCAATGCCCCCCTGCCGGAGCCCAAGGAGGCAGAAGTTACAGGCCGTGGCCCCCTCGGCAGCCCCTGGCGCTCCCGGTGCCCGCACACCACCCCCACGTCCTCGCTGTGGGCGCAGTCGTGCTGCCCGGGGGGGGCGCTCTGGCACTCCAGCAGGCTGCGTTCCGAGCCCCGGCACTGCACATCGTCCAGCAGGATGGGCAGCGCGGCCCCTGGCCCGAACTCCGCCCGGCGGGCCACCCGCAGCACCTGCCCGTAGCCCAGCTGCCGGCACACCACAGCGGCCGCCCGCCTGTCGAACAGATCGTCGCAGACTGTGCCCCACTGGCCCCCCACCAGGATCTCCAGCCGGCCCCGCCCGGGCACCGCACCCCTGTGCGCCAGCCGCACCGTGCCAGGGGGCAGCCGCCTCCGGGGCCCCATCTTCCTGGGGTGGTGCCCAGCCTCCCGCCTGGGGGGATGGGGGGTGGCAGGGGATGGCAATGTTCTGTGGGGCAGCTGGGGGTTGGGGGTTGGGGGGGGCTGCCCCGGGCTAGGGGGAAGGTGGGGGCTGGATGCTGGCTGGGTTGTGGGGGGCTGCTCCATGCTGGGGTGCAGGTGGGTGCTGGGGGAAAGAGGGGGGTGGGGGATTGGGGGGGGCTGCCCCAGGCCGGGGGCTGGGGAGGTTGGGGGGGGCAGCCCCGGGCTGGGGGGATGGTGGGTGCTTGGGGAAAGAGGGGGGTTGGGGGCTGGGTGGATTGTGGGGGGAAGCCCCATGCTGGGGTGCAGGTGGGTGCTGGGGGAAAGGGGGGGGTTGGGGGTTGTGGGGGGCGGCCCCAGGCCGGGGGCTGGGGAGGTTGTGGGGGGCAGCCCCGGGCTGGGGGGATTGTGGGTGCTGGGGGAAAGGGGAGGGTTGGGGGCTGGGTGGGTTGTGGGGGGCAGCCCCAGGCCGGGGGCTGGGGGGGTTGTGGGGGGCAGCCCCGGGCTGGGGGGATGGTGGGGGCTGGGGGGCCGGGAGGCGCGGCTCCGGGGGCTGCTCTTGGTCTCCAGGCGCTCCAGCAGCTGCTGGTACCAGTTGGGGGTGGTGTGGGGCAGGCTCAGCCCTGGCCGGGGTGTGGGAAGTGGCTGCAGCACCCCACAGTCCTGGCGAGCCGGGGGCCTGGCGGCTGGGCTGGGCAGGGCCGGGGGCGCTGCGGGGGGCACAGGGGGCCCTGGGCACGGGGGGTGGGTGGCAGGCGCCACGGGGGGTGCAGCTGGTCCCGTCGGGTCTGAGCCGGTGCCAGGCCGTGGGGTGGTCACTGCGGGCGGTGGGGCCGGTGTGATGAATTCTGAAACAGGAACCCAGCGGGGGGGGCTCATTTGGGATACAGCTCTGCCCCCTGACACCCTTATCCCCCATCTACAGAACTCCTCCCCCCCCCAGTGAGTCGCCACCAGAGCTGGGAAAGAACCCAGGAGTCCTGGCTCCCAGCACCCCTCTGCCCCCCCCCCCGCCAATGGCCCAGCTGCAGTGGTGACCTCGTCCCCCCCCCCCCCCGGCTCAGTGACCCCCCCCGCACTCACTCTGTGTTGGGCGGAAGGGAATCAGCTTCCCTTGGATGGGGACGGGCAGGGGGCTGATCTCGCACTGTCCAGGGGACGCCCGCCTGTGGGGAGAGACGCCTGTTACGGGGGGCACAGGGGCCGGGGCCCATGCGCAGCCCCCCCGCCCCCTGGGAGCCAGCCAAGCTGTGTCAGATCGAGACGGGGCCACTTCTTGCCCAGAAACCTGCCAGGGCCAGCGGGCAAACGGTGGGTACCTGGAGGGGTCCACGATCCGGTACAAGATCCCGGCTGGCACGGCTGCACTGGGGATGGCCGTGGCGAGGAAATAGAGCTCACCTGCAGGGACAGCGGGGTTAGGAACTGGCCACCAAGCCCCCCCTTAGCCACAACACAGGGGAAACTGAGGCACAGGAGGGCAGCCACAAGTTTGTGGAAGCAACGAGAATAGAAACCAGGAGTCCTGGCTCCCAGCATTACCCCATCCACTCTCACCGCAGGACCCCAGACCCCTCCCAGCACCGGGGCGAGAACCCAGGCGTCCTGGCTCCCAGACCCCTCCCAGCACCGGGGCGAGAACCCAGGCGTCCTGGCTCCCAGCCCCCGCGGGATCTCAGACCCCTCCCAGCACCGGGGTGAGAACTCAGGCATCCTGGCTCCCAGCCCCCGCGGGACCCCAGACCCCTCCCAGCACCGAGGTGAGAACCCAGGCGTCCTGGCTCCCAGACCCCTCCCAGCACCGGGGTGAGAACCCAGGCGTCCTGGCTCCCAGTCCCCATGGGACCCCAGACCCTTCCCAGCACCGGGGCGAGAACCCAGGCGTCCTGGTGGGCCTCTGGCTCTAGGGTGCCAGGGCCCCGGCCTGGGCACCGTGCGCTGCCAGCCACCCCCCTTGGCCCTGGCGTGTCCTCGGCCAGGCCTGGGTGTGCCCCCCCCCCCCGGCTCACCGGCCTCGTCCTCGGCGAAGGAGATGATGTGGGGCACGTGGTGGTTGAGGAGGCCGGGGAAGGCGCAGGTCTGGCCCTGGCCCATGCACAGCTCCTTGTAGTGCCAGCGCCCGGAGCCAGCATCCTCCCGCAGCGACATCAGGCGCCTGGGGGAAGACAGAGCCATGGGGCTGGGGGGTCGGTAACCAGCACGAGCCATGGGGGGGGTGTGTACCCACCCCCTTCCATAGGAGCTGTGGAGATGGGTATATTGCCCCCTGCAGCCCCCTGGGGCGCTCAGGAACTTACCCCCCCCCGCCACATCCCCCAAATCAGAGTCTGTCCTGGGGGGGGGTGTTTCTGTGTCCCATGCAGAAAATCCCCCTCCCCCTCATCCATGGGGCACTGGTCAGGGAGACGTCCTGAGAGCAGTTAGGGGGCAGCCCCATAGCCCCTCTGGGCCATGGCTAGTCCTGTTGGCATGGCCACGTGCCCACAGCCCCCCAGCTGGGTCCCCAGCAGGGGGTGACGACCCCCGGGGCGCTCCCTCCAGCCTGCAGCAGTAGCAGGCTGTTCTCCCCGGGCCCGGCCCAGGCACCCAACCTACCCGCTCATGAAGTCCCCGAAGATGTAGAGGCCGCGCAGGTTGGGGCTGTGGCAGCCCCGGTACACGTAGCCCCCCGTCACCGAGCGCCCCAGCTCGTGCGAATAGGCGAATATGGGGGGGACGTCGTCTGCAAGACACGACGCAGGAGCAGCTCAGCTGGGGATCGGCCCCTGCTTGAGGCAGCCTCCCTGTCCCGCCCCAAGGTGCTGGCACCACGGGGCTGGGGGGGACGAGGGTTTATTGTACCTGGGACCCAGAGCAACGGGTCTCAAAGCCCTTCCCTGCCCCCTCCCCAAGCCATCCGGTCCCCTCACCAGGGCCTGGGTGGAGACAAGGCCCCCCGAGGGGACCGGCCCCGTGTCCCAGTCCCTGCCCTGGGGCTGATGGGAGCTGGCACCCCATAGAGGGGCAGGCTCCAGCCCCATTCCCGCCCCCTGAGCCAGCCAGGCGCTGCCCTGGGGCCGATGGGAGCCGGCGCCCCCCGAGGGGACAGGCCCCTGCCCCATTCCCACCCCCTGAGCCAGCCAGGCCCTGCCCTGGGGCCGATGGGAGCCGGTGCCCCCCGAGGGGACGGGCCCCAGCCCCATTCCCACCCCCCTGAGCCAGCCAGGCCCTGCCCTGGGGCCGATGGGAGCCGGTGCCCCCCGAGGGGACGGGCCCCAGCCCCATTCCCACCCCCCTGAGCCAGCCAGGCCCTGCCCTGGGGCCGATGGGAGCCGGTGCCCCCCGAGGGGACGGGCCCCAGCCCCATTCCCACCCCCTGAGCCAGCCAGGCCCCGCCCTGGGGCCGATGGGAGCCGGTGCCCCGAGGGGACGGGCCCCAGCCCCATTCCCACCCCCTGAGCCAGCCAGGCCCTGCCCTGGGGCCGATGGGAGCCGGTGCCCCCCGAGGGGACGGGCCCCAGCCCCATTCCCACCCCCCTGAGCCAGCCAGGCCCTGCCCTGGGGCCGATGGGAGCCGGTGCCCCCCGAGGGGACAGGCCCGTCCGGCCCATGGCGCCCGGGGCGTGAGGCGGGGCCGTACCGAGCGAGGCGTTGGCGCACAGTGCCTGGTCGTAGCAGGCGAATCCTTCCTTCGCCCGCCAGCCGTAGTTGGCCCCCGGCGCGATGACGTCCACCTCCTCGTACTTGTTCTGCCCCACGTCCCCGCAGAAGATGCGTCCGCGCCCGGCGCCGCTGGTGGGGTCACCCCTGTCCATGGAGCAGCGCCACATGTTCCGCACCCCGTAGGCGTAGACCTCGGGCCGGGCCCCCGGCTCCCCCACAAAGGGGTTGTCGGGCGGGATGCGGTAAGGGGGGGCATCGGGCCCCGGCTCCACGTCGATCCGCAGCACCTTGCCCAGCAGGGACGACCTGGGAGGGAGGCAGGGGAGCCGGGAACAGACGCTGCAGGGGCAGAGCCGGGGGCTGGGCTGGGGGGATCAGGGCCCCCGGGGTTCAGGGGCAGAGCCGGGGGTTGGGCTGGGGGATCAGGGCCCCGGGGGTTCAGGGGCAGAGCCGGGGGCTGGGCCGGGGGGATCAGGGCCCCGGGGGTTCAGGGGCAGAGCCGGGGGCTGGGCCGGGGGGATCAGGGCCCCCGGGGGTTCAGGGGCAGAGCCGGGGGCTGGGCCGGGGGGATCAGGGCCCCCGGGGTTCAGGGGCAGAGCCGGGGGCTGGGCCGGGGGGATCAGGGCCCCCGGGGGTTCAGGGGCAGAGCCGGGGGATGGGCCGGGGGGATCAGGGCCCCCGGGGGTTCAGGGGCAGAGCCGGGGGCTGGGCCGGGGGGATCAGGGCCCCCGGGGGTTCAGGGGCAGAGCCGGGGGCTGGGCCGGGGGGAGCTGGGCCCCCGGGGGTTCGGGGGCAGAGCCGGGGGCTGGGCCGGGGGGATCAGGGCCCCCGGGGTTCAGGGGCAGAGCCGGGGGCTGGGCCGGGGGGATCAGGGCCCCCGGGGGTTCAGGGGCAGAGCCGGGGGCTGGGCTGGGGGGATCAGGGCCCCCGGGGTTCAGGGGCAGAGCCGGGGGCTGGGCTGGGGGGATCAGGGCCCCCGGGGTTCAGGGGCAGAGCCGGGGGCTGGGCTGGGGGGATCAGGGCCCCCGGGGTTCAGGGGCAGAGCCGGGGGTTGGGCTGGGGGGATCAGGGCCCCCGGGGGTTCAGGGGCAGACGCTGCAGGGGCTGGGCCGGGCGCTAGGCCGGGGGGGATCAGGGCCCCCGGGGTTCAGGGGCAGAGCCGGGGGCTGGGCTGGGGGGATCAGGGCCCCCGGGGGTTATGGGGCAGAGCCGGGGGCTGGGCCGGGGGGATCAGGGCCCCGGGGGTTCAGGGGCAGAGCCGGGGGCTGGGCTGGGGGGGATCAGGGCCCCCGGGGGTTCAGGGGCAGACGCTGCAGGGGCTGGGCCGGGGGCTGGGCCGGGGGGATCAGGGCCCCCGGGGGTTCAGGGGCAGAGCCGGGGGTTGGGCTGGGGGGATCAGGGCCCCCGGGGGTTCAGGGGCAGACGCTGCAGGGGCTGGGCCGGGGGCTGGGCTGGGGGAATCAGGGCCCCCGGGGTTCAGGGGCAGAGCCGGGGGTTGGGCTGTGGGGGATCAGGGCCCCCGGGGGTTCAGGGGCAGACGCTGCAGGGCAGAGCTGGGGGCTGGGCCGGGGGGATCAGGGCCTTGGGGGTTCAGGGGCAGACGCTGCAGGGGCAGAGCTGGGGGCTGGGCCGGGGGGATCAGGGCCCCCGGGGTTCAGGGGCAGAGCCGGGGCTGGGCTGGGGGGGATCAGGGCCCCCGGGGGTTCAGGGGCAGAGCCGGGGGTTGGGCTGGGGGGGATCAGGGCCCCCGGGGGTTCAGGGGCAGACGCTGCAGGGGCAGAGCTGGGGGCTGGGCCGGGGGGATCAGGGCCCCCGGGGTTCAGGGGCAGAGCTGGGGGCTGGGCCGGGGGGATCAGGGCCCCCGGGGGTTCAGGGGCAGAGCCGGGGTCTGGGCCGGGGGGATCAGGGCTCCCAGGGGTTCAGGGCCAGACGCTGCAGGGGCTGGGCCGGGCGCTAGGCCGGGGGGGATCAGGGCCTCGGGGGTTCAGGGGCAGAGCCGGGGGCTGTGCTGGGGGGATCAGGGCCCCCAGGAGGGGGGTTTCGGGGGAGCTGCCCCACACAGCGCCAGCCAGTCTGCATTTTGGCCACCAGGTGGCAGAAAGGAGCCAAGTTCTCACCTATCAAGCCCCCGCATCTCCTCCCCCCCGCCCCCCCCGCACTGCCCGCCCAGGATGATTTCCCCTAAAATCTCCCCCCCCCCCAATTTCCTGCAAGGGGGCATCTCCCCCAACGCCCCATGCTGCGCCCCCAGGCCCCCCCCAGCCCCTGGGCCCCCCAACGCCGCGCCGGGCTCTCACTTGTTCTGGGCGTTGCCGAAGGCCCCGAAGGGGTCCCCCGCTCGCCCCCCGTCCCCCGTGAAGATGTAGAGCAGCTCGTCGGCCCCGAACAGCAGCTGCCCCCCGTTGTGGTTCGACGCCGGCTCCAGCACCTCCAGCAGGATCCTGCCGGGGAGAGCGGCCGGGTGAAGTGGGGGGGCACCCCGAACCAGTGGGGCAGATGGCGCGGGGAGGAAGGGTCTGCATGACAGGGGGGCTGGCGCAGACGTGGAGGGGCGAGGGCTAGTGGTTACAGTGGTGGGGGGGGCTGGGAGCCCGGACGCCTGGGTTCTGCCCCCAGGAGTGCCCAGGCGGGAGGCCACTCACCTCTCGGAACGGGGGTCGGCGGCGTTGGGGTCGTGGGCCGAGACGCGGAACTGGGAGACGCGGATGGTCTCGTGGGGCCCGGCGCGGGCGGAGTAGTAGACGTAGAAGGTGCCGGTGGCGTGGAAACGGGGGTGGAAGGCCAGGCCCAGGAAGCCCCGCTCGTCGCCCGCCCAGGGCGAGGTGAGCACGGCCGCCCGCAGGTCCAGGAAGGGGCGCGCGGCCCGCGAGCCGTTGGCCAGGAAGACCCAGACGCAGCCCCGCTGCTCGGCCACGAAGAAGCGGTGGGAGCCGTCCCCGGCGTGCACCATGGCCACGGGGTTACGCAGCCCGTTGGCCACCTCCCGCAGGCAGAGCTGCAGGCAGCCGTGGGCCCCCTCCCGCACCCGGCCCAGCCCCTGGCTCAGCGCCGCGCTGCCCAGCACCGCCGGGTAGCAGTAGGTGGGGTCGCCCAGCTCCAGGGCGCCACAGAAGCGGGCGCGGTCGCCCTCCAGCGCCAGGCTGGCAGGGTCCTCGGTCAGGAGGCTCAGCACGGAGCGGCACCGCAGCCAGAAGGCCGCGCAGTACGCGGGGCACAAGCCGGGCAGGGCCCGCACCGGGGACCTCACGTCCTCCGCATCGTACAAGTGGGCAGCATAGGGCGAGCACTCCTGCAGGGGCAGGGGAGGGGGTTAGCTGGAACCCAGGAGTCCGGGCTCCCAGCCCCTGCCTGCCCTAAGCCACCAGAGCCGGGGATGGAACCCAGGAGTCCGGGCTCCCAGCCCCTGCCTGCCCTAAGCCACCAGAGCCGGGGATGGAACCCAGGAGTCCGGGCTCCCAGCCCCAGCCTGCCCTAAGCCACCAGAGCCGGGGATGGATCCCAGGAGTCCGGGCTCCCAGCCCCAGCCTGCCCTAAGCCACCAGAGCCGGGGATGGAACCCAGGAGTCCGGGCTCCCAGCCCCCCGGGTTGCAGGGCTGTGTGGGGTCAAGTGGCTGGGGCGGGGGTCCAGGACTCCTGGGTTCTGTTCATGCCAGGCCTGCTGAGGTGGGGGGTTGGGGACAGCCTGGGAATGGTCCCATGTGCAGCCTCCGAGTCCCAGCTGGAGCCGCGGGGTGAGGTCACCCATGTCCCAGCCCAGACAGGATGTGGGGAGGGCTGGGCCGCTGCCTGGAGCCGCCTGGAGCCACAGGGTGGGGGTGCCAAGGGCACCCAGCAGGGCATGTGTCCCACGGAGCTGCTGGGGGTCCCCCTGGCTCCCTCGCCAGGCATGTGGGGCAGCAGCCTGGTGCCTGGCGCTGTACGTGTCCCCCGAGCCCAGGGCAGCTGGGGGAGGCGCGTCGGGAGAACCCGGCACCCAGGCTGGGAGCTGCGGGGGCCGGGGACCAGCGGCTGTAGCCCAGCCTGGAGCTCCCCAGTACTCCCTGCCCCCCCCCCCCCGTGCAGTCACTGCCAACAGGGCCACCCAGGCTGATGGGGGGGCACGTGAATGGGTCCCCCAGGGCCCCCCCATGTCTGTATGCAGGGGGGGAACAGGAGAGGGGCAGGGCCCCGGCAAACCTGACATCGGGGCCAGAGTTCCCTTAACCGCCCCCCCCATTCCATTGCCCTGTGCCACCAGCCCCACAGCCCCCTGCAAACACCTGTGCCCCCCCCACGCCCAGCCGGGCTGCCTGGCCCCTGCCCCCACGAGCCGGGCTGTCTGGCTTCTGCCTCCCCCCACACACAACCAGCCGGGCTGCCTGGCCCCTGCCCCCCCCCCCACGCCCAGCCGGGCTGCCTGGCCCGTGTGCCCCCCCCCACACCCAGCCGGGCTGCCTGGCCCCTGCCCCCACGAGCCGGGCTGTCTGGCTTCTGCCTCCCCCGCCACACAACCAGCCGGGCTGCCTGGCCCCTGCCCCTCCCCCACGCCCAGCTGGGCTGCCTGGCCCCTGCCCCCCCCCACACCCAGCTGGGCTGCCTGGCCCCTACCCCCCCCCCAGCCGGGCTGCCTGGCCCCTGCCCCCCCCCCACGCCCAGCCGGGCTGCCTGGCCCCTGCCCCCCCCCCAGCCGGGCTGCCCCCCCTCACCTGGCACACCAGGTCACGCAGGAAGCGCCCGCAGCTCTGCAGGCCGGCGGGGTCCAGGAAGCTGCCCAGCACCTGGAACCTGGCGCTCAGCTGGGCGTCCCGCCGGCCGTCGCAGCAGCCGAAGGCCGAGTACTCGGGGCAGAAGGCCAGGGGCTGGGGGGGCTGGAAGGGCGGCTTGTAGTCCAGGCACTGGGGGTGGGGGCGGCCCCGGGGGGCCTGGCCCAGCAGCAGCAGCAGGGCCCCCAGTGCTGTGGCCCCGGGCCCCATGGCAGTGCCCTGCGTGGGGGGCTCTGCCCGCGCCGGCCGGCCGGGAACACGTGTGCAGGGAGCCGGGGCCAGGCCAGTAATAGCAGGGGGAGCCTGGCGGGAGGCGCTGGAGGGAGGAGCGTTAACCCCGCGCACCCCGCCCTGCTGCACACTGGGGCAATCCCTGGTTGTAGGGAGTGGGGGGCTGGGAGCCAGGACTCCTGGGTGCTGTCCCAGCTCTGGGAGGTGAGTGGGGGCTAGTGGTTAGATGGGGGGTGGGGGCTGGGAACCAGGACTCCTGGGTTCTCTCCCCGGCTCTGGAGGGGAGTGGGGGCTAGTGGTTAGAGCAGGGGGGCTGGGAGCCAGGACTCCTGGGTTCTGTCCCGGCTCTGGGAGGGGAGTGGGGGCTAGTGGTTAGAGCGGGGGGGGGGGGGGCGGGGCTGGGAACCAGGACTCCTGGGTTCTCTCCCTGGCTCTGGGAGGGGAGTGGGGGCTAGTGGTTAGAGCGGGGGGTGGGGCTGGGCACCAGGACTCCTGGGTTCTGTCCTGGCTCTGGGAGGGGAGTGGGGGCTGGTGGGTTAGAGCAGGGGGCGCTGGGAGCCAGGACTCCGAGGTTCTACCCCTGGCTCTAGGAGGGCAGTGGGGGCTAGGGGATTGTGGGGGGTTGGGAGCCAGAACTCCTGGGTTCCTTTCCAGGCTCTGCTACTGAGGCACTGTCCTTTGGCAAATCCCTCCCCTGGGCCTCAGTTTCCCTCCTGTGAAGTGGGGATGACGCCTGTGGCCTCCAAAGGTGGGAGGCTCCATTTTCCTGGGAGCGAGGCAGTCGGTGGGGGAGGGGGGACATGCATGTGGGCTGGGTGCCAGCCCCACGGCCCCAGGAGACGGGCTGGGGGTGGGGGGTGGAGGCCCAGGGCTGTGGCGGGGGGGAGATGACCCCGCCCCCCCCCAACACTGCACAGATGCTGGGTTCCTTTTATAGAAAACCTTTATTCCTGTAACACGGAGGTGGGGGAGGCCCAGGGGCCCGCAGCTCCAGCAACCCCCCCCTCCCGCCCCCCGGGTTGAGTGGGGCCACGGTGCTGCCTGGCCTGTTAACTCTTCACTTCCCACCAGCCGCAGGCAGATGCCCCATTCCCACGGGGACCCCCCTCCCTCACCAGTGGGCCCCGAGCCTCCCGCCAGGCTGGGCACCCCAGGGCGAGGCTGGTTCTCCCAGGGGAGGGGAGTGGGGTAAATTGGACGCCAGCCCCCAGGGCCCCCCCACCTCCAGTTGCCGCCCGGCTCCTGTGCCCCCCTCAGTCCCTGCGGGGCCCCCATCGCCCCAGCCTGCTCTGGGGGGAGCCCCACACCCGTTACCCCACTCAGAGCCATGGGCGCTTGGCAAGTCACCTCAGAGGGCTGTGGGGGTCTAGGTGAGGGGGCTGGGGGACCCACTGACTGGAGAGAAGCCTCATGTGCCCCCCCCTCCCCCAGGGTCAGCCTGCTGGAGAGGTCGCAGGGTAACAGCCTCCTAGTGCTGCCGGCTGGAGTCGCTCCCTGAGCCTGGGGGGCAGGCTGGGCTTAGCACGGACCGGGGTTCATGCCCCAGGGGGGAATCGCTTGGCCCCAACCCCTGGGGACTCACCTCCCGGGGGGCCCCTGCCCCCTGTTCCCGGGGTGGGCAGCCCGAGAGCCATACCGTAAATACCTCCCTGCCCCCGCCCCCCGGCACGGGCTCTCCAGCCGCGCCTCAGGCCCGGGGCCGGGCGGGGACGCAGGAGTGGGGGGGCTGGCTCAGGACGGAGCCGCGGGGGCAGAGGCAGCGGTAGGAGCCGGCCGTGTTGAGGCAGCGCCCGTTGAGGCAGAGCGCGGGGGGGCCTTCGGCCTCGGCGCACTCGTCGATGTCTGTGGGGAGGAGAGGGAGAGGGTGAGGGGCACGGGGGGGTCCCTGGGGCGTTCGCACCCGGGCCACGTTGGGGTAGGTTGGTGGGGCCGGGGGTGGGCCCTGCAGGATACTCAGGGAATCAGGGCTGGGGGGCTCACCCAGGCAGGCCATGGGGCAGTGGAGGGGGGCCAGCCATGGGGCAGGGCTCACCCAGGCAGGCTATGGGGCAGTGGAGGGGGACTGGCCGTGGGGCAGGGCCAGCCGTGGGGCAGGCTATGGGGCAGTGGAGGGGGGCTGGCCGTGGGGCAGGGCTCATCCAGGCAGGCCATGGGGCAGTGGAGGGGGACTGGCCGTGGGGCAGGGCCAGCCGTGGGGCAGGCTATGGGGCAGTGGAGGGGGGCTGGCCGTGGGGCAGGGCTCACCCAGGCAGGCCATGGGGCAGTGGAGGGGGACTGGCCGTGGGGCAGGGCTCACCCAGGCAGGCTATGGGGCAGTGGAGGGGGGCTGGCCGTGGGGCAGGCCATGGGGCAGTGGAGGGGGACTGGCCGTGGGGCAGGGCCAGCCGTGGGGCAGGCTATGGGGCAGTGGAGGGGGGCTGGCCGTGGGGCAGGGCCGGCTGTGGGGCAGGGCCAGCCGTGGGGCAGGCCATGGGGCAGTGGAGGGGGGCTGGCCGTGGGGCAGGCCATGGGGCAGTGGAGGGGGGCTGGCCGTGGGGCAGGGCCAGCCGTGGGGCAGGCTATGGGGCAGTGGAGGGGGGCTGGCCGTGGGGCAGGGCCAGCCGTGGGGCAGGCCATGGGGCAGTGGAGGGGGGCTGGCCGTGGGGCAGGCTATGGGGCAGTGGAGGGGGGCTGGCCGTGGAGGGGGGCTGGCCGTGGGGCAGGCCATGGGGCAGTGGAGGGGGGCTGGCCATGGGGCAGGGCCAGCCATGGGGCAGGCTATGGGGCAGTGGAGGGGGGCTGGCCGTGGGGCAGGGCCAGCCGTGGGGCAGGCTATGGGGCAGTGGAGGGGGGCTGGCCGTGGGGCAGGCCATGGGGCAGTGGAGGGGGGCTGGCCGTGGAGGGGGGCTGGCCATGGGGCAGGCCATGGGGCAGTGGAGGGGGGCTGGCCGTGGGGCAGGGCTCACCCAGGCAGGCCATGGGGCAGTGTAGGGGGACTGGCCGTGGGGCAGGGCCAGCCGTGGGGCAGGCTATGGGGCAGTGGAGGGGGGCTGGCCGTGGGGCAGGGCCGGCCGTGGGGCAGGGCCAGCCGTGGGGCAGGCTATGGGGCAGTGGAGGGGGGCTGGCCGTGGGGCAGGGCCGGCCGTGGGGCAGGCCATGGGGCAGTGGAGGGGGGCTGACCGTGGGGCAGGGCCAGCCGTGGGGCAGGCTATGGGGCAGTGGAGGGGGGCTGGCCGTGGGGCAGGGCCAGCCGTGGGGCAGGCCATGGGGCAGTGGAGGGGGGCTGGCCGTGGGGCAGGCTATGGGGCAGTGGAGGGGGGCTGGCTGTGGAGGGGGGCTGGCCGTGGGGCAGGCCATGGGGCAGTGGAGGGGGGCTGGCCGTGGGGCAGGGCCAGCCGTGGGGCAGGCCATGGGGCAGTGGAGGGGGGCTGGCCGTGGGGCAGGGCTCACCCAGGCAGGCCATGTGGGCGGTGTCCAGCCGGAAGCCTGGGTCGCAGCGGCAGGTGAAGCCGTCGGGCACGCGGACGCAGCGCCCGTTCTCGCAGCCGTTCAGGACCCCGCACTCCTCGGCCTGCAGCCCCTCGAACCGCTCTGGGGGGCACTGGGGCATTAGCTGGGGCCCCCGCTCGCCCTGCCCCCGCCCGGGCTGGCCCCACCCCTGCTCCAAGGGGGCCCTCTGCGGGGGGGGGGCTGCCACTGCCTGAGCTGGAGCAGCCCCCCACGCCCGGCGTCTGCTCCTCTCCCCAGCCCCCGCTTTCCCGGCACCCCTCCCCCCACCCCACCATGCCTGGCGCCCCCTGCATTCCCCCCCCATGCCCGGCGTCCGCTCCCGGCCCCCCAGCTCCTCCGTCTCCCCCAGCGCCCCCACGCCCGGCGTCCGCTCCCGGCCCCCCAACCCCTCCGTCTCCCCCAGCGCCCCCACGCCCGGCGTCCGCTCCCGGCCCCCCAACCCCTCCGTCTCCCCCAGCGCCCCCACGCCCGGCGTCCGCTCCCGGCCCCCCAGCCCCTCCGTCACCTCCCATGCCCGGGGCTCCTCCCCCCATCACTCACCGGTGTGGGTCTCGCTGGCCCGGCTCGGCTGCTCGGGGAAGGGGCTGGCGGGGTGGGGGGGGTAGTGCCAGGCGGGGCCGGGCTCAGGGTCCGGGGGGCTGCGGGGCCGGTAGGTGCGGGGGGGGTCAGGGCGCCGGTAGGGGGCGGGCGGCTCCTCCGGGCGGGCGTCCACGTAGGCCAGGTCCTCGAAGTCGCCGGCCTCGTAGGTGGGGGGTCCGTAGAGCGCGTCGCGGCGGCCGGCGTAGCCCCCCAGGGCGTAGGGGTCGTAGTCGGGGCGCAGGCCGGGCTGGGGCCCCCGTGCTGCGGAGCCGGCGAACAGCTCGGGGCCGTAGGGCAGCCCGTAGCTGGGGACGAACTCCGGGCCGTATTCGTAGGGCAGGCCCAGGCCGGGCCGGGCCGGGCCGTAGCTGGGGGGGCGCAGCACGTTGCACAGCGCCTCGAAGTCATCTGGGGGGGAGAGACCTTCGCTGGGGGGCGGGGACCCCACTGCAGGGGGCAGGGCCCCCGGGCACCCGCCCAGGGCCCCCGGCCACCCCACTGCAGGGGGCAGGGCCCCCGGATGCCCTCACAGGGCCCCTGACCCCCCCATCTCACTGCAGGGCCCCCAGCTGCCACCCCCAGGGTCCCCAACCACCCCCACTGCAGGGCCCCTGGCCACCCCCCTTGGGGCCCCCACCTCACTGCAGGGCCCCCGGCCACCCCCCTTGGGCCCCCCACCTCACTGCAGGGCCCCTGGCTGCCACCCCCAGGGCCCCCAACCCCCCACCCCACAGCAGGGCCCCTGGCCACCCCCTCCAGGGCCCCCGACCCCCCACTTCACTGCAGGGCCCCTGGCCACCCCCTCCAGGGCCCCCTATCCCTCACCCCACTGCAGGGCCCCCAGCTGCCCCACCAGGGCCCCTAGAGCAGGGGGGGGAGGGGCTATGGGTTGGGCCCCTCACCTGAGTCTCGGGCGGGGCACAGGGCGCAGTCCATGCCCCAGGCCTCCCCGTAGAGGCAGCAGCACTCGGTGTAGGTGACCTGCCGGTCGAGGCGCGGGCGGCTGCAGACCAGGTCCGGCCCCACCTCCTGCCAGCACACGGCCTGGTTCTCGTCTGGGGGAGACATGAGCGTGTGGTGGGTGTGAGTGATGGGGTGTGTGAGCCTGACAGTGCCGTGAGCATGTGATGAGTGTGTCCACGTGGGCGTGATGGAGCGTGTGAGCCAGACAATGGCGTGCGATGAGTGTGCAATGAGTGTGTGCATGTGGGTGACAGAGCGCAAGCCTGACAGTGCTGTTCCATGAGTGTGCATTGAATGTGTGCACGTGGATGTGACAGAGCATGTGAGCCCGCCAGTGCCATGCAATGAGCAAGTGCACATGGGCGTGATGGAGCACGAGCCTGACAGTGCTGTGCCATGAGTGTGCAATGAGCGTGTGCACGTGGGAGCAACAGAGCATGTGAGCCCAGCAGTGCCGTGCCATCAGCATGCGATGACCATGTGCATGAGGGCGTGATGGAGCACGAGCCTGACAGTGCTGTGCCATGAGTGTGCAATGAGCGTGTGCATGTGGGAGCAACAGAGCACGTGAACCCAGCAGTGCCGTGCCATCAGCATGCGATGACCATGTGCACGAGGGCGTGATGGAGCACGAGCCGGACAGTGCTGTGCGATGAGTGTGCAATGAGCGTGTGCACACGGGAGCAACAGAGCATGTGAGCCCAGCAGTGCCGTGCCATCAGCATGCGATGACCATGTGCACGAGGGCGTGATGCAGCACGAGCCTGACAGTGCTGTGCGATGAGTGTGCAATGAGCGTGTGCACACGGGAGCAACAGAGCACGTGAACCCAGCAGTGCCGTGCCATCAGCATGCGATGACCATGTGCACGAGGGCGTGATGCAGCACGAGCCGGACAGTGCTGTGCGATGAGTGTGCCATGAGTGAGCCAAGGCCTGCACGTGCCCTTTCACTCTGTCCGTGCGAGCGCCCCCCGGAGCTGAGTGCCTGAGCCTCAGCGCATGCACACGGACCGCCTGGCCCTTGAGCTGTTCCCTGTTGGCGCCGGGGGGGATGACCCACAAGTTGCCTGTAATATTTTGGGGAGCGAGATGCCTGGCGCACTGGGGACGGGGACCCTGCGGGCGCTGAAGCCTTAACGCTGGGGGCTGGGTGGAGACGCAGGGTCGGTGGCGCTGCTGTGGGGGCTGGATGGGCCTGGGTCACTGGTAGGTCCAGATGGACATGGGGCAGCCAGGCCTCACGGCCAGCGAGGAAGGAGATTCCCCCCCACCCCGCACGGGCAGAGCTGGGGAACAGAGGGGAGGTGTCGGGGGGATCAGAGTTGGACTCTGGGCCACAGAGCCAGGGCCAGAAAGGGGCCTGGCTGGGCACCAGGTGACTGAGAAACTCACCCTGGCCCACGCTGGAGCCCCACAGCATGTGGGGGGGGGGGCTAGGATGTGGGGGGGGCCCAGACCATGTGGGGGGTGGTCCGGGCAGGGGCGTCACTCACCCAGGGCCTGGCTGTCGTTGGCCACGCAGCGGCGCTGGGACCCGTCCAGCACGAGCGGGGGTGAGCAGGCGCAGTAGAAGGAGCCGATGGTGTTCATGCAGCCGCCCCCCACGCAGGGCTCTGCCTCCTCATCACGGCACTCGTCATTATCTGGGACCGACACGGGGGGGGGGGGGTCACCACGGCCTCACCCCCACAGCCACTCCAGGCGGCGCATCTCAGAGCAGCAGCCATTGGGCCAGGGGCCAGTTTGGAGGGGTGGGGGAGGAGGCCTGGGGGACAGGGGTTGGGTTGGGGGGCCGGGGGCTGGGTTGAGGAGCTGGGGGAGGAGGCCTGGGGGGGCAGGGGCTGGGGAGCTGGGTTGGGGGGCTGGGGGAGGGGGCCTGGGGGGCTCACCGATGCGCTCCAGGTGGTGCAAGGTGGGTTGGGGTGCAGGGGCCGGGGGAGGAGGCCTGGGGGGGCAGGGGCTGGGTTGGGGGGCGGGAGCTGGGTTGAGGAGCTGGGGGAGGAGGCCTGGGGGGCCGGGGGGGCTCACCGATGCACTCCAGGTGGTGCGTCTCGTAGTAGTAGCTGTTGGGCTGGGGGTGGGAGGTGGGTTGGGGTGCAGGGGCCGGGGGAGGAGGCCTGGGGGGGCAGGGGCTGGGTTGGGGGGCGGGAGCTGGGTTGAGGAGCTGGGGGAGGAGGCCTGCGGGGGCAGGGGCTGGGTTGGGGGGCTGGGGGAGGAGGCCTGGGGGGGCTCACCGATGCGCTCCAGGTGGTGCGTCTCGTAGTAGTAGCTGTTGGGCTGGGGGTGGGAGGTGGGTTGGGGTGCAGGGGCTGGGGGAGGAGGCCTGGGGGGGCAGGGGCTGGGTTGGGGGGCTGGGGGAGGAGGCCCGGGGGGCCGGGGGGCTCACCGATGCACTCCAGGTGGTGCGTCTCGTAGTAGTAGCCGTTGGGGCAGTAGCAGGCGTAGCCGGGGGCCTTGTTGACGCAGACGCCCCCCCGGCACA
Organism: Mauremys mutica; assembly: GCF_020497125.1. Lineage (NCBI taxonomy): Eukaryota > Metazoa > Chordata > Testudines > Geoemydidae > Mauremys > Mauremys mutica. Next base: position 917,276 of record NC_059086.1, read on the forward strand.
GCTGGGTGCTGAAGAGTGCGCACTCGTCCATGTCTGGCGGGGGAGACACGTGGCCTGACCATGGGGGGACTGTCTGGTGGCCTCTGCCTGCCTCAGTTTCCTTCTGCACTTGGCCTCGCTACTCGGGGGGGGGCAGCGCAGAGACAGGGCGTCTGCCACGGGGGGTGGGATGGACGGGCCAGGGGAGGGTCCAGAAAGACACCGCGAGCCCCCCGACCTGACCCCGAGAGCGGCAGGTGGAGCCGGGGACCTGGGCTGGACAGAGGAGAAATGGGTCCCCTGGCAACTTGGCCGGGACGGGGGCTGGCCTGGGGCGCCCCATCTGCCCCCAGTGGGTGGAGGGAGATGGACGCTGGCCTCACCGGGCAGAGCTCCGGGGGTGAAGCAGCGGGGGGAGGCATGTGGGCGAGTGGGGCCCCTGGGGGGCCTGGCACACTGGGGTTCCTCCGAGGGGCTGTTTAATGGCTAGGGCGTGGCGCCGAGCGGGTGGAGTCAGGAGCACCCAGAGGCCTGGCTCCTGCCAGCTGTTACCCACCCCTGCCCCCTGCACAGCACCCACCTGTGAGTGCGCTGAGGGGTCCTGCCGCGGCGAAGCCATTCCCACGGGGGCACAGGGCCTGGTACTCCTCTGGAGCCGGAGAGAGAGCGCATGAGAGCCGGGAACCTCCCCCCCGTGTCCCACGGCGCCCCCCAGCACTCACAGGGAGGGCCCACTCCCCTCCCAGAGCCAGGAGAGAACCCAGGAGTCCTGGCACTCAGCCCCTCCCGACCAGACCCCACTCCCCTCCCAGAGCCAGGAGAGAACCCAGGAGTCCTGGCACTCAGCCCCTCCCGACCAGACCCCACTCCCCTCCCAGAGCCAGGAGAGAACCCAGGAGTCCTGGCACTCAGCCCCTCCCGACCAGACCCCACTCCCCTCCCAGAGCCAGGAGAGAACCCAGGAGTCCTGGCACTCAGCCCCTCCCGACCAGACCCCACTCCCCTCCCAGAGCCAGGAGAGAACCCAGGAGTCCTGGCACTCAGCCCCTCCCGACCAGACCCCACTCCCCTCCCAGAGCCAGGAGAGAACCCAGGAGTCCTGGCACTCAGCCCCTCCCGACCAGACCCCACTCCCCTGCCAGAGCCAGGAGAGAACCCAGGAGTCCTGGCACTCAGCCCCTCCCGACCAGACCCCACTCCCCTCCCAGAGCCAGGAGAGAACCCCTGCCCATGAGCCGGGGCGGGGGCTGTCCAGTGGGACGCAGTGAACGGGGGCAGGGTGGGTCCTGTTTGGGATGCTGGGCCGGGGCTCAGGGCTGGGCACAGGGGCTGGCTGGCTTAGGAGCCACAGAGGGGCAGCTCCAGCTGCCAGGGCAGGTCCTGGCAAGCACCCAGCTCCTGAACCTGCGGGCACCGGCTGGGCAAGACGTGAGGGCCGCAGCGGGCACTGGGATTAGAGGGAGTTTGAAAGATGCCTGATTTCGACAGGGAGGGGGGCTGGCAGGGCAGGGGGCTGTCACTTGTGGGCTCGCAGCAAGGCTGGATGTGAGCCCTACCTCAACCCCCAGAGCGGGGGGGGCTGGGCCAGGCCCCCCCTACCTGTGCCCGGGGTGGGGCAGGGCCCCCCTGTACTGTGCCCGGGGCGGGGCCGGGCCCCCCTGTACTGTGCCCGGGGCGGGGGCAGGGCTGGGCCGAGCCCCCCTACCTGTGCCCGGGGCGGGGCCGGGCCCCCCTACCTGTGCCCGGGGCGGGGCAGTGCTGGGCTGGGCCCCCCTGTACTGTACCCGGGTGGGGGGCAGGGCTGGGCTGGGCCCCCCTGTACTGTACCCGGGTGGGGGGCAGGGCTGGGCCGGGCCCCCCTACCTGTGCCCGGGTGGGGGCTGAGCTGAGCTGGGCCCCCCTACCTGTGCCCAGGGCGGGGCAGGGCTGGGCCGGGCCCCCCTACCTGTGCCCGGGGCAGGGCAGGGCGGGGCAGGGCCCCCCTGTACTGTGCCCGGGTGGGGGCTGAGCTGAGCCGGGCCCCCCTACCTGTGCCCGGGGCGGGGCAGGGCTGGGCCGGGCCCCCCTACCTGTGCCCAGGACAGGGCAGGGCTGGGCCGAGCCCCCCTACCTGTGCCCGGGTGGGGGCTGAGCTGAGCCGGGCCCCCCTACCTGTGCCCAGGGCGGGGCAGGGCCCCCCTGTACTGTGCCCGGGCCGGGGCAGGGCTGGGCCGGGCCCCCCTACCTGTGCCCGGGGCGGGGCAGGGCTGGGCCGGGCAGGCCGGGCCCCAGGCATGGCCCAGGCTGCAGCAGCACTCCTGGCGGGTGGCGTTCCTGGCCAGCACCTTCTCGCAGGCCTGGTAGTAGCACTCCTGGCGGCTGGGATCCCGCACGGGCGCTCCAGGCTCGGGCTGGGGGACGGGCAGGCGGCCGGGGGGCTGGGCTGCAAGGCAAGGGGGGGCGGGAAGCCCCAGTGAGATGGGCAGGCCAGGAGCTCGGCCTGGGGAGATGCCACCCAGGAGCCCCCTGTGGCCATTACGCCCCTGGTCCTTCCTGGTAATATCGGGATACGAGTGGGCGAATTCTGACGTATTTGACACAAGCTGGGTCCTGTGAGGGGTCGTGGGAAGGTCCCGACTCGCGGAATCGATTGGCCTGGTGGGGTGCAGGTGTCCCTGGGGTAGCTGAGGGTAGGAACATCGTCTGAGCTCCTGTTACCCCGTGTTTACACCCGGGGACCCCCCCAGGCGGATGCACAGTCCATGGCCATTGGGGGAACAATAGAGGCAGCTAATCTCTCGTCTTCCTGCGGCTGCTACACGCAGCCTGAGTCATGGCCGCTCTGACATTATGGGGTCATGTGACCAAGTCACCTGGTACCGGACTCCATCTTGTTTTCCCAGGGAAAGGCCTGGGACCCGAGATAAGGGATTCCTGCTGCCACAGGCAAAAGCTGTTTAGGGCAGGGGAGCGACAGACATCCCCAGGGTTCCTCGCTGGCCTAGAGCCCCCTGGAAACACGGACTGACCCTGGGGGAAGGGCTGAGGCCAGGCTGGGGGATTTCTGGCCTGCGAGAGCAATTCCCGGGCTCTGCAAGTCGCAGGCCAGTGCAGCTGCCCCTCACGAGTCTCTGCAGCCTGCGGCAGGAGCCGCTGGGGGGGACTCGCTCCTCGGATCCAGTCTCTGGAGTCTATTGAGCTCGGGGGGGGGGGGTTATTTGCTGGTCGGTTTGTTCTCCCGTAACGTCCCTCGGCTTGTCTGAGATCAGGGCGCGGCACCCAGGACCGGGGCGAAGCCTCTGCGCAGCGCGGGGGGGGGGTCATCAGCTCCCGCTGTGCAGGTCCTGCTGCCGACCCCCACAGACCACACACCCCTGCCCCCACCTCCAAATGCCCCCCTCCCTGCACCCTCCCCGAGCAGCCCCTCCCCCCGTGCCCAGTCCCCACTCCCCGCCCCCCTCCTCGGCACCTCCCCCCTCCCCCCAGTGCCCAGTCCCCCCCTCCCCGGCACCTCCCTCGGCAGCCCCCCTCCCCCAGCGTTGCCCCCACTCACGGGGGCTGGGCAGGCGGGTGCAGCGTCCCGTCATGGGGTCGAACTCCTGGGCACTGCTGGGGCAGATGCAGAGGAAGGAGCCTTCCACATTCTCGCAGAGCTCGGCTCCGCACACGCCCTGCAGCGTCTCGCACTCGTTCACATCTGGGGGGGGGGCAGCTGGTGAGTGGGGCGGGGGAGCCACCATCCAGCTCCCCCATCCGCCCTGTCCCCTGCAGCCCCCCAGACCCTGGCCTGCCCCCCGCCCCCAGCTTGCCCCCCGGCAGCTCCCCAGACCCTGGCCTGCCCCCCGCCCCCAGCTTGCCCCCCCCAGCAGCCCCCAGACCCTGGCCTGCCCCCCCGGCAGCCTCCCGCCCCTGGCAGCCCCCCAGACCCTGGCAGTGGCGCCCATCGCGGGCGGTCTCATAGCCCTGGTCGCAGAGGCAGTGGAAGGAGCCGGGCAGGTTGTGGCACATGGCGTGGTCCCCGCACAGCGTCCCGTTCGCACACTCGTCCACATCTGAAACAGCCAACAGCCGGTCACCACGGCACCTGCAGCCCCCGCCCCCCACGGTACCCGCAGGACCCCCACGACTCCCACGGCACCCGCAGCCCCCGCCACGGTTCCCACGGCGCCCGCAGGACCCCCACGACTCCCACAGCACCTGCAGCCCCCCCACGACTCCCACGGCGCCCGCTGCCCCCCCCACAGGTCCTGCAGCCCCCCCCCCATGGCTCCAGCGGCGCCCGCAGGACCCCCACGACTCCCACAGCACCTGCAGCCCCCCCACGACTCCCACGGCGCCCGCTGCCCCCCCCACAGGTCCCGCAGCCCCCCCCCATGGCTCCAGCGGCGCCTGCAGGTCCCCCACGGTTCCCACATTGCCCGCAGCCCCCCCAGGGTTCCCACGGGCCCACTCCCATGGCCTGTTCTCCAAGCTCAAACCCAGCGCTCACTGGCACAGCCCCTCCCTGGGCAAACACCCCCTGCCCCCCGGGCACTCACCGACGCAGGCCCCGGCAGCACCGGCCCGGTAGCCCGGCTCGCAGGCGGGGATGCAGCGGTAGGAGCCGGGCTGGTTCTCACAGCGCTGCGCCCCGCACAGGGCGCCCCCGTATTCCTGGCACTCGTCAACGTCTGGGGGCGGGTGGGGACAGCGTCAGGATCCGGCCATGGGAGATGGGGGGCAGCTGGGCCCAACCCGGGGCTAAGGGGAGCCCGGCTGGTTCTGTGCCCCTGGGGGGCAAGGACTCTCCATGGCCAGGGCAGGTGCGATCCCAGTGTGACCCCTGGGAACGGGGCATGTTACCCCCAACGCTCCAGGATGGGATCCCCCCGCCCGTGGGCATGAACCCGCCAGCCCCCCACCCCCTCGACACCCCGGCACTCACCGACGCAGGCCCCGGCAGCACCGGCCCGGTAGCCCGGCTCGCAGGCGGGGACGCAGCGGTAGGAGCCGGGCTGGTTCTCACAGCGCTGCGCCCCGCACAGGGCGCCCCCGTACTCCTGGCACTCGTCAACATCTGGGGGGCAGGGGGGCAGTCAGCCGCACCGGCAGGGGTGGGAGGGCGCTGGCTGAGCCCCCGGGTTCCCCCCCACCCCCCCGGAGCTGTGAGGAGTCCAGCAGAGCAGTGACAGGATGAGATCCCGGCCTCTGGGCCGTGGGAAGGGGACAGAGCACCCCACACGTGGGGTGAGGGGCAGAGCCCTGGCCCTGCCCCCGGCGATTGGTCTGCCCCAGGGCGAGGGGGTGTCAGGTCCTAGTGCTGTGCCCGGGTGGGGGCTGGAACCAGCCACAGCAAGGGGGGACCCCAGCCCCTCCCCACAGAGCTCCCCCCGGCCTCTCACCCTGGCAGGCGCGCTTGTCGGGGCCGGCGCGGAAGCCGGCTGGGCACTGGCAGTCGAAGGACCCGTCCGTGTTGGCACAGCGCCCGCCCTCGCACACCCCCCCGCGCTGGCACTCGTCCACGTCTGCGAAGGGAGACACGGCTCAGCAGGCGGGATGGACCCCCCCCGCCCCAGGGGACCCGGACCCTCCCCTGACATGCGCGGTGTCCTCTGCTCCCCGGACGCCTGGGTCCCCCCACAGGAGGCGCTGTGGTCCCCGGACGCCTGGGTCCTCCCCCATCCCCCCGCAGGAGGCACTGTGGTCCCCAGACGCCTGGGTCCTCCCCCATCCCCCTGCAGGAGGTGCTGTGGTCCCCAGACGCCTGGGTCCTCCCCCATCCCCCCGCAGGAGGCACTGTGGTCCCCAGACGCCTGGGTCCTCCCCCATCCCCCCGCAGGAGGTGCTGTGGTCCCCAGACGCCTGGGTCCTCCCCCATCCCCCCGCAGGAGGTGCTGTGGTCCCCGGACGCCTGGGTCCTCCCCCATCCCCCTGCAGGAGGTGCTGTGGTCCCCAGATGCCTGGGTCCTCCCCCATCCCCCTGCAGGAGGCACTGTGATCCCCGGACGCCTGGGTCCTCCCCCATCCCCCTGCAGGAGGCACTGTGGTCCCCAGACGCCTGGGTTCTCCCCCATCCCCCCGCAGGAGGTGCTGTGGTCCCCGGACGCCTGGGTCTTCCCGCATCCCCCCGCAGGAGGTGCTGTGGTCCTCGGACGCCTGGGTTCTCCCCCATCCCCCCGCAGGAGGCACTGTGGTCCCCAGACGCCTGGGTCCTCCCCCATCCCCCTGCAGGAGGTGCTGTGGTCCCCGGACGCCTGAGTTCTCCCGCATCCCGCCGCAGGAGGCACTGTGGTCCCCGGACGCCTGAGTTCTCCCGCATCCCCCCGCAGGAGGTGCTGTGGTCCCCGGACGCCTGGGTCCTCCCCCATCCCCAAGCAGGAGGTGCTGTGGTCCCCGGACGCCTGAGTCCTCCCCCATCCCCCCGCAGGAGGCACTGTGATCCCCGGACGCCTGGGTCCTCCCCCATCCCCAAGCAGGAGGTGCTGTGGTCCCCGGACGCCTGGGTCCTCCCCCATCCCCCCGCAGGAGGCACTGTGGTCCCCGGACGCCTGGGTCCTCCCCCATCCCCCTGCAGGAGGTGCTGTGGTCCCCGGACGCCTGAGTTCTCCCGCATCCCGCCGCAGGAGGCACTGTGGTCCCCGGACGCCTGAGTTCTCCCGCATCCCCCCGCAGGAGGTGCTGTGGTCCCCGGACGCCTGAGTCCTCCCCCATCCCCCCGCAGGAGGCACTGTGGTCCCCAGACGCCTGGGTCCTCCCCCATCCCCCTGCAGGAGGTGCTGTGGTCCCCGGACGCCTGAGTTCTCCCGCATCCCGCCGCAGGAGGTGCTGTGGTCCCCAGACGCCTGGGTCCTCCCCCATCCCCCCGCAGGAGGTGCTGTGGTCCCCGGACGCCTGAGTTCTCCCGCATCCCCCCGCAGGAGGTGCTGTGGTCCCCGGACGCCTGAGTCCTCCCCCATCCCCCCGCAGGAGGTGCTGTGGTCCCCGGACGCCTGAGTCCTCCCCCATCCCCCCGCAGGAGGCACTGTGATCCCCGGACGCCTGGGTCCTCCCCCATCCCCAAGCAGGAGGTGCTGTGGTCCCCAGACGCCTGGGTCCTCCCCCATCCCCCCGCAGGAGGTGCTGTGGTCCCCGGACGCCTGGGTCTTCCCGCATCCCCCCGCAGGAGGTGCTGTGGTCCTCGGACGTCTGAGTCCTCCCGCATCCCCCCGCAGGAGGTGCTGTGGTCCCCAGACGCCTGGGTCCTCCCCCATCCCCCTGCAGGAGGTGCTGTGGTCCTCGGACGCCTGAGTCCTCCCCCATCCCCCCGCAGGAGGCACTGTGGTCCCCGGACGCCTGAGTCCTCCCCCATCCCCCCGCAGGAGGCACTGTGGTCCCCGGACGCCTGAGTCCTCCCCCATCCCCCCGCAGGAGGTGCTGTGGTCCCCGCACGCCTGAGTCCTCCCCCATCCCCCTGCAGGAGGCACCGCGGTCCCCGGACGCCTGGGTCCTCCCCCATCCCCCTGCAGGAGGCACCGCGGTCCCCGGACGCCTGGGTCCTGTACCGAGGCAGGTGGTGCCGCTGGGTGCGGGGGCGAAGCCCGGGGCGCACAGGCAGGTGTAGGAGCCGTCAGTGTTGAGACATTCGCCGTGCGGGAAGCAGAACTCGCCCTCCAGGCATTCGTTGACATCTGCAAAGGGGGGTGTCAGCAGGGTGGGGGCCCAGCCCGGCCCAGCCGGCCCCCCCGTGTCCCGCACTCACCTGCACAGGGGCCCCCTGGCGCGCCCGCCCGGTACCCCTGGCCGCACTGGCAGCGGAAGGAGCCCTCGGTGTTGGAGCAGCGGCCGTGGGGGCCGCAGGGCGAGCCTGTCACGCACTCGTCAATGTCTGCGGGCGAGGGGCAGAGTGAGAGGGGGGGGGCAGAGCCGGGGGGGCAGCGCCCACAGAGGCAGGTTGGGGGCCGGGAAGGGGGCTGGGGGGAGGGGTCAGCGCCAGAGCCAGCCTGTACCTGTGCAGCGCCCGCGGGGGCGGGGTCAGTGCGGGGGGGGACAGGGCCTGCTGGGGGGGGGCGGTACCTGTGCAGCGCCCGCGGGGGCGGGGTCAGTGCGGGGGGGGACAGGGCCTGCTGGGGGGGGCGGTACCTGTGCAGCGCCCGCGGGAAGGGGAGGGGCCCGGGGGGGGGTCAGCGTGGGGGGGCGCAGGGCCGTGCGGGGGGCGGTACCTGTGCAGCACCCGCGGGAAGGGGAGGGGCCCGCGGGGGGAGTCAGCGGGGTGGGCCCAGGGCCCGGAGGGGGGGCTCAGGGCCCGTGGGGGGGGGCGGTACCGGTGCAGCGCCCGCGGGAAGGGGAGGGGCCCGCGGGGGGGTCAGCGTGGGGGGGGGCAGGGCCCGTGGGGGGGTGGTACCTGTGCAGCACCCGCGGGAAGGGGAGGGGCCAGTGGGGGGGTCAGCGTGGGGGGGGTCAGGGCCGGGAGGGTCAGCGGGGGGGGCCCAGGGCCCGTGGGGGGGGGCGGTACCTGCGCAGCGCCCGCGGGAAGGTGAGGGGCCCGCAGGGGGGTCAGCGTGGGGGGGGGGGCCAGGGCCCGTGGGGGGGGCGGTACCTGCGCAGCACCCGCGGGAAGGGGAGGGGCCCGTGGGGGGGTCAGTGTGGGGGGGTCAGGGCGGGGGGGGCTCAGTGGGGGGGGCCCAGGGCCCGTGGGGGGGGCGGTACCTGCGCAGCGCCCGCGGGAAGGGGAGGGGCCCGGGGGGGGGGGTCAGCGGGGGGGGCGGTACCTGCGCAGCGCCCGCGGGAAGGGGAGGGGCCCGTGGGGGGGTCAGCGGGGGGGGGGTCAGGGCCGGGGGGGTCAGCGGGGGGGGCCCAGGGCCCGTGGGGGGGGCGGTACCTGCGCAGCGCCCGCGGGAAGGGGAGGGGCCCGTGGGGGGGGTCAGCGGGGGGGGCCCAGGGCCCGTGGGGGGGGCGGTACCTGCGCAGCGCCCGCGGGAAGGGGAGGGGCCCGCGGGGGGGTCAGCGTGGGGGGGGCCCAGGGCCGGGGGGGGCTGTACCTGCGCAGCGCCTGCGGGAAGGGGAGGGGCCCGTGGGGGGGTCAGCGTGGGGGGGGCCCAGGGCTGGGGGGGGCGGTACCTGCGCAGCGCCCGCGGGAAGGGGAGGGGCCCGCGGGGGGGTCAGCGGGGGGGGGGCCAGGGCCGGGGGGGCGGTACCTGCGCAGCGCCCGTGGGAAGGGGAGGGGCCCGCGGGGGGTCAGCAGGGGGGTGCCAGGGCCGGGGGGGGCGGTACCTGCGCAGCGCCCGCGGGAAGGGGAGCGGCCCGCGGGGGGTCAGCGGGGGGGGCGGTACCTGCGCAGCGCCCGCGGGAAGGGGAGGGGCCCGCGGGGGGTCAGCGGGGGGGGCGGTACCTGCGCAGCGCCCGCGGGAAGGGGAGGGGCCCGCGGGGGGTCAGCGGGGGGGGCGGTACCTGCGCAGCGCCCGCGGGAAGGGGAGGGGCCCGCGGGGGGGGTGTCAGTGGGGGGGGGTCAGGGACAGGGGGGGCGGTACCTGCGCAGCGCCCGTTGCGGAGCCGGTGCCCGTCGCGGCAGGGCCGGCACTGGAAGGAGCCGGGCGAGTTGACGCACTCCTGCCCCGGGCAGGCCAGGTGGTTCTCGCACTCGTCCATGTCTGCGCGGGCACCCGGGGGCGGGGGGTTAACGACCCGCGTGCTGCCCCCCCCCCCCAGGGCCGCTTCTCCAGGGGCCGTTCAGACACCTGGCCGGGCACGGAGCCCCGTCCCTGCCCCCCAGAGCCCCCCCTGCCCCTCCAGTGCCCTACGCCCGACCCCCACAGCCCCGTCCCCGCCCCCCAGAGCCCTGCCCCCACCCCCACAGCCCCGTCCCCGCCCCCCAGAGCCCCGCCCCCACCCCCACAGCCCCGTCCCCGCCCCTCCAGTGCCCTACGCCCCACCCCCAGAGCCCCGTCCCCGCCCCCCCGAGCCCCGCCCCCACCCCCACAGCCCCGTCCCCGCCCCCCCAGAGCCCTGCCCCCACCCCCACAGCCCCGTCCCCGCCCCCCTGTGCCCTGCGCCCTCCCCCAGAGCCCCGTCCCCGCCCCCCAGAGCCCTGCCCCCACCCCCACAGCCCCGTCCCTGCCCCCCGCCCCTCCAGTGCCCTACGCCCCACCCCCACAGCCCCCTCCCTGCCCCCCAGAGCCCTGCCCCCACCCCCAGATGCCCCTCCCTGCCCCTCCAGTGTCCTATGCCCCCCCAGAGCCTACCCCCCCCCGAGTCCCCTCCCAGTGCCTGGCAGCCCCCAGCTCACCCTGGCACTGGCGCTGCTGGGGGTCGAGCCGGAAGCCGGCGGGGCAGACGCACTGGTAGCTGCCAGGCGTGTTCTCACAGCGCCCGTAGCTGCAGGGCCGCGGGGTTTGCCGGCACTCGTCCACGTCTACGGGGGGAGAGAGAGAGCGACAGCGGGGGGGGGTGCTGCCTGGCACGTCCCACTGCCCCCAAGCTGCGTGCTTCCCCACGGGGCAGTGCCCTGGGCCCCACACACTCATGCCCCTGGGTCCACCCCACCCTGGAGCAGGGACATGCTGGTGGGGGGCGCTTGTCCCCAGCACAGCCAGACACCGGGGGCAGCTCTGCACCCGCCCCCCCAGCCCAGCTCTTACCCACACACTCGGTGCTCGTGGGGCTGGGCCGGAAGCCGCCGGGGCAGAGGCAACGGTACCCGCCGGCCACGTTCTCACAGCGCCCAGGCTCGCAGGGCTGGGGGCTCTGCCGGCACTCGTCCAGGTCTGCAACGGGCACGGCCTGGCATCAGCGCTGCTGGGCCTCGGGACGGGACCCCCCCAGAACCCCCCAGGCCGTGCTGCCCCCGCCTCTGCTCAGGTCTCTGTCTGGAGCCATGGGGCCCTCGTGCCCAGGGGAGCGACAGCTGGGCTCCCTGCAAAACCGGGCTCGCCAGGGGGCAGGGGCCTGGCCCCGCTTCCCTGACAGAGGGGGCGGGGAAGAACACCCCCCCCCCCCCAGGCAGGGGAACTCCCAGTGGTGGGGCAGGGCAGAGCGGGGGTGTGACAGGTGACAGGGCCCGAAAAGAGTTAATTACCTCCCGGACTGACCTGCCCCAGGGCCCAACTTTAGAGACTTGTTAGGAAAATATGTAAATGAGCAGAGCTTGGAAATGCAAATGGCCATTGTTAGAGGGAGGAGGGGAGCTGTGTGCTCAGGGCTGGGATGGCAGCAAACAAGCCTTGTCTATTGCTGGAGCTTTGAGTCAAAGATCAAAGGGAATATTCACATTTATGATGATACTTGAGGGAAATAGTGTTATTGTCTCTGTGTCTCTTTGCAGGTTGTGGTCACCTGCATCTGAACCGTTTAATGGATTAATTCCCCTGGGCTAATTGCCAGGCTGGTTGGGAAAAGGAGACTTGAGCAGATTGTTTTCTCAGGCCGAAAGGCGGCTGGAAATGTGTAAGAACCTGGGACAGGATCCTGCTGCATCTCAGATCTGCTTTGGGTTTCAAGAGGGGGAACCCCGGAGCCACAAGGATTGAGATCCCCAGTCACCGACTGGAGTCACCCTGAATATGGACATTGGACTGTAACCTCTGGACTGTTTCTAAAAGGACTTTTGGCAACTACAAGCTCATCTCTGCTGTGTCTGAACCTCAGGAATTGAATTCACGTCTGTCTGTGTATTGATCTTTTAACCAACTCTCTCTCTTTTCTTTTTTAATACATTTTAGCTTAGTTAATAAGAACTGGCTCTAAGCATGTATTGTGGGTGAGATCTAAGTTATAATTGGACCCGGGTGTGTGGCTGATCCTTTGGGACTGGAAGAACCTTTTCTTTTGTATGATGAGAGAAGATTTTCAGGAGTCATCATCATCTCTGCCAGGTGTGTCTGGCCGGAGGCCTGAGGCTGGGCACTTGAAGGGAACTGCGGGGTTTGGACTCTGAGGAACCAGGGAGGTGCTACAGACGCTGTTCTGCGCTGGCTGGTAAATCGAAGTATTGGAAGATCCACCAGCGTTTGGGGTTTGTCTGCCCCGGTCTGTTTGCAGTTCACCCTGATTGAGTGACCTCAGCGGGCTCCCACGGGCAGCACCGTCACAGGAGTCACTGCGCTGAGGTGGGCAATGCAGCCGCGTTGCTAGAGACCCGGACAGGGGCTGCGCTCAGGGCTTGTGACCCGGGGTCTGTTGCTGGCTTTGATTCAAAGCTCAGGCCGGGAGTGTGAACATTCAGGACGACACTTGGGGGAAATGGCATCATTGTCTTTCGCTCTCTTTGAGGGTTGTGGCGACCTGGACCGGAACTGTTAATGGGTAAATTCCCCTGGGCTAATTGCCAGCATGGTTGGGAGAAGGGCCGTTGAGCCAATTGGTTTCCCAGGCCAGAGGCTGCTGGAAATGTGTAAAAACCCTGGGCCACGATCCTGCTGCATCTCAGATCCGCTTTGGGTTTCAAGAGGGGGAAACCCGGAGCCACAAGGATTGAGATCCCCAGTCACGGACTGGAGTCTCCCTGAGCGCCGACACTGGACTGTAACCTCCGGACTCTTTCTAACAACTTGTGGCAGCTACAAACTCACCGTCTCTGCTCCGGGTCTGGACCACAAGACACTGAACTCAAGTCTGGCCGTGTATCGATCTTCCAGCCAATTCTCGCTCTCTTGTCTTTTGTAATAAAGTTTCGTTTAGTGACTAAGAATTGGCTGCAGCGTGATTTGTGGGGAAGATCTGACTGGTAGATTGACCTGGGTCTGGGCCTGGCTCTTTGGGATCGGGAGACCCTGATTTCTTTTCCTGGGGCGCCGGTTTTCATAGCCAGTCGTGCCCATGACGGTGGCCCTGGCGGGGATACCGGGAAGCTGGAGTGTCGGAGGGAATTGCTGGTGTGACTGGTTAGCCAGGGGGTGAGCCCGAAGTCCTCCCTGGCTGGCGGGTCGGTTTCCTTGGTGTGCAGAGACACCCCAGCCTGGGGCCGTGACTGCCCTGCTCCGAGCAATCTGTCCTGAACTGGCACCCACAGCTGGGTCCCGCCAAGGGCAGCATCATTACGGGGGGAACCCCTGGGGCTGGGGTGGGGCATAGCCAGGAGCCCCTGGGGGCGGGGCAGTGGAGGGGAACCCCTGGGGGGGCGGAGTGGGGCAGACCAAGGAACCCCTGTGGGCAGAGCAGGGCACCCCCAGAGGCAGGGCACCCCCGGGGGAGGGGCAGTCACTGGGGGTGGGGGCATGGCACCCCCAGAGGCGGGGCAGTCACTGGGGGTGGGGGCAGGGCACCCCCAGAGGCGGGGGCAGGGCACCCCTGGGGGGTGGGCACCTACCCAGGCACTCCGTGCTGGCCGGACTGGCGCGGAAGCCCCGGGGGCAGGTGCAGCGGTAGGAGCCGGCCGTGTTCTCGCAGAGGCCCTGGGCGCACGGGCGGGGGATCTGGGCGCACTCGTCGATGTCTGCAGGGCACAGGGGGACTGTGAACCCCCAGTTACCCCCACCCCCCATCCTCCTGCCCGGCCCTCCCCCATGGCACCACCCCACCCAGCCCCGTCTGCCCCCAGGGCACAGCGGCCTCCCAAGTGGCATCACACCTATATCATTGCCCAGCCCCCCGTCGGCCCCCCATGACCCCCTGCTCCCTGCCAGGTGCTGTGTTACCGGCGCAGCTGGTGCCAGGGGGGTTGGGCCGGTACCCGGCGGGGCAGACGCAGCGGTAGGAGCCGGGCGTGTTCTCACAACGGCCCTGGGCGCACGGGCGGGGGCTCTGGGCGCACTCGTCGATGTCTGCAGGGCACAGGGAGGAGGAAAGAGCAGTGTCAGTGGGGGGGGTGTGTGTGTCAGGGACTCACTCCCCCAGCCCCAAGGACCTAGGGGTGACAAAGGGGGAATTTTTTGTAATACTTTGTGTGTGCCTCAGTTTCCCCCCTCTGCGGCCTTGTTCCCTAGCAGGGGCAGGTCCATGCTCTGGCCGCCCCCGTCTCCATGGAGCAGGAGAAGACAATGGCAGATCCAGCCACCGGGACGCTGGCGACCAGCAAGCCGGAGGGTCTGGCCACCCGCCTGTCGCCCCGGCTGGAGCCCGACGGCCGGGAGACGGGGGGGAGTGGGCTCCCCTCGGCCTGAGGAAGGAGAGCGGGCAGAGCGGGCGGGCGGACGGACAGGCCTGGACAATAGGCTTGGCTCTGGGCTGGCTGAGCTCCGGCTGCCCGGAACGGCCGAGACCCTACGGGCTGCCCATGCCGGGTGCCAGCCAGGGACTGCGCCGGGCGCACGTCCCTGCAGAGCCCAGACAGCAGGACCCCGGGCCCCCCGCCCAGTGCCCGCTGCCCTGGAGCCCCCGCGCCCGCTGCCCAGGGGCCCCCCACCCAGTGCCCGCTGCCCAGGGGCCCCCCGCTGCCCTGGGACCCCCGCACCCGCTGCCCAGGGGCCCCCCGCGCCCGCTGCCCAGGGCCCCCCCACCCAGTGCCCGCTGCCCTGGGGCCCTCGCTGCCCAGGGACCCCCCGCCCAGTGCCTGCTGCCCAGGGATCCCCCGCCCAGTGCCCGCTGCCCTGGGGCCCCTCGCTGCCCAGGGGCCCCCCGCCCAGTGCCTGGTGCCCAGGGGCTCCCCGCGCCTGCTGCCCTAGGACCCCCCACCCAGTGCCCGCTGCCCTAGGACCCCCTGCGCCCGCTGCCCTGGGGCCCCCACCCAGTGCCCGCTGCCCTGGGGCCCCTCGCTGCCCAGGGGCCCCCCGCCCAGTGCCTGGTGCCCAGGGGCCCCCCGCGCCTGCTGCCCTAGGACCCCCCACCCAGTGCCCGCTGCCCTAGGACCCCCCGCGCCCGCTGCCCAGGGGCCCCCCACTGCCCTGGGGCCCCTGCGCCCGCTGCCCTAGGACTCCCCGCTGCCTGCTGCCCAGGGCCCCCCCCGCGCCCGCTGCCCTGGGGCCCCCGCACCTGCTGCCCAGGGGCCCCCCACACCTGCTGCCCAGGGGCTGCCCACTTCCCTGGGGCCCCCCGCCCAGTGCCCGCTGCCCTGGGACCCCCGCACCCGCTGCCCTGGGACCCCCGCACCCGCTGCCCTGGGGCTGCCCACTCCCCTGGGGCCCCCGCGCCCGTCTCTCACCTCGGCACTCGGGGCCCGGCGGGGCAGCGCGGTAGCCGGGGGCGCAGACGCAGCGGAAGCTCCCCACCGTGTTCTCACAGCGCCCGTTGGCGCAGGGGCGCGGGCGCTGCCGGCACTCGTCCATGTCTGGCGCAGACAGACACCGAGAGACGGTTCCCTGAGCCACGTGGGGACGCAGGGGCCCCTCGCTGGCCCAGCCGAGCCCCCCACCCCCCGCCGCCCCCCTCACCGATGCAGTGGGTGCCCTGGGTGCTGAGCCAGAAGCCGGGGTGACAGAGGCAGGTGTAGCCGCCTTGGCGGGGGCCGCACCGCCCCGGGCCGCAGATCTCGGGGTTCCGCTCACACACGCTGCTGGGCTCTGCCGATAATGGGGGGTGATTGGGGTCTGCCCCCCGCCAGCCGCCCCCCCACTCCCCAAACCCCTCACTGGGGTCCCCCACCCCCGCCCTACCCCCCAGCGCCCCCACCCCCTGCCCCACCCCTCACCCCCCAGCGCCCCCACCCCCTGCCCCACCCCTCACCCCCCAGTGCCCCACCCCTCAGTGCCCCCACCCAAGTGTCTCCACCCTCCAGCCTGCCCCACCGTTTTACTACCCCCACCAAATCCCTACCTGAGGTTGGCCCCTCAGGGGCGGCTTTGGGGCTAGGTGGCAGGGCTGTGGGGGGCTGGGCAGGGCGCTGCCTCCCCGGTGCCGTGGGCTGGGCACCCCAGTGGGCTGCAGGGGGACAAGGAGGGGGGTGAGGATGGGAAGGGGGGAGGGGCTGGGCCCAAACATGGGTATGGGGGAGGGGAGGGTGAGACCGAGGGACACCCAGGAACCTTCACATCCCCTGCCCCAGGGTGGGGGCCTCAGGCTCGGGCCCAGCCAACCCCTCTGCGGGGCCTGCCAGGGACGGGGCTGAGCTGCAGGTGGGCAGGAGGGGGAGCAGAGCGGGGGAGGGGCACAGATGGGGTGACGTGGATGGGGGGGCTGTGGGGGGGCTTGGTGGGGGAATGGGCAGGGGCGGGGGGGAGACACGCGGGGGAGGGGCACGGATGGGGGTGCTGTGGGGGGGCTTGGCGGGGGAGGGGCTGTGACGAAGTGGGGGGGTTTCTTGGGTTTTCTGTGTTTCCCAGGGGGTTGCGTGCAGGGGGGGTGGGACTCAGTGTCCCCGGGTGTTACTGGTTTAACGAGGGGAGGGGAGAGGGAGTTTGTTGGGACACAGGACCAGCGAGGGACTCGGGACCCCGGCCAATGGCCTGGACAATGGAGACCCCAGTGACTGGTGACCTGGTGACCGGGTGGCCCAGCTCAGGAGTCGCAGCCGGTTCTGGCCAGTGGGGGGACAATGGGCTGCGGGGAGAGGACCCCACGACCTGACCAGCCGGCTCCAGCCAGAGGACAGAAGAGGGGAGAGGGGGCCCAGGCGACTCTGTGTCCCTGGAGAGAAGCCAATGGACGAAGGGGCTTGGGGCCGGGGGTATCGGAGCCCAGCTGGGAGCAGGGGGGCTCGGGGCTGGAGGGGGGGAGCAGGCAGAGCCCCCCTGGCTGCAGGGGGACTGGGATGTGCTGGGCTGGGGGAGGCCAGGCCTGAGGCCGGAGAGTTTCCTGTGCTGGGTTCAACCCTCAATAAACCTCCTGTGTTACGCTGGGGGAGAGTCGCTCCGGGCTAGAGAGCAGGGCGCGGGGCGGGGGGGCATCGTCCCCTTCGGGGGTGAGGAGGCCCCGGGGGCCCAGAGCGAGGGGACTCCCTGAGGGGCCCACGGCAGAGACAGACGCGCTGAGGCTCAGGGAGGTGCGGCTCCGGGAGGTGGAGGGGCCTGACCCCGAGGGAGAGGGGCCCCCCGAGAAGGGCTGTTGCACTGAAAGGGGCCCCCCCCACGGACCGCACGGGGCCCCGAGTGGGCACGACTGGGAGTCTGTGACGGGACGCAGTGCGGGAGGGGCAGGGATGGGAGTGCTGTGGGGGGGACGTGGATGGGGAACAGGGACGCGGTGGCGGGGGAGGGGCACGGATGGGGGTGCTGTGGGGGGGACGTGGATGGGGAACAGGGACGGGGTGGTGGGGGAGGGGCACGGATGGGGGTGCTGTGGGGGGGACGTGGATGGGGAACAGGGACGGGCAGGGGAGGGGTGCGGCACAGGAGGGGTGCGGCCGGGGAGCTCTCACACGTGGCAGGCAGGGCGGGTGGGGCGGCCGTGCGCCCCCCATGCTGGCGGCTGAGGGGCACGCGGGGCAGGTCGGAGCCCAGGAAGCGGGTGTTGTAGCGCAGGTCGGAGGCGGAGAAGTGGTAGCCGGGACCCGCTGGGCAGATCTCCTTGAAGCCATCTGCACGGGAAGCGGCAGCGTCAGGAGCCCGGAGCCCCCAGCTGTGCGGGAACCCAGGCGTCCTGGCTCCCCACCCCTCGCCACCAGCCCCCACTGCCCTCCCAGCACCAGGAGAGAACCCAGGCGTCCTGGCTCCCTACCCCCACCCCTCACTCCCACTGCCAGGAGAGAACCCAGGCGTCCTGGCTCCCCACCCCTCGCCACCAGCCCCCACTGCCCTCCCAGCACCAGGAGAGAACCCAGGCGTCCTGGCTCCCTACCCCCACCCCTCACTCCCACTGCCAGGAGAGAACCCAGGCGTCCTGGCTCCCCACCCCTCGCCACCAGCCCCCACTGCCCTCCCAGCACCAGGAGAGAACCCAGGCGTCCTGGCTCCCTACCCCCACCCCTCACTCCCACTGCCAGGAGAGAACCCAGGCGTCCTGGCTCCCCACCCCTCGCCACCAGCCCCCACTGCCCTCCCAGCACCAGGAGAGAACCGAGGCATCCTGGCTCCCCACCCCAACCCCTCACTCCCACTGCCAGGAGAGAACCCCGGCGTCCTGGCTCCCTACCCCCACCCCTAGCCCCCGCTGCCCAGAGAGAACCCAGGCGTCCTGGCTCCCCACCCCCACTGCCCGGAGAGAACCCAGGCATCCTGGCTCCCCACCCCCGCTGCCCAGAGAGAACCCAGGCGTCCTGGCTCCCCACCCCCACTGCCCGGAGAGAACCCAGGCGTCCTGGCTCCCCACCCCCGCTGCCCGGAGAGAACCCAGGCGTCCGGCGGAGCTCACCGGAGCCGAAGGGCGGGCAGCGCTCGCAGCCCCAGCCCCAGGCCTTGCCGACGCGGCTGCAGCAGCAGATCTGCTTGGTGATGTTGCGCAGGGTGGGCAGGGAGCAGGCGCCGTCCCGCAGGACCCGGTAGCAGGAGCCCTTGGCCTCCGAGATCACGTGGTGGGCTGGGGACAGACGGACACGGGGACAGACGGGCGCTGAGCCCCCCCACGGAGCTGCTGCCGGGGGCCCCTGGGCCCTGAGCCAGCCCCCCCATGGCCCGTGCCCCACCCCCTGAGCCAGCCAGCCCCCGCCCTCGGCCCCCCGGCCCGTTCCCTAGCCAGCCCCCCCATGGCCCGTGCCCCACCCCCTGAGCCAGCCCCCCCTTCGGCCCCCCGGCCCGTTCCCCAGCCCCCCGAGTCAGCCCCCCACGGCCCGTGCCCCACCCCCTGAGCCAGCCAGCCCCCGCCCTCGGCCCCCCGGCCCGTTCCCTAGCCAGCCCCCCCATGGCCCGTGCCCCACCCCCTGAGCCAGCCAGCCCCCGCCCTCGGCCCCCCGGCCCGTTCCCTAGCCAGCCCCCCCATGGCCCGTGCTCCACCCCCTGAGCCAGCCAGCCCCCGCCCTCGGCCCCCCGGCCCGTTCCCTAGCCAGCCCCCCCATGGCCCGTGCTCCACCCCCTGAGCCAGCCAGCCCCCGCCCTCGGCCCCCCGGCCCGTTCCCTAGCCAGCCCCCACACGGCCCGTGCCCCACCCCCTGAGCCAGCCCCCCCTTCGGCCCCCCGGCCCGTGCCCCACCCCCTGAGCCATCCAGCCCCCCACCTTGGGCCTCCTGGGGGCCTGTTCCCCACCCCGCAGCTCTCCCCTCCCCCGTGCCCCCCCACTCACAGATGCAGCTGCTGCGGGAGGAGTCGAGGATGTAGCCTGTGTGGCAGAGGCAGGAGAAGCTGCCGGGTGCGTTGGTGCACAGCCCATTCTGGCAGAACCCGCCCTCCCGGCACTCGTCCACATCTGGGGAGAAACGGGAGGGGGTCAGAGTAGGGCCAGGGAGCTGGCTGCTCTGGTGCCCTAGAGAGACGGGGGGCCGGGGGCTGGCCCCACACAGCCCCTTTCCGGGAGAGGGAAGTGCTGGTGCCATATGTGGCTGAGTGGGGATTTTTCAAATATTTTGGATGAAGGATGTGTGTGCCTCAGTTTCCCCTGCGTGGTGCATGAGTAATGAGGGGATGGGAAAAGGCAGTTGGCTCCTCGCAGAGACCCAGGCGGGGGTCCTGGCCCCATGCTCATGGGACTCCACGAAGACACCGGCCACTCCAATGGCCCGGACATGTGGCACTCGGGGGGGCTGCCCCGGGCACAGAGGCAACCGGGTGTGACCCGCTGGGGCAAAGGGCTAGGAGGAGGCCAGGGGACCACGTCTGCCTGGTGTCACGGAGTGTGGGGGAGTCAGGGCCCTGCACCCCCCACTTCCTGCGATTCACCGGGACTCTCAGCCAGCCAGTAACACAGAAGGTTTATTAGCTGACAGGACACAGTCCCCAGCCGGGCTTGTAGGTACCAGGAGCTCACCTGATCCCTTTGTTCCCCTTCAGCATCCCCTGGCAGGGGGGAAGGGCCCCGGCCATTAGTTGCCAGGATACAGAGTGTCGGCCATTTATACACACTGGAGACTTAAGAAATGCACAGGGGAAACTGAGGCACCCACACGGTATTCAGAGGAAACATTAAGAACAGCCCCAGTTCGTCACACCCCCGTCTCCCCAGCCAGCTCCAAACTGAAACCCCCTCCCGCCGTCTCACCCAGACACACCCCCGGCCCCTCCTTCAGCCTTTGTCCGGTTTTCTGGGCTGAAGGCGTCACCTGCCCCAACCCCCTCCTGGGCTCCGGTTACGCTCAAGTATCATCCCTCAAGTGACGTCACCCCCTGACATCCCACCACCATCCAGCACCAACGCAGACAGTCCCAGTAACGCTCCCCCACCACACCCCCAGGTCAGCCCGCCCCACGCCCGGCTCCGGCACACCCGGGAACAAGGACAGAGGTCAGAGGTGGGGCCCTTGGGGGATCTTCTGTGGGGGCTGCGGGAGACGGTCCTGGCCCGGGACTCGGGGGGCTGGACCAGCCGGACTGCTGGGACTTTCCCTTCCCTCATTAACCAAGGGCTTGTCACGCTGGGTCTCCTGAGCCCCCCCCCACTGGACACGCCCCCCTGGGCGACACACCCCAGCCCAGGGCTCGGCCCAACTCACCCTGGCAGGAGCCGTTCAGCCGCTGGAAACCTCTGGGGCACGGGGCCGCCTCTTGCCCCAGGGCAGGTGCATTCGCTGTGGGGAGAGAGTGGGGCTCAGAGCCAGGAATGCCTCTCCCCTCCCCCCCTCCACTGCCCCCCCCAGGGCCACCCACGCTCCACGTTCCACCCCCAGTGTCCCAACTGCCCCAGGGGGGGGCCCCCGGCAGGTCCTCCCCTGCCCCCAGCCCCCACCCCTCACTGCCCCCAGCCCCCAGCCCCGCCCCTCACTGCCCCCAGCCCCCACCCTCACTGCCCCCAGCCCCCACCCCTCACTGCCCCCAGCCCCCAGCCCCGCCCCTCACTGCCCCCAGCCCCGCCCCCGCCCCCGCCCCTCACTGCCCCTGCCCCCAGCCCCGCCCCTCACTGATCCCAGCCCCCAGCCCCACCCCTCACTGCCCCCAGCCCTGCCCCCGCCCCCGCCCCTCACTGCCCCTGCCCCCAGCCCCGCCCCTCACTGATCCCAGCCCCCAGCCCCACCCCTCACTGCCCCCAGCCCCTCACTGCCCCCAGCCCCGGCCCCGCCCCCGCCCCTCACTGATCCCAGCCCCCAGCCCCAGCCCCTCACTGCCCCCAGCCCCCAGCCCCGCCCCTCACTGCCCCCAGCCCCCAGCCCTCACTGCCCCCAGCCCCTCACTGCCCCCAGCCCCCACCACTGCCCCTCACTGCCCCCAGCCCCGCCCCTCACTGCCCCCGCCCCACGGCTCAGCCCCTCACTGCCCCCGCCCCACGGCTCAGCCCCACCTGTCTGGGGGGCGCAGGGCAGACACTCGTGGACACCCCAGGCGACGCCGGCGCCGCGGCAGCAGATGTCCTGGGTCCGCAGGCCGGGCAGGGCTGCTCTACACTGCAGGGAAAGGGGCTGGGTCAGCGCGGGCAGCTGGGGGGGGTCTTCCTGGAGGGGGGTGGGCGGGTCCAGGCCTGGACATGGACCCTGGGAGCCCCCGGCCAGAGACGTTCCTGGCTGAGTGGCTGGAATCGTACCCAGCTGCTGCCCAGCGCCCGTCGATTCACACAGCCGAGCGTGCGAACGGGGCATCGGCTGGCGGGAGTGCACGTACCGGGGTGCACGGCTGTTTGCACGCCGAGCGTGCGAACGGGGCGTCGGCTGGCGGGAGTGCACGTACCGGGGTGCACGGCTGTTTGCACGCCGAGCGTGCGAACGGGGCGTCGGCTGGCGGGAGTGCACGTACCGGGGTGCACGGCTGTTTGCACGCCGAGCGTGCGAACGGGGCGTCGGCTGGCGGGAGTGCACGTACCGGGGTGCACGGCTGTTTGCACGCCGAGCGTGCGAACGGGGCGTCGGCTGGCGGGAGTGCACGTACCGGGGTGCACGGCTGTTTGCACGCCGAGCGTGCGAACGGGGCGTCGGCTGGCGGGAGTGCACGTACCGGGGTGCACGGCTGTTTGCACGCCGAGCGTGCGAACGGGGCGTCGGCTGGCGGGAGTGCACGTACCGGGGTGCAGGGCTGTTTGCACGCCGAGCGTGCGAACGGGGCGTCGGCTGGCGGGAGTGCACGTACCGGGGTGCAGGGCTGTTTGCACGCCGAGCGTGCGAACGGGGCATCGGCTGGCGGGAGTGCACGTACCGGGGTGCAGGGCTGTTTGCACGCCGAGCGTGCGAACGGGGCATCGGCTGGCGGGAGTGCACGTACCGGGGTGCAGGGCTGTTTGCACGCCGAGCGTGCGAACGGGGCATCGGCTGGCGGGAGTGCACGTACCGGGGTGCAGGGCTGTTTGCACGCCAAGCGTGCGAACGGGGCATCGGCTGGCGGGAGTGCACGTACCGGGGTGCACGGCTGTTTGCACGCCGAGCGTGCGAACGGGGCATCGGCTGGCGGGAGTGCACGTACCGGGGTGCAGGGCTGTTTGCACGCTGAGCGTGCGAACGGGGCATCGGCTGGCGGGAGTGCACGTACCGGGGTGCAGGGCTGTTTGCACGCCGAGCGTGCGAATGAGGCATCGGCTGGCGGGAGTGCACGTACCGGGGTGCACGGCTGTTTGCACGCCGAGCGTGCGAATGAGGCATCGGCTGGTGGGAGTGCACGTACTGGGGTGCACGGCTGTTTGCACGCCGAGCGTGCGAACGGGGCATCGGCTGGCGGGAGTGCACGTACCGGGGTGCACGGCTATTTGCACGCTGAGCGTGCGAACGAGGCATCGGCTGGCGAGAGTGCACGTACCGGGGTGCACGGCTGTTTGCACGCCGAGCGTGCGAACGGGGCATCGGCTGGCAGAAGAGCATGTGCTGGGGATCACGCACATGTGGGTGATTGAGCGTCTTTGTGTCACACGAGCATGGTGGGGTTTGGCCGGCCTGGCACGCTCAGTGCACACAAGTGCCAGCCAGTGAGCGTCGCACGTGGCCACGGGTGGGTGTGAGGCTCCGTACAAACGGCTGCCTGTGCCCAGCTCCCCCTGCCCGTTACCTCTCCGGCGTGGAGCTGCCGGAAGCAGTACCCATAGCCGGCGTCCTCATCGTACCCGCTGGCCCGGGGGCTGCTCTGGGCCAGGACGCTGTAGAGGGCCGGGCGGGCGGGCGGGAGGGCGTTGGCGGGCGGCTCCCCTGGGCTGCTGGGCTCGCTCACCCGCTCCACCTGGTGGATGGTCACCGAGGCCTCGGGGGGGTGCTGCACGTGCACGTTCACCATGGACAGGGCACCTGAGGGGGCAGAGGGGGGCAGTGCTGGGGGCGGGGGCAGCGCCGGGGCGGGGGATGGGGGCAGAGGGGGGCAGTGCTGGGGGCGGGGGATGGGGGCAGAGGGGGGCAGCGCCGGGGGATGGGGGCAGAGGGGGGCAGTGCCGGGGGATGGGGGCAGAGGGGGGCAGTGCCAGGGCAGGGGCAGCGCCGGGGCGGGGGATGGGGGCAGCGCCGGGGGATGGGGGCAGAGGGGGGCAGTGCCGGGGCGGGGGATGGGGCAGTGCTGGGGGATGGGGGCAGCGCCGGGGCGGGGGATGGGGGCAGAGGGGGGCAGCGCCGGGGCGGGGGATGGGGCAGTGCTGGGGGATGGGGGCAGCGCCGGGGCGGGGGATGGGGGCAGAGGGGGGCAGCGCCGGGGCATCGGGGCAGCGCGGTGCAGTGCAGTGGCGGGGGATGGGGCAGTGCTGGGGGATGGGGGCAGCGCCGGGGCGGGGGATGGGGGCAGAGGGGGGCAGAGCCGGGGCGGGGGATGGGGGCAGAGGGGAGCAGTGCTGGGGGATGGGGGCAGCGCTGGGGCGGGGGATGGGGGCAGAGGGGGGCAGCGCCGGGGGATGGGGGCAGAGGGGGGCAGAGCCGGGGCGGGGGATGGGGCAGTGCTGGGGGATGGGGGCAGCGCCGGGGCGGGGGATGGGGGCAGTTCTGGGGGATGGGGGCAGAGAGGGGCAGTGCCGGGGGATGGGGGCAGCGCCGGGGCGGGGGATGGTGGCAGAGGGGGGCAGCGCCGGGGGATGGGGGCAGAGGGGGGCAGAGCTGGGGCGGGGGCAGCGCCGGGGCAGGGGGCAGTGCGCGGGGCGGGGGATGGGGGCAGAGGGGGGCAGCGCCGGGGGATGGGGGCAGAGGGGGGGGAAGCGCCGGGGCGGGGGATGGGGGCAGAGGGGGGCAGAGCTGGGGCGGGGGCAGCGCCGGGGCAGGGGGCAGTGCTGGGGGCGGGGGATGGGGGCAGAGGGGGGCAGCGCCGGGGGATGGGGGCAGAGGGGGGGGAAGCGCCGGGGCGGGGGATGGGGGCAGAGGGGGGCAGAGCTGGGGCGGGGGCAGCGCCGGGGCAGGGGGCAGTGCTGGGGGCGGGGGATGGGGGCAGAGGGGGGCAGCGCCGGGGGATGGGGGCAGAGGGGGGCAGTGCCGGGGCAGGGGATGGGGGCAGAGGGGGGCAGCGCCCGGGGATGGGGGCAGGACCAGGGACCAGGCCGCCCCGGGGGGATGAGGTTGCCTATGGATCCAGTCCCTGAGAAGCCCCCATGATGCAGGACCCCTCCCCCCCATCGGTCCCGGCCCAGCCCCCCCGGGCCCCTTACCGTCCCGCTCCTGCTGGTGGTTGGCGAGGGGCAGGGTGTAGATGGATTTGGTGAGGGGCTGCGCCCCCCCCGGGCTGTCGCCCTCCTGCCCTGGGGCCGGGACCTGGGGCCGGGGGGCCGGGATCTGGCAGAACTTGCCGGTGAAGCTGGGGGGGCAGAGACACTGGTCCTTCCTGAGGCAGACCCCCCCGTTCTGGCAGAGCAGGGGGCACAGGACTGCAAGGCAAAGGCAGAAGTCAGGGGGTCCCGGGGGCGTCTCCCCCGAGGGGCGCTGCAGGGCAGGGCAGGGACCCCCCCAGTGCCCCTCCCAGGGCTTCCTGTGGTGGGAGGGGCCAGCTGGGGAGCTCTGGTTGTGTCACATGGTGGGTGGGAGCCAAGCGCCGTCGGTGGGGGGCTGCGTGACAGGCCTGGATTGTGTCTGGCTCAACCAGCGCGTCCCGAAAGATGGGGCTGGGCCAGCCCAGAACCTGAGCTACACACACGGGGCTGCGGGTCGGGGGTGAGGGGCACCGGCAGGGCTGGGGGGGGAACAGGGGGGCTGCGGGTCGGGAGTGAGGGGCACCGGCAGAGCTGTGGCGGGGAGTAGGGGGCTGCGGGTCGGGGGTGAGGGGCACCGGCAGGGCTGGGGGGGGAGTAGGGGGCTGCGGGTCGGGAGTTAGGGGCACCGGCAGGGCTGGGCGGGGAGCAGGGGGGCTGCAGGTCGGGAGTGAGAGGCACCGGCAGGGCTGGGGGGGCAGGGCTGGGCTAGCAGGGGCTGCGGGTCGGGAGTGAGGGGCACTGGCAGAGCTGGGGGGGGAGTAGGGGGCTGCGGGTCGGGAGTGAGGGGCACCGGCAGAGCTGGGGGGGGAGCGGGGGGGCTGCGGGTCGGGAGTGAGGGGCACCGGCAGAGCGGGGGGGGAGTAGGGGTCTGCGGGTCGGGAGTGAGAGGCACCGGCAGGGCTGGGGGGGAGTAGGGGGCTGCGGGTCGGGAGTTAGGGGCACCGGCAGGGCTGGGCGGGGAGTAGGGGGCTGTGGGTCGGGAGTGAGGGGCACCGGCAGAGCTGGGGGGGAGTAGGGGGCTGCGGGTCGGGAGTGAGAGGCACCGGCAGGGCTGGGGGGGGCAGGGCTGGGCTAGCAGGGGCTGCAGGTCAGGAGTGAGGGGCACCGGCAGAGCTGGGGGGGAGTAGGGGGCTGCGGGTCGGGAGTGAGGGGCACCGGCAGGGCTGGGGGGGGAGCAGGGGTGCTGCGGGTCGGGAGTGAGGGGAACCGGCAGAGCTGGGGGGGAGAAGGGGGGGCTGCAGGTCAGGAGTGAGGGGCACCGGCAGAGCTGGGGGGGAGTAGGGGGCTGCGGGTCGGGAGTGAGAGGCACCGGCAGGGCTGGGGGGGGCAGGGCTGGGCTAGCAGTGGCTGCAGGTCAGGAGTGAGGGGCACTGGCAGAGCTGGGGGGGGGGAGTAGGGGGCTGCGGGTCGGGAGTGAGGGGCACCGGCAGAACTGGGGGGGGGAGTAGGGGGCTGCGGGTCGGGAGGGAGGGGCACCGGCAGAGCTGGGGGGGGGAGGGGGGGGCTGCGGGTCGGGAGGGAGGGGCACCGGCAGGGCGGGGGGGGAGTAGGGGGCGGGGGGTCGGGAGTGAGGGGCACCGGCAGAGCTGGGGGGGGAGTAGGGGGGCTGCGTCGGGAGGGAGGGGGGCACCGGCAGAGCTGGGGGGGGAGTAGGGGGGCTGCGGGTCAGGAGTGAGGGGCACCGGCAGGGCTGGGGGGGGAGTAGGGGGCTGCGGGTCGGGAGGCAGGGGCACCGGCAGAGCTGGGGGGGGAGTAGGGGGCTGCGGGTCGGGAGTGAGGGGCACCGGCAGAGCTGGGGGGGGAGGAGGGGGCTGCGGGTCGGGAGTGAGGGGCACCGGCAGAGCTGGGGGGGGGAGTAGGGGGCTGCGGGTCGGGAGTGAGGGGCACCGGCAGAGCTGGGGGGGGAGTAGGGGGCTGCGGGTCGGGAGTGAGGGGCACCGGCAGAGCGGGGGGGGGAGCAGGGGGGCTGCGGGTCGGGGGTGAGGGGCACCGGCAGAGCTGGGGGGGGAGTAGGGGGCTGCGGGTCGGGAGTGAGGGGCACCAGCAGAGCTGGGGGGGGAGAAGGGGGGCTGCGGGTCGGGAGTGAGGGGCACCGGCAGAGCTGGGGGGGGAGTAGGGGGCTGCGGGTCGGGGGTGAAGGGCACCGGCAGAGCTGGGGGGGGAGTAGGGGGCTGCGGGTCGGGGGTGAGGGGCACCGGCAGGGCTGGGGGGGAGCAGGGGGGCTGCGGGTCGGGGGTGAGGGGCACCGGCAGAGCTGGGGGGGAGAAGGGGGGCTGCGGGTCGGGGGTGAGGGGCACCGGCAGAGCTGGGGGGGGAGTAGGGGGCTGCGGGTCGGGAGTGAGGGGCACCGGCAGAGCTGGGGGGGGAGTAGGGGGCGGCGGGTCGGGGGTGAGGGGCACCGGCAGAGCTGGGGGGGGAGTAGGGGGGCTGCGGGTCGGGGGTGAGGGGCACCGGCAGAGCTGGGGGGGAGTAGGGGGGCTGCGGGTCGGGGGTGAGGGGCACCGGCAGAGCTGGGGGGGAGTAGGGGGCTGCGGGTCAGGAGTGAGGGGCACCGGCAGGGCTGGGGGGGGAGTAGGGGGCTGCGGGTCGGGAGTGAGGGGCACCGGCAGAGCTGGGGGGGGAGTAGGGGGCTGCGGGTCGGGAGTGAGGGGCACCGGCAGAGCTGGGAGGGGGGAGTAGTAGGGGGCTGCGGGTCGGGGGTGAGGGGCACCGGCAGAGCTGGGGGGGGGAGTAGGGGGCTGCGGGTCGGGAGTGAGGGGCACCGGCAGAGCTGGGGGGGAGTAGGGGGCTGCGGGTCGGGAGTGAGGGGCACCGGCAGAGCTGGGAGGGGGAGTAGGGGGCTGCGGGTCGGGAGTGAGGGGCACCGGCAGAGCTGGGGGGGGGAGTAGGGGGCTGCGGGTCGGGAGTGAGGGGCACCGGCAGAGCTGGGGGGGGAGCAGGGGGGCTGCGGGTCGGGAGGGAGGCGGCTCAGCCCTTGTCTGGCTGTTCCAGGGTCCCAGCACAAAGGCACAGCTGGGGGGGGGGGGAGCTGGCTGGATCCAGATGTTTCTCCAACGCAATTCAGCCATTAACCCTTAGGGTGCTGGGGCCAGTTACCCCAATTCCCCCCTCCCCCGGCACGGAGCAGGATGCCGCGGAGGGTCCATGCTGGGGGGACGTCCAGGGACCCAAAGCTCCAGCCCCGCTGCCCCCCCCCCGCCGGGTCGAGGTCCCACCAGGACCCCCGCTCCCCGTGTGGGAACGGCTAAGCCAGGCCCCCGGAGGCCTGGGACGGGCAGAGACCCAGCGGCTCATCTCACTGGACCCACGGCAGCCGAGTGCCCCCCCAGCTGCCTCCCCCCAGCCTGGCCGTGGTCCCAATGCACAGATGTTCCCAGCCCAGCCAGCTGTGCCCCTCCCCCGCCCCATGCGGGGGCTGAGCAGCTGGGACGGGGTCAGACCGAGGGGACGCCAGGAACCGAGATGGGGGGGTCAGGCAGCCTTGGAGCTCCTGGCACGGGGCCCCCTGGGCGTAAGCCAGCCCCTCCCGGGAAGGGGGCAGAGCCCTCCTGGGGGAACTGGGGGGCTTTGCCTGCACCCCCTGCTCTGCCCGGGGCCTGCGAGGGGATGAGCTCGGGGGGAGGGGGCGGCTGGTGCCCAGGACTGAGCCCCCCACCGGGGGACGCCGCCAGCCACAGCAGCTGGGAACAGCTGAGGAGGGAGGGCGCTGGGCCCTGCCCCCCCCCCCCGTTGTCCCCAGACTGGGCGGGCCCTGCCGCCGGCCCCACAGCCAGCTGGTCCCTATGGGGTGGCGGTGCCTGCCCAGGGCGTGGCTGTGGGTCCAGCCGAAGCCCAACGCCCGCAGCAGGACGGGGTCTCGGGGGCCCGGCGCTTGGCAGGGGCCGTGCCAGGGCGGGGCCAGAGGGGGCCCGGGGGACCCAGGCGTCCGGGCCGTGGCTCATTCTCTCACTGCCGGGAAGGGCTTGGTTCCTGCTTCTGGGGGCTGCCTCCCCCGGGCCCCCCAGGGACGGGGCCCAGGCTGGGCAGACACCCCCAGCCCTGAGCGCTGGGACATGTGGGGGCTCGTCTGGGTAATGTCAGCTGGAGACATGGTGCCTCGGCTCAGCCCCACGCTGGGGGAAACTGAGGCACCGGGAGGGGAAGGGCCTCACTCAAGGTAGAGCCCAGGTGCTCTGGCGCCCAGCCCCCTTCCCCCCCCTGCAACCGCTGGACCCCGCTCCCCTCCCCGAGCCGGGAGAGAACCCAGGCGTCCAGGACGGGACTGGGACTCCCTTGCCTGAGGCCCTTGTTTATTCTCCAAATTCCCAGGTTTCGCCCCCGGAAATTCGGGTGGGTCCAGCCGTGGAGCCGGGGCGGAGCTGGCTCCGGACGAGGGGCCCACACCCACCCGGGGCTGGGGGGAGCGGGGGTCACACGCGAGGGCTGGGGATGAGCTCATGGGGCAGCGTGGGTGGGACCCGCAGCAGCTGGGACAGGCAGGGGAAAGCCTCCCCCAGTTCCCGGCCAGAGCGAAACCTACAGCCCCTGCCAGCCCCCCCGCCAGCCCCCCCGCCAGCCCCGCCTCCGCCAACCCCCCAACCAGCCCAGCCCCGCCAGCCCCGCCGCCAGCCCCCAACCAGCCCCCGCCAGCCCAGCCTCCGCCAGCCCCCCAACCAGCCCCCCCGTCATCCCCCCAACCAGCCCCCCCACCAGCCCCGCCTCCGCCATCCCCCCCACCAGCCCCGCCTCCGCCAGCCCCCCAACCAGCCCCCCCGCCAACCCCCCAAGCCCCCGCCAGCCCCCCCAACCAGCCCAGCCCCCGCCAGCCCAGCCCCCCAACCAGCCCCCCCGCCAACCCCCCAACCAGCTCAGCCCCCCAACCAGTCCCCAGCCAGCCCAGCCCCTGCCAGCCCCCGAACTAGACCAACTCCCCAACTAGCCCAGCCCACAGTCCAGCCCCTGCCAACCTCCCAGCCAGCCCCCCGACCAGCCCAGCCCAGCCCTCCGCCAGCCCTGTCTCCCACCAGTCCCCAGCCCCCCACATTCAGCTGTGACCCCCACCAGCCCCCCAACCAGCCCAGTCCCCTGCCAGCTCCCACATCCAGCTGTGACCCCCACCAGCTGCCAGCCAGCCCTGACCTCTGACAGCCCCCACCCGCCAGCAACTCCTCAGCCCCAGCCCCCGAGCCCTCCCCCTGTGCTGGGCCGAGGAGCGACCGAGCTGGGGGCGGGGGGGGGCATGGTGCGCACCAGACACTCAGGCCTGCCCCACAGCATGGGGGTGCCCGGGGACGGTATAGGAGGCATTGGTTCTCCCAGGCTGGGGGTCTGACCCCCAGCTCAGCCTGATGGGGTGAGGTGGGGGCAACCCCCCAGGAGCACAGGGGGCAAGTGGGAGGGCAGCCCGGCCCCACCTACCCCACAGAAATGGCGTCCAGGGCGAGATGGGCAGCTCGGCTCCCTGCCACGCACCCCACAGCCCCTCCCTCAGCCAGAGACCGGGCGGGGGGAGTGCTGGGAACCCCACACCGCCCCCTCCCCCGCCCCGACGCCAGCCGGCGGGGGCAGGTGCAGGACTGGGGCTGCCAGCCGGGCACGGCGCGACGGGGCCGGCGCCCCCCACAGCCGGCGAGGAGCCGGGCACCGCCCGGGTACTCACAGACACGGAAGCCGGTGGCGCGGGTGGCGGGGCCGGTGGGCTCCCCGCTGTACAGGACGGTGGCGTTGCCCCGCTCGCAGCGCTGGGTGCAGCGGTGCCCGGCGCAGTGCATGCGGCACACCGTGGGCGTGAACAGCACCCGCAGCTGGCCGGGGGCCTGGGCGGCGGGCGGGGGCAGGCGGGCGGGCAGCAGGAGCAGGGCCGCGGGCAGCAGCAGGCGGGCGAGGGCTCCGGCCATGCCTGCGTCTGCCCCCGGGGCCGGCGGCGCAGGCAGGAAGCGACGGTGCGCGGCTCCGGCTCCGGCTCCGGCTCCGGCTCCGCACCGAGTGTCCCGACGGCTAATTGGAAGCAGCGCGTGGAGCTGGGCTGGGCTGGGCGCCAGCAACAATGTTTGTGAGGGACCTCAGCCCCCGCCGGCTGCGTTAACCCCCCCCGGCCCGGCGCCCGGCCCCACCCAGGGCCCTGCCGCCCCTGCCCGGCTCCAGGCGCTCACGGGTGTCGCCCGCATTCACTAGTGCCAGCTCACGGGCACCAGCGGCCGTGTCTCCCCCCCCCCAACACACACACAGAGCCACGGCTGTGACCTGACCGTGACCCCCCCAGCCCCTGCGGGACCCAGGGCAGAGCTGGGGGGAGCAGGGGGCCCTGCTGTGCACTGGGCTGGGGGCAGCGTGAGCAGAGGCTGGGGGCCAGGTCTCCCGGGGGGGGGGGGAGCTGAGCCATCCCCAGAGGGACAATTCACCCATGATGTCATGCCCAGTTGCCATGGAGACAGCTGTGATGTCACCTTTTCCTGCCAAAGTCGGGGGGGGGGGGAAAGCAGAGACGCAGATGCCCCCCCTCACCAATGCCCCCACACAAGCTCCTGACGCCCCCTCCCCACCCCGGTCACCCAACCCTGCACAGGACCCACTGAGTGGGAAACAGGAGACGCCCTGGGCTCCCCCCAGCCCTGCTGGTGCCCCTCACTCCCAACCCGCAGCCCCTGCTAGCCCAGCCCTGCCGGTGCCCCTCACTCCCGACCCGCAGCCCCTGCTAGCCCGGCCCTGCCCCCCCCAGCCCTGCCGGTGCCCCTCACTCCCGACCCGCAGCCCCTGCTAGCCCGGCCCTGCCCCCACCAGCCCTGCCGGTGCCCCTCACTCCCGACCCGCAGCCCCTGCCAGCCCAGCCCTGCCCCCCCCAGCCCTGCCGATGCCCCTCACTCCCGACCCGCAGCCCCTGCTAGCCCAGCCCTGCCCCCCAGCTCTGCCAGTGCCCCTCACTCCCGACCCGCAGCCCCTGCTAGCCCGGCCCTGGGCTCCCCGCATGCCTCTATCCCAGTGACCCCTGTGCAGCGAGAGGGGTGGGGCTCTGCCTTGGCTCTGGGGGTCCCAGGGGGGTGTCTCTGGTGCCCCCCCCGGCTGAACTTTCATTCTCCCATGTCAGACCCTGGGAAAAGTGCCAGTTAATTAGCTAAATGCTTCTTACAGCTGCCAGGGTCGGGGGGGGGGGCAGAGCCCCCTCCTCAGGGAGCCAAAGAGGGAGGGGCAATGGGGCAGCTGGCTCCAGTGAGCCCCCTCCCTGCCAATGGGGGGCTGGGGGCACCTACCTGCCTGGGGCAAGTGGTGGGGGAAGGGACCTGGCGGGTGGGGCCACCCCTTCCCCCGCCCACCCCCCACCTCCGCCCTGCCCCCTTACCAGGCCGGGGGCTGTGGTGCAGGGTCTGCCCCCTCTGGGGGGGCCGGGTGCTGGGGGGGGGCATGGGGCGAGCTGTCCTGCCCCGCTGGGCTTCCAGGTGCTTGGCCAGCACCGACGCCATCTTGTCCGTGGGGCCGGCGGCCCGGCGCTGCAGCACGGCCTGGAGCTCGGCCAGCCTGGGGGGGGGCGGGACACTGAGTGAGGGGCACCACGCCCAGGGACCTCCCTGTGCCCCCACCTCTTCTGACCCCCTAGTGACCTCCTGCCCCCCAGTGCCCCCTCAGCCCCTTCCCCCACCCAATGACCCCCCCCGGGACCCTCTGTCCCCCAGTGCCCCCTCAGCCCCTTCCCCCACCCACCGACCCTCAGTGACCTCCTGCCCCCCAGTGCCCCCTCAGCCCCTTCCCCCACCCAATGATCCCCCCCGGGACCCCCTGTCCCCCAGGGACCCCTCAGCCCCTTCCCCCCAACCCCCGCCCCCCTCCAGCTCCTTGGTCTCCTGCCCTGGCCAGCCGGGGTGGGCAGGGCCGGGGAACCGCCGGAGCCCCCCCACCCCCAGCCGGGGGTCCGGGGGGGTGAGCCCAGGGTGCCCTGCTAGCCCCGGCCCCCCCAAATCACACGGCTCAGCCCCCGCATGGGAACATGACCCCTGCAGAGGGACAGACCCTGCCCCCAAGGCTGGGAACAGCACAGGAGACCTCAGCAGCTGGGGGGGGCTGGGGGGTGTAAGACCCCCCCAGCGGGGTCGGCCGAGCAGGCCAGGGGCCCGATGCTGCTGGCCCCCTCCCGGCCCCCTCTCCTGCCGTCCTCGGCGTCTGCTACCAAACAGAGGCAGACAGCAGCGGGCGGGGGGGGGGGGTGATAAACGGCCGCGGGGGGGGGGGTCAGTCTGGGAGGGAGAGAATTGTAATAGGTCTATAAATAGCCCCGGAGCTGCCGCCGGAGAGACTGGAGCGTCGCCCCACAGGCCCCAGGCGGGGGGGCTCCACTCTGGGGGTGCCGCCCCCCCCCGGCCAGTAGCTCCCCCTGTGGTTCCCCCTGGGGGGCTGTGTCTCCTGGGGGGTGTCGGGGGCTCGCAGGGAGTCTGCCTTGCCCCTGCTCCCAAAGAACTCAGAGCCGCCCCCCGTGTACCCCAACCCAGGGCCCTGGAGCACCCAAAATCAGCCAGCCTAAGGGGGGGCCCCCACGGGGCCCGGCCGGAGCTCAGGGAATAATTAGCAGAGAGATTTTAGAGGAACAGATCAGAACCACAGAGCCCCCCCAGTCACCCCCCATCACCCCACGGCCCTCACCCCCCATCACCCCCCTCCCCATGGCCCTCGCCCCCCATCACCCCCCTCCCCACAGCCCTCGCTCCCCCCAATCACCCCACGTCCCTCGCCCCCCCATCACCCCCCTCCCCACAGCCCTCGCTCCCCCCAATCACCCCACGTCCCTCGCCCCCCCATCACCCCCATCACCCCATGGCCCTCGCCCCCCATCACCCCATGGCCCTCGCCCCCCAATCACCCCCCTCCCCACGGCCCTCGCTCCCCATCACCCCCCTCCCCACGGCCCTCGCTCCCCCCCATCACCTCACTCACGTCAGCGTCCGCCAGTTCACCGACGCTGCTCTCCTGGCGCTGGGGCCTGTGGGGCGCGGGGCGGAGGCGCTGGCCGGGCGGGGGCTGGGCCCTGGGGGGAGCCCCGGGTTGGGGTCAGGGGGCACCAGCTGCTCACACCGGTGGCCAGCGAACCCTGGGCGGCAGGTGCAGACTTGGGGCTCCCGGCACAGCCCCCCATTGCGGCACTTCGGGCTGCAGACGGCTGGGGGGAGAGACGAGGGGTCATGGGGGGGAGAGACCTACCCTTCCCCCACCCACATGCCCCCCAGTGACCCCCTGCCCCATCCCCCCAACCGTGGCTCCCCCCGATTCCCAACCCTCCCTCCCCACAGCCCCTGCTGCTTCCCTCCCCCAGTAACCCCCAATCCCGAACCAGCCCCCCAGCCCCCCCATTTCCCAGCCCCAGCCCTGCCCCCAGCTCCCCCCCCACTTCCCAGCCCCCCAGCCCCGCCCCCCAGCTCCCCCCTCACTTCCCAGCCCCCCAGCCCCGCCCCCAACCCCAGCCCCCCAGTTCCCCCTGCTCCCCCCCACTTCCCGGCCTCAGCCCCCAGCCCCCCCCACTTCCCAGCCCCAGGCCCCCCTGCTCCCCACAGCCCCCCCCTTCCCATGGCCCGGGGGGCTGTGCCCTGAACCAGGACAGGGGCAGATCGGCTTCCTCCACAGGGTCCCCGCTCCTGGCCTGGGGAGGCTGATGCTGACTCCAAGCATGTGGGTGGAGGGAGGGAAGGGGGGGTCTGGCCAGGCTCCCCCCGGGAGTCCCCCCCATCCCCAGCCCTGGGCCTTGCAGGTGCGGGTCTGCTGCCCCCTACAGCCCAGACTGGGAGCAACACCGGGGGGGGAGGGGGCAGGACGGGGCCAGGATGAGACAGACTGGGGGGGGGCACGATTCCTCAGCGATTGCCCTGGGGACGGGGGCCCCACTCCGTGTTCCTGCCCCCCCATATCCCAGCTCCCCCCCCCGGTACCTTTTGTGCACGTCTGGGTTTTGGGGGCCAGGCTCCAGCCGGGGCAGCAGGTCCCGCCGCACACGTGGGGGGGGCTGCAGAGGGGACAGAGCGGGGTGAGGGGGGACCCCACGGCCAGGCAGACCAGCCCCCCCAGCAAGGCCCCCACACCCAGCCTCATGGGGGCCAATGGGGGAGTGGGGGCTGGGGCTGCTCAGCTGACAGGACCAGGAGGTGGCCATCAATGGGGGTCCGCCCAGTGGGGAGGGGGGGGCCGGACTCCTGGGTTCTGTCCTGGCTCGTGGGGGGGGGGGGGGGGGGAGCTGGTCTCTGGTTCTCACCCAGACCCTGGGGCTGCAGGAGACGCTGGGTCCCATCTCGCGGGGGGGGGGGTCGTGGCCCCAAGGCCCCAGCACAAGTTAGAGTGAAACTGAGGGGGGGCGTGGTCAGACCCCCCCCCCCCGGGGGCAGCACAACCGGCCGGGGGTGGGGGGGGGTGCCCTGGCTCTGGGGGGTGGGGGACAGCAGGAGGCAATTCCACAGGGCAAATGGGAAAGGACAGCCCCCTCCCCCAACCCCCACTCCCCTCCCAGAGCCAGGGAGAGAACCCAGGAGTCCTGGCTCCCAGCCCCTCCCCCCCCAACCACCAGCCCCCACTCCTCTCCCAGAGCCAGGGAGAGAACCCAGGAGTCCTGGCTCCCAGCCCCTCCCCCCCCCCCCACCAGCCCCCACTCCCCTCCCAGAGCCAGGGAGAGAACCCAGGAGTCCTGGTTCCCAGCCCCCCCCACCCGCCCCCACTCCCCCCCCCCCAGAGCCAGGGAGAGAACCCAGGAGTCCTGGCTCCCAGCCCCTCCCCTGACTCCAAGCCCCCACTCCCCTCCCAGAGCCAGGGAGAGAACCCAGGAGTCTGGACTCCCAGCCCCCCCCACTCTAACCACCAGCCCCCACTCCCCTCCCAGAGCCAGGGAGAGAACCCAGGAGTCCTGGCTCCTAGCCCCTCCCCCCCCCAACCACCAGCCCCCACTCCTCTCCCAGAGCCAGGGAGAGAACCCAGGAGTCCTGGCTCCCAGCCCCTCCCCCCCCCCCAACCACCAGCCCCCACTCCCCTCCCAGAGCCAGGGAGAGAACCCAGGAGTCCTGGCTCCCAGCCTCCCGCCCCAACCACCAGCCCCCACTCCCCACCTAAGCTCCCCCTAAGCTGTGGGGCCCTGCAGCAGACTATCACAGCAGGGAGACGCGCCCCTCCCCCGGCCCCAGACAGCTGCAGGGAGAGGGCTGGGGGGGGAGGGGGGAGTCCTCTCTCCCCACTGTAGCCACGGGGCAGCCTGCACCCCAAACCCTGCATCCCCCTGCACCCCAACCCCCTGCCCCAGCCCTGAGCCCCCCCACACCCCGAACCCCTTTGGCCCCACCCCCACCACACGTCACCTCCATAAGGGGCAGATCATAAAATTCATTCCTTAGAGTGAACATTGCACCCCCCGGCCCCACAGCAGATCCAGGGGTGGGAATGGAGGGGGCTGGGGGGGCTGTCCGGGGGCTGGAGGGGAGGTTGGGGGTGCTCTGTCCGGGGGGGCTGGAGGGGAGGTTGGAGGGGCTCTGGCCAGGGGGGCTTGGTCTGCTTTGTCCTGGGGGACTGGGGGGGCTGGGGGGGCTCTGTCCTGCACAGGCTGGAGGGGGGACTGGGGGGGCTCTGCCCTAGGGGGGGTTGGAGGGGCTCTGGCGGGGGGGGGTGGAGGGGGGACTGGGGGGGCTCTGCCCTGGGGGGGTTGGAGGGGCTCTGTCCTGGGGGGGTTGGAGGGGGGACTGGGGGGGCTCTGCCCTAGGGGGGTTGGAGGGGCTCTGGCTGGGGGGGCTGGAGGGGGGGCTGGGGGGGATCTGTCCTGGGGGGGTTGGAGGGGCTCTGGCCTGGGGGTGTAGGGGTGCTCTGTCCTGTGCAGGCTGGAGGGGGGACTGGGGGG
Source organism: Mauremys mutica (assembly GCF_020497125.1). NCBI lineage: Eukaryota > Metazoa > Chordata > Testudines > Geoemydidae > Mauremys > Mauremys mutica. Next base: position 953,466 of record NC_059086.1, read on the forward strand.
GCTCTGCCCTGGGGGGGGTGGAGGGGCTCTGGCTGGGGGGGCTGGAGGGGGGGCTGGGGGGTCTCTGCCCTGGGGGGGTTGGAGGGGCTCTGGCTGGGGGGGCTGGAGGGGGGACTGGGGGGGCTCTGCCCTGGGGGGGTTGGAGGGGCTCTGGTTGGGGGGGCTGGAGGGGGGACTGGGGGGGCTCTGTCCTGGGGGGGCTGGAGGGGGGGTTGGAGGGGCTCTGGCTGGGGGGGCCTGGGGGGGGGCTGGGCTCTAGCAGAGCCTCCTGTGGCCCAAAAGCCTTTTGCAGCTGGGAGCCAAGCGCAGGAACCGTCCCCCAGGCTGGGGCTGCCTCCCCCCCAGCTGTACTGGCCGGGCCCCCCTTGCCCTGCCCCTCCCCGCCACGCACCCACCGCGGGGGCTCCTCTCCTGGCAGAATCAGGCCCCCCCGCGCTGCAGAGATGTGGTGGGGGAGGGGCAGCACCAGGAGGTGGAAACTTGGCCCCGAAATTCCTCAGCCACGTTTCCTCCAGGAGCTGCCAGGGCCCCTCCCCCGCAGCCCCCCAGCCGCACGGAAAAGCCATCAGCCGCCCACCCCCTGCCCCACAGAGCGCAGCCGGGGGGCCAGGCCTGTGGGGGGCAGTGCGGGCAGGGGGGCGACCTCTAGGCCAGCCAGGGCATCTGACCCCTGCACCGGCCCCGACTCCCAACCCAGGGCCAAGGCTGATCCAGTTCCCAGGCCACTGCCCCCCCCAGCTCTGCCGGTGCCCCTCACTCCCGACCCGCAGCCCCTGCTAGCCCAGCCCTGGGCTCCCCAGCTCTGCCGGTGCCCCTCACTCCTGACCCGCAGCCCCTGCTAGCCCAGCCCTGCCCCTCCACAGCTGTACAGGTGCCCCTCACTCCCGACCTGCAGCCCCTGCTAGCCCAGCCCTGGGCTCCCCCCTGCCGGTGCCCCTCAGCCATGATCCTTCATAGTTACATGATCCCATTACAAGGTGGTTTTGCAGAAGCAGGAGTGGAGGGTGGGGGGCAGGAGTGGGGGGCCCCTTGTAACCCAGGATGTTCTGAGCCAGGGACCCCGATGGGCTCCAGGGACTCAGCCCAGCGCCGACCCCAGGGCAGGGCCCATTCTCCCCTCACAGCTCCTGCGGGTTGTACCCGGGCAGGATCCCCCAGCGAGTCTCTCTCTGTCCCCCCCAGCACCTCGCCCTGGAGTCCGAGACCCTCCCTGCCAGGTGGCTGCGGGTCTGACCCCTCCAGGTGCCGTTTGGGGGTGTTTCCCTTTGGGGCAGCCATGGGCCAGAGCTCCCTCAAATGCAAATTCCCCAAACACTCCCCTCCCCACCCTCCCAGTTACCCGCAGGCCCTGCTGGACAGAGCTGGCCCCTGGGGCTACACGAAGGGGGGAGTTTGCAGCCGGCTGACTGGGGCTCTGGGCTGGAGACTCGCTGATGGCAAAGGATCCGGGCTCCAGGGCTCAAGGTACTGGCCAGAGCACGGGGACCAGAACCAAAACCCTGTTCCCTTCAGCGAGGCTTGAGAGGCAACAGAGCTGGGGTGGGGGGAGCCCAGGGCTGGGGGAGCAGGGGGCTGCGAGTCAGGAGTGAGGGGCACCAGATAGGGGCAGGGGGTGAGGTGCGGGGCGGGGGTTGGGCTGGGGGTGTGGTGGGATGGGTGGGGCAGGCAGAGGGGATGGGGGCAGGGGGTGAGGTGGGAGTGGGGGTTGGGGTGGGTGAGGGGGGGTGGGGGGGGCAGGGGGCGAGGGGGGATGGGTGGAGGGGCAGGGGGCGAGGTGGGGCGGGGGTTGGGCTGGGCAGGGGGATGGGGGGGCAGGGGGCGAGGGGGGGCGGGGGTTGGGCTGGGCAGGGGGTGAGGGGGGATGGGCGGGGGTGAGGGGGGGCAGGGGGCGAGGGGGGGCGGGGGTTGGGCTGGGGGATGGGGGGGCAGGGGGCGAGGGGGGGTGGGTAGGGGTGAGGGGGGGCGGGGGTTGGGCTGGGCAGGGGGTGAGGGGGGATGGGTGGAGGGGCAGGGGGCGAGGTGGGGCGGGGGTTGGGCTGGGCAGGGGGATGGGGGGGCAGGGGGCGAGGGGGGATGGGTGGGGGCGAGGGGGGGGCGGGGGTTGGGGGCGGGCACAGCAGCCCCTCCCCATGGCAGGACCCTGCCACCGCCAGCTCAGCGCCTGCCTGGCCCCTGAGCGGGTTTCCAGATGGAGCCGGGCCCCGGCCACCCCCCGCGGCCTGACGAGGGGAACAGACGCGGCCCCGCCCCCGCTCGGAGCTTCCAGCCTGGAGCTGGGGGGGCGCCTGGGGCTCGGGCTCAGCTCAGCCGATCCCACCCGCCACTCGCCCTGCCCCCAGCTCTGGGCTCCTCGGCCGGGCACGGGGATGGGTGGGGGGCAGGGAGCGAGGGGGCTGGAGGGGGGTAGAGGGGGGGCCGGGCAGGGGGCAGCGGGGGGGGGATGGGTGGGGGGCAGGGAGC